>NW_008236180.1:6432824-6502442 GCF_000691975.1 Corvus brachyrhynchos
AAGGGGAGGGGGCTAAAATGGCTTGGGGGGGGGGGTGTGAAATCAATCTGCTACAGCTGTGGGTCCAAACTGGGGCCAACAGAAGAGGTTCTCCCTTATCAGGAGGAATATCCCCATAACACCCCTGGTTTTAATACAAAGGCCCAGGCAAAACTTGGTAAGCACAACACTCCCCATTAGAGCTCTTTCTCTATAAAAGAATATCTTTTCTAAAAGAGATGATCCAGATTGTGGAAAAAGCTATACATCTTTTCAATAGATCCTTCTCTTTTCATCATAAAAGCGAGCTCCAGCAGCTCTCCCATGGAATTCACTGTGAAATAAAATTTGCAACCTGGCAGCAGTGTCTGATGAGCAATATACAATCCTTCCTGAAAGGCCCAGGAGGATTCTATTGTTTTGAGGCTTAATTTTCAATTTGCATCTTTAAAAAGGTATGATTTCATCCAAATTCACTGGTCTGCTCATTTATATTTATCTGTAAGAGACCACATTTTAGTTCCTTTGAGAAGAAGCACAGTAAAAAAATTTTATGTTCAAAATTCTAAGAGCGCTACTCATATTTCTTGTTTTATTGCAATCTGCTTGGACAGAGATGTGACTAATTTATTTTGAAGGGCCTGATTCTGCAGGCACTCCACAGTCAGTAATCCCTTTGTGTTCAGCATGTCAGGCAGCGAAAAAGAGGAGTTCAAGTGGCAGAAATCGGCACAGTTTCATTACATCAGTGGCTTTAGGCTCATTTACACCAAAAGAGGATAAAGGCCTATACGTCACAATGAAAAATACAGAGATATTTTGCCCCACACTAAACAAGTCTCTTCTTAACAATGACAACCTGAAAATGAACAGCAACTGGAATCAATTAAAATTCATCACAAAGCACTGGTACCTTGCTTCAAACCAAACAAAAAGTTGTGCCTCGCAGCCTACAATATCTCGGGAATGTTCACGCCAGCTCCCTTCAGAAAAGGCTCTTGACTCTGCTTCTATAATGAACATCTTAAGAACTGTAAATGCAACATTAACTGGTGGTAAAACCTTCAGGATACACAATGATTTTGAAAGAGAGCAATTAAACGGCGAGTTATTTTGAACCCGTGTCCCCATTTAAAATATTTTCCTCGTAGCCCATCTGCCAGAGAGCCTTTAAGGCAGACAGGAAGATGCAATGCCCATCCCAGAAACCCGCTATTGCACTAACGCTTCCAAAAGGCCCGCAACGCCGACTATCATGAGCCTCATTAAGAAAATGCAAGTTGTTCCACTATCCTTAAATATATGAGTTCCATGGGCATTGTGCACAGAAATGAGACTGAGTTCCTACAACAAACACAACCAAGAGCAGCACCATGCTCTCCACGCCTGCTGTGAGGCCAGACATGAAGCCAAGGTCCTGCTGATGGAAGCCCAATCCCATCCTGGCCATTTGCAAATTTTTTTTGCATGGGAAGTGTTGGATTTCAACAAAAAGAGAGAAGAAATGATGAGAGAGGCCTTCACAGCTCTCCCAGCAGGAGTGAAAGTTTCTCTCTCATTCACAACTACCAGATGGCAAAACAAATTCCAAGAGGAAGATGAATTTTAAGGTTGATATTTTTACTACACATGTTCAATAAAGTAAATAAAGACTGTAAGGAAATTTATGTAACTCAGAGGAGATTTTCTCAGCACACAAAAATTCAGGAATGAATTTAATTGCTGTACCTGAAGAAAGAGGAGAGATTACTAGGAAAAATTCATTAACCTACACAACATTCACTTTATTCACCTAATCAACGTCAGACAGTGGCAGCTATTTTCATCAAACCACACAATACTCCAAGCAGCACTCTGGGATGAAATCCTCACCTACTGGAAACAATGGCAATGTGATAACTTTGGTCTGGGAAGGATTAAAACATTTGGATTCTGTGTGTTTACAAAGACTGATGAACACAATTCCAGACTGATTTCTATTTGAAAACTTTCCCTCCTCACCTTTGGCATTTCCTCTACAACACTTTCCAACACCTTCATTGGCAATCCCCTTCTGAAGGCAAAGAAAATCAGAAGGTCAAAGCCTTAATTTATACCAATCGTAGTGTGCGTGACTAAAAACGTACTGCTAACCTTGACACTCCAATAATTGATGGCCCAACCTCATTTGGAAAGCAGTAAAAACAAATAAACAAAATCAAGGAAAATTCACTTTGTGGTTCTGAGAACCACTGTCAGCAGTGACATCAAAAACCCTGCAACATTTATTTTTTCTTCTAAATCCTGGAAATTAGGTTACTAGAAAAGCTCCCTTTAAAACAAATAAATACAATACAAAAAATTACACAAAAAATGTTGGAAAACTGGAAATTAGCATATATCTGAAGTCCTGGTAACCAAGAAATTCATAAAGAACTTGAAAACACATCTCCCTTCGCCAATCTCACAAACATCTGGAGACTGACTCATGGGTTTTGGGTTGTTGGTTTAGCACTGGTTTTTTTTTTATTTCAAGGTGTTGGCACAACTCTGATGTTATGATTTGGCCAAATTATTCCTTTGGAGTAAAAGATACTAAGGAGAATAAAACAGATTAGATAAACACTATTTTTATATATTTCACTAACTTTCCCAGTCAATGTTGTATTTGTGAGACATTCCACACTGCAAACTTCAAGTAGATCTCTAATGTAAAGGCATTAAATAAGTGAGAATTGAACTAACAGAGCTGAAGCGTTCAGCAAAACCTATCACCGAGGCTGCTCCATCTGCTTTTACTTATTTAGGAAACAGCAGGTTTCACATATTTGAGATGAAACAAATGAGAAAACATTACAGCAACATAACTTCCCTCAACTGAAAATATCCACCTAACAGATTTTAAAACAGATTTCTAATACATGTAGGAAGGGTTCCCTGATTTTTTTTTAATTGGCTCAGTAAAGTACAAAGATGTTTCATTTCTCACAGGTTTACTTCTGTAACACTTATTTGTTTAACAGTTTTGCAGCAAAAACGGTGCTGCCAGCTCATGCTGCTTCTTCCCACATAAAGTTGCTAGAACCCATCCTTTAAGAAAATAATAAATGAAACGTGGGCCCTGATGGTGTAAAGTGTTTACACGGGTGCTCAATCTTGCCCACAGGCAATGCCAAGGAGCAATTCTTCAGGCCTGTTTTCCTTCCTGCCTTCAGCAGCCCTCTAACGTCTCTGATCTCCTGTCCATCCATCCATGTGCTGCTTCCCACCTCTCTGGCTACGTGTGAGCTGCGCTCCCAGCAAAGTTTGGACTCTCTGACCCGGTGTTCCGGGTGCTGCAGAGCCCATCCTGCCCATGGGATCCTCGGCACTGCTTGCCCTTTCCTGCTCTCCACGCCTGCTGTGCATCACCAGCCTCAGCTATTTGGGAAAACCACCCTTGATGCTGGTGCTGGATGCTCAGTTCTGACCTCCAAATCCCCTGAAATCCATTTCCAAACACCACTGCTTCCATACTGCTCCATGCAGCCTGTGCCAGGGCTGCTTCATCAGCCAGACGGCCCAGCCAGTGCATTTGGGCTTCCAAGGCTCCTCTCCAACAGGGGAATTTGATGATAAAAGTCAAGATATCATTAGTCCTGTGCTTCCCTAAGATAACCATTCCTTTAGTACCATATATATACACACATACAGGCATATATAAATATATGATCTCTCTCAGTGCACTTACTTGAGCTGCACTGAGTCTTTTGACTTCAACTCAGCATAAACCAACTACAAAAGGTCCCCACTCAAAAAAAATCTCATGCATCCACAACATATTGCACACCATGGACTTTTTGAAGCACCCTAATCTCTGACTACATCTGCAGTTTTCTCTCAAGTGAGCTATATACACGTAAGGCACTAAAGAGATGATAAAGGAACAGTAAAACGACAAAACTGGAGGAAAACCATAAAGGAGCAAATTCTCCTTCAAGCCATCCCACACCTGACAGCTTTACCATCTCCCTGTGCAATTCTCATCAAGAATCATCATGTGGCTTCTTTGCAGCTATCATAATTACAATTAAGTTTCAAAGAATTACCTCCAAACCAGGTGCTATCTACAGTTTTAATGTCACTGGCCATTTCTGAAATGCTGAGAAGCGTAAAATCTTTCTGATGTTGAATGTGACAGCAACCCACCATTGTGACAGAGTGTGCTAACTGTGAAAATTAAATAAATTAGCTCAATCTTCCAAAGATGGTATTGTCAAGGATACTGAGCCACTGCAATGTTATTGCCTACATGGAGGGGGAAAAAGGGAAAGCTCACTTTTCAAAGTAAAATGGAATTCTCTTGTTCTTACTGCTACACAGAAGATTGAGTCAAATGAATGGAATCAGGCAAAAGAATAAGCCAGCAAATATCTTCTCACTGTCAAGCTGCCAATTTAAACCAGCTTGATATTTGCTACAACTCCATAAGCTTTCTGGTCAATAGTAAGTGAAAGCAGTACTTATCCCTTACATTTTAATTTTCTGTGGTTGCTAGTCATTTATATATTTCAAGAAAATAATTTTAAAAAAAGAACATGAAGATCTCCATATTTTCTAAAGGTTGCCTTCTGTAACGTTCATATTTTACTTTACGGAGCAAAACCAATAGTTGGGATCATATAAGCACTACTTGAGTGGAGAGCACCAACTGATAGAAGTTTGGACCTGCAGTCTGGCATCCCATTTTAAACCAGTCCTTCCACTTCAAAAGTGGGGCTCCTGTCTTTCTGAACCTAACACTGCCAGGAGTGGAACCACAACTCTCAATGCTAGGGTTGGCATGAGCTAAATTAATTTAAAAAGCATGCAGAAATAATTTGCCTACTTAACACTTCAAAGCCAATTGAAAAGTTGAATATTTAACTAATGAGTACATTGGCATTTCAGAACTTACTCTACATTGTGAGGAGTTATTTGTGAAAATAAATTCTCACCTGAAAGGTTACGCAGTAGAGTTTTCATTTTATATTATAAATCATAAAATAACAAGCATAAACCTGCAGTTTGTTCCAACAGGGTTCCAATTTTGTATTTTGATCAGGCTGAAACAAACACCTCTGTACTTTGCGACGAGCATGCCATCAAATCATAACTACTGTTCCACACTGATTTTACCACAGCAAAATTTACTATTCAATTTTACTGATCCTTTGACCGTTTCCACAAAGCTATCTGGTTCTAATATAATCTCATAATAAAAAAAGCCAGCAGTGAAACCAAACAACTCTCCTACCTTGATAAAAGCCTCAGCTTCCCCCTGCTTCACAGCATAAATTCTCTCCCAGCCATTTCCAAGGAAAAAACACTACTACTGTGTAAAACTGCACACCAGAAGTGATCATCAAATAGGACTGACCTCGATTCTGGCACAGCACTCAAAAGGCTGACCAACACTCAAGTCCATACATAGTAAAAATGAAAAAAGAATAAAAAACCCAGGAATTAATTATCCAGAGTTTACAAAGCACGGGGCTAATTACTGGCAGCACACCCATGGGCTGCAAGATGCTCAGTCATGATCAGCATCTGATGGTGCTGGTGAGGAGGATTCTGTGAGTACCAACAGCCCCATGGTTCTGCAGATGGGACAGTAAGGGAGGTCAACAAGACAGGATGAGAAGGAAGTCAGATCAGCCTCTAAATATGTCTGTGCTGAGGTTAAAGCTTCAGCACAGCACCAAGCAGCTGTGAAATGCTTCATTTTCAAAAAATTATCATGTACTTGCACATCTCTCAAACTCTCCATGAGCCATCTAAAGCCTGTGAGGTGCACAGGAGTTGAAACATCGAATGGCCAAACATCAGCTTTTATTAGCTGGACACTGAAGAGCTGCACCTCCCATGCCCCCTGCATATACAAAGGTAATACAACATCATCCAATTTTGTTTTGTCATTTTTCTGCATAACTTAGTGAGTTAAACATGTATTTATCTCCTTTGCAAGTATCTCGCTAAAGGCTAAAGCTTGTGTTTATTTGTACAGACAGAAGATACATTTCACAACTGAAAAACATGTTTGAGGCTCAAACAAATGCATTAGTAACAAGAAAAGGGCAATTGGTTGATAAATGGGAATATTCTATGTAACTCCTTTAATTGATATATAAATTTTGCTCAGAGGAGGTGAAGGGATACAATGGCAAAGGATGAGCTGTACCTTGTTTTTTCTATCCTGCAACTCTATTAGACCATTACCTTGTGTATAAGGCAATTCATTCAGGACTCATTCTGCGGCATTCAGGTTGTCCCAAGACCCATAACATTATTAGACAGATCAGTAATAGGTTAAATTTCATAATAAAGCCCAGAGTAAATTGTGTAACAGATCTGAGACTACAAATTTAACAGCAGCAGCTGCTACCAATTCTAATGTAAAACTTAATTTCATTTGGTAACAAAACTGGAAAATATGGGAAAAGAAAGGCCACAGCCAAATAGTCCAAAGGCAACTATTTTTGCAAGACAAGTGATAGTTTAATTTACTGGCCATGGTGAGTTTTGCAATGAAACAAACTGCAATCTAATTACTCGCTGCAAAACAAGAGCCTGATTTGATTTTAGGAGAGGTTCTCTCTAATTCCCTGTTATTGTTTTGTCACTGTAAACTTAGATATTGCTAGAGGGCTAGCAAGTTTAATTTTCAAATCAATCTGTGATTTACACACACATCCTGCCTGGCGTGCATGCTTAATGCGCACATCCCCAGGCAGGACTGGGGCACAAACGTACAGAACTGGAAGAATATCCACCTACCTCATGTCTACACACATGGATCTGGGGGTTAAAAGCAATGATTAAAGAAAGCCCTCAACCACCTGCATAAGGAGAAAGGGAAGAGAAACTCCAGGGCCCAGAGAATACAAAGCACATCAGCAAATAAGGAAATCTTATGCTCTATTTCTAGAATATCTCTTAAAACCAGTATGTATTAGAAATTAGAGCTATTTTACTTAAGTTACAGAAAGTAAAACAAGATTTCTACTCAGAACCATCTCTTGCAAGTGATGTTAAATTGTTCAGAAATAAAGGAGTTTACAATTTGTCTGAAACTTATTTGAAAGCCAAAGAAGAGCTCGTCAGTTCTGTCCCCGCATGCTCCTACTCGATTGCTCTGGATGTGTAAGTGATCCCATGCAGTACCAGCTGCATTATTTAAAGCCATTTTACACAGCTCCCCACACATACACTCTCAGTTTGAGAATCTGCAACACGATTCCTGTGGAGGGCCTCGAAGGTGTATTCTTGGAGAAAACTGTCAAGGCAGGAGCAGAGTCCTTGGCAGGAGTCTCAGGAGCGCTCGAGGAAAGCCGGGCATCCCCTGGGCTCACCCAGGGCTGTCCTGGAGAAGCTGCAGCTCGGCCACAGCTCCCACAAGCACGGAGCAGGGCTGGCATTCCCCAGCTGAGAACAATCCTCCTCTGGGAATGGGGCAGGCTCAGCATCCCACCCCACGGACAGGATCCCACCGGGAGCTCCACGGACAGCACCTGCAGGAGGGAGCTGCCCTGGGAGCCCATCCAGACCAACAGCCCAGGGCAACCGAGATTCATGGAAAATGTCATCTTCAAGAGAACGAAAACTGTCTTTTGACTCGGAAGATGAGAACTCAGGGGAGTTAAATTAACAACATAGCACAACATTTTACCAAGTAATAGCACTATATTTTTTCTTTTATGGAGCACTGCTCGGGGCAATATTTAATCTCTTGAGTTTAATGAACTTTTAAAACTACTCAATAAATACTCAAAGCCATGACAAGTACAATCATAAGATAAATTTAGTCCTACTCCAGTGGACTATATCACTTTTTGTTATTAAAAAATGTTAATTTTAATATACTAGGGGACTTCATTTCTATAAAATAAGGTGTCAGGGTTTCTAAATTCATATCACAATGGTTAGTTTTCATTAAAGATGTTAAGTACGTTGTCATTTTTAATAAAAATACATGGTGAGCCCTTCTTTCTGGGCTAATAATAGAACTTTGGATAAATAGTCCTATCCATAAAATGTTCCAGCTCTCAGCAAGGCTTCCTTTAGTCACTATAGAGGTTAAGATTTCGTGAAATTACTTGATGAATTGAATTCATGTAGCTAAAGAATTTGTGATGGACCTCAAAGTGAAGCTAATTATTGCATATTAATGCATTATATATGTAATATAACATTACACACATAATAGTAATGTATTATGTTGGGCATATAGTGCATTAATATGCAATTAATATCCATGCTAGAGTAAACAAAAGGACACTACATCTATAAAAACACTAAAATAAAACAGAGCCACCCTCAGAGTAACATCACTCCCAAATAATGCCTGTAAGGTCTGTTATTCCTGTCCACCTACATCCAGAAGAAAATGCATTAAAAGAATGTAAAAATCTCAAAGTGAAACACTCAAAAAGTAGGAAGCACTAAAACTGAGGTTATGGATGTAGGTTGTCAGTCATCTCTTAACTTCAGAGTGTTTTTATTTAGCTCTGTAAACAGTATCTGCCTGCAAGTGTTCAAGAGTAGCCCCCAATTCTCTGTCTATACCTCCCTGCATCAAGATGGAATATCAGAGAAAATAAAAAAAGCATCAGGAAGGTTTGGTCAGTGGCATGAAAGTATAAAAAACCAGAATTCAGCATACACTGCCACACCCACACACTCTGCTCCAGACAGAACAGCCAAGGACACCGTCCATGCTGCCTTCATCCATAAATATATCACTCCTCAAATGCCTTTAAAATTGACTACAGCTTTGTATAAATGCTCTGAGTTATCAGACATGAAGTACTAAGTAGTCTTCCTACTTATTTTTCATTACCTCCCTGAAAAATGGAGAAAATCAACTGCTACAATTCTTTTTGAAATACATTTCTGAAAATCTGGGTATTGATTTAACCTCTTTCCTGCCACATTTCTTTCAATTCCCAGAAGCGTGCCTTAGTAAAACATCCCTATTAGCTTGAAATAGCAGCCAGGACATACTGTGAGAGTTATGCAAGAATTCTTCTCATGGTAAGGAGCTCCCCAAATACAATAATGTTCTTCCTGCTTTAGCTTTGCACGTATCAGAAACAATTACATATCATCTTTCCTAAAATCAAACTTACTGGCCTCCCCACAAAAGAAAAAAAAAAAAGCAAGATTTTTCTTCTGTAGAATATCTGTCTGAGATCTAACTACAAACATCCACTGCCTTGCCTTCAAAAAGTTCTGTGTGGTGTCTCTCAAGCCATACAAGTGAAATTGTACTGAAAGCATCCATGAAAAGCAGTCCAGGTTACACAGGACTCATTTCACTGCTTCCTAATTTTTTTCTTACTCTGATAAAGAGCTTTCCCCATTTTTACAGGACACAGGAGGTTGTCATTTTGGTCCACTGCAGGGATGACAGAAGTGCCTGTGCCCAATCAGTCACCATGGAAAAGCTGTTGGTGTTCCCAGCAATGCTCTGCCAACAATCCAGAGGGGCCACGCGCCCGCGCTGTCTTCATCACCTGCTATTGTCAGAGTTAGTGTTCTCCAGGAGCCAAAGCCAAGCACTTACACTTGCCCTTTTCCCTCAAATAAACCTCCTCTGCACCCTCTCCCACGTTCCATGGCATTGGTTGTTGTCTGTTTGTACGAGCTGCTCCAACAGCAATGGAAAATGCTGTAACACGCATCGTACCTTGGCCTCTCTCTGCAGCTCTGGGGGGATGCTTACCTTCATTAGATGACCAGATAACTGAAAATTCTGGAAAAAACTTAGGGTTTTTTCTCTGAAAAGGAGAGTAAAGAGCTCTCAAAGGCTGGGACATCATATACTTACACAATTAACAAAATATTCTTGGGGACAGTAGGGGAATTATGAAAAGACAGGAATTTTTCACCTATCCACAAATCCTGGGTCTCAGAATTAGATTACACAACTTACTTTTCTAATGAACTTCCCCATTCTTCATTAGTTCCAATATTTATATAGGTTCTTTCAAGAACAACAACATAGTGTGAATTTATTGGTCTTCTTTTTAATGAATTCTTCTCTTACAAGGAACCCTACAGAATGAGGTTGCCTTCAGCTCAGCTGCTCCAGATAGCCACTGTACACATTATTACCACCACACTCAACCAGATAAGCCTCCTCTTATAAGCTCCTGACACCTTTGCCACTCAAAGCACACCATAATATGAACAAATGAGGTCATAAAAAATGGTTCTGACATATAACTAGTTAATTCACACATTTTGTTCTGAGGGCTGAAATTGCTTTTCCAGTTTTATGAAGAGACTTTAGGACTGGAGAAGAGAAATTGGGTGGTTCTATTCGCTCTTCTCTGATCCCATTACTCAGTGAGCAGAGCTGTCACTGGGAAAGCTTAAACCCTACACATATTTACTGTATTAGCCATACTGTACTGGACATTTCATATATAGCTCAAAAAGGCACTTTCAAACTTGCCAATTATCTTTGATGAACATAATGTTACCCAAAGTAATTGTGTACATTCAGTGCAGTTTTTCTAAGGATTTTCTTCTCTTTAATACATTAGAAGGTTGGTGTTCATAGCTGATGATGCAGCTTTGTCAAAATGGAGCCAACACCAACAAAAGCAGAGCACAAAAGGCAAGATGACCTTTCTGCTGTACATGCAGCAACTAAAGTGAAAGAATGAGATAGAAAACCAGACTAGGAAAAGACTTTTATCAACCATGCAACCAGGGAGAAACTTTACATAGGAAAACTGTACTTGATTTGCCTTCAAACACAGTCACAACCAAACAGACAAAAACTTTATTATTTTGCCTTTTCTGAACTGAGCTACACAAACCCCTTTGTTTGGGGGCTGCAAGGATGACTCTGCAGATTCATCACTGGAAAAACACCCCATCCTCAGGGTTTGCATTCACTCTGATTCTGTTCCATATGCCAAGTTAATTCAGATTTCATCAGCCAGCCCCAGCCCACACACTGCCTCACACCTGAGCTACCTTGAAGAGTGGTTGTGAACAAAAAAAAAAAAATAAAAATCTGTCTTTACCAAGTGAAATCCATTTTTTTCCAATTTCAGATGGAGGTTTCCAGTCTCGTAGGAGTAATGGGACACAACCACTGACATTATAATTCAATAAAGCAAAAAGAAATCATATCTGTCAGTCCATCTTTGGATCACAGGGCCTCTTACTTGTTCCTCCTAGCTGACCCCTGCAACAAAGCTGTCAGCTTGGAAGAGCTTAATATCTTGAGAAGATAACCCCCTTAAATTTCTTCCCTGGCTCACTGACATTCTGTCAACTAGGAGAAAACCTGGCCCAAATTTGGGATCGCTGGGATTTATTTCAGCTTTCTGAGCAGCATGCCAATGCTGTGTGCATCTGCCCAGGGTAAACTCCCAAAGAGCCTGATCCTGCAAACTGTCAGGAGTCCAAGAACTTCACCAATGCCTCTCAGCAGCATGCTGCTTGGAAATTAGGAGAAACTTTTGGGCAGAGAAGGTTTAATTCTCTTTAATTTAAACACATAAATAACGCCAGACTAGAAAACACCAATGCCAGCCCAGCTGCACCTCTCTACCTCCAAACTTTACTGGCATACTCAGAAGAACAGGAATTTCACTGTCCTTCCCCAACTGGAGTGGCTTGCAGTCCTCCTGGACCAAAATGGGCAACACCACCACAGATATGGATCCAATTTCAACCTGCCAGAGCTGAGCATCACCAACACTTACACACACTGGGAAGTGAGATGCAAACTATGGAACCTGCCAGTCTCCAAGGTTCTCCTTGTGCTCTTCAGAAGTATTTTATGTTAAATTACAGCAGTGTATTTGTATGTCAGACCACGACCTAGAAACCAGGTGCTGATAATCTGCCTTGGAAAGAGCTGAGACAGAAACAGCATTTACTTCTTGCACAGGGCTGGAATATCCTGTCCCATGGGCAGTGCACCCATTCCAGCATTATTTTGCTGTCTAATGATGGGAAAAATCTTCTGAGGGAAAACCTTCATTATTCTCAAATTGTTATAACACACAAGCACTACATGAAGTTAAGGAATTCATTTAGGCTAAAAGATGCTGCTACTACTAATTTTAACTACCGTGAGAGAAACTCAGATTTTGGTTCATTAACATTTGGGCAGTCAATTCAGCTACAATCCAAGCTGAGGCTTTGCTTTTCATGTTCCGACATTTTTGGCCTTCTTAAAGCCTTTGCCAACACAATCATTCACAGTCTTAGGACCAGAGTCAGTATTTAGTTATCTGAAGCCCATTTAACCAAATTTTCCACAATCATTTTCCAGTAAAACACAACTTTTAACTCTCCCCCCCCCAGATGAGCATTTTCAATTGCCTTTTACACGGTTAGAATTTCAAACACTGAGTGGGTGCTAAAGAACCAGGAGTGAAAAAACTCCAGGGAAGAGACTGACAATCAACTCAAAAGACATTATTTATTAAAGCATATCAAGTGAACATGTGTAATTTGCAAGTTCAGCTGTAAAGGCTGACACCTGCCCTTTGCTATGTTAACAGTAAGGTACAAAATCCCTATCAGCCACACTAATATTGGCACTTAGCATGTTTTTAAAATGCATCTAAATCTAAAATCTGATCAGATTTATTGTAGGACTAGAAGAACTTAAATTTAAACTGCCTGCTGTTGGTGCCATGAAGTAGTATTGCCTGTCTTTGCTGTGCACAGACAACAATATGAAGGATTTTGGAGGGGAAGTTAGCAGAGGGTGCTGGATGATGTGCACTTTTTATTGCCTTAAAATTTAATGTATTTCTGACAAGGTGCATGGAAACACCATACATTTTGTGGATTTAAGAACACCTGAGTAACATGATGGCCAGCCTCTGGCATTAGGCTTTGCACACAGATGGGTAGGTCATTACATCTCTATCAAGGAATGGGGCACTACAAACTTAAGCAAAGGCATGGGATGGAGCAGAGACAACAATGATTAATGTATGAACAGTGTCCACTCAACCACTGAGGCAGTAATAAAGGTATTAATTTGGCTGCAAACATTAAAATATGTACAGTAAGATGGATTTTTGAACAATGCAGTGTGGCATAACCTTAATACAGTACATTAAAATCATTCATTACAATGAATAAATAGCTTAATGAGATTTGAAACATCCAGCACTCTCTGTGTAAGCAGGTGATGAAGTGAAGCCTGATATCAGCACCACTGAACATAAATTATGCAAAAGTAATACTTTTAATGTCATCTATTCACTAGCATTGTTGCTTTTGTTAAATATTCAAGTGTACATCTTTCTGGGACAATATCAAATTAGTCTGTCTTGGCATTTAAAACAAATTTCCCTGCAACAGCCAGATTTGCATAAAAGTAAACAGAATAAAACTCTGCACATGTAGTGTGATTTCCTTCCCTTGGTTTATTTTTGTGAGGAAGAGAAATACATCTTACCAGGGCTAGAACATCTCTTTGTTTTGTTGCTTTTTGTTGCTGGTGGTGTATTACTCCCTCAAAGTCAGTTGCCACATTAAACATGGTATTCCATGTGAAACTGCAGGGGTATAAGATGAACTGCTGGAGCACTTTTTCCCCCCTAGTAACTTAAACAAGTTATTAACAAATCAAGCCATTTTATTTAAATTACGCGCCTAACCATGTAATTAGTTAAGTAAAAACCACTTAAAGCACATTTTTCTTCCCATTTTAAACTGTGATGTTGGAGCTGTTCTATGCTAAAGCAGAAAGAAAAGCAATTACTCTAACAATGATTTTTTAAAAGGCTAGTACACAGGTTCTGTGCAGCATAGACAAGGCTGTGGGTTTTGTTTAATGATCACTTATTTCTTTACTGCGTACAGACACAGCTCGGAGTTTTGGATTAATTTCAATAAATATAAAATCTTTATTCTAACTGTTCCAAAGCACTTGTTATTTACATTTGGAAGTGCAGGATTACTCATGCATGGCTGCCTGTCAATTAATCCAATATCACCCTGCGGATTTTCCCATTTGTAATTGGAAAATAGAGCTTTCCTGGTTCTCTGCAGAAACAACAGCCATTTAACTACAGGTGGTGCTCACTGTGGCAGTGCACACATTTCTTCAATGTTTATACAGAAAATAAAACCCCTATTTCCTCCAGAGATAGTAAAGCATTTTGGGGGGTTATTTCCCTGTCTCTGGTATTAAGGTGAGGTTTTATCAATGACAGAAGGCAGAACAGCAGCAATGGGTGAAGGAGATTAACAATCTTCCCAGCATGGCGTGGTTTAACCCTGGCCACGGCTCAGACTCCCCCGGCGGGATGGGGGAGAGAATCCAACGAGTAACAGTGAGAAAATTTGTGGGTTGAGATAAAAACCCTTCTCTCAGTGGTGCCTGAGAGTCACTGATCCCCTCTGCTGAGTCCCCACAAGTTCCAGAAGCAGCAGGAAAGTGACCCAGAGCAGAGCGCTCAGCCAGGTCACCCCACGGGAGAGGGTGGCAGGGGATCTGCTGACAGTCACACAGCCAGGCTGCATGAAATCAAATGGAAAAGCTGGTGAATCACTGTGAACGCTGGCTCCCAGAACTCCTACATATTCAATGCAAAAGAGAAGGAATAAAGATTAACCGAGTGTATATTCCCTATAGTGTCCCAGGGAACTTGGGTTTTCACCAAGTTCAAAATCCAGCAAGTTTTACCATAGGACACCTATTCATCAGCTACAAAGTTGCCTGCAAAAACTTATCAGCATGCCTTTCCAGTCACCCATGACTACTCTCCCAAGCCTCCTGGATTCTTAAGGTATTTATAGCCAATTATTCAGATCCCTTCTTAAGTCATTTCCTACAAAAGATTCACACAAACATCTTAATCACTGGATATCTTCCAGGCACTTTCAGTTTTACGAAATGCCATTACACTAATCAGTCACAGTGCTACAGCTGGTATCAGCAATCATCCAAATTCAAGGGGTTTGGACTCTAAAATACAACAGCTCTGACTGTCTGACTCAGGTGGAGAACTGTCCTTCACAAACAGCAGGTGGGGCATTCACTTTCAAGGCACACACAGCAATATAACATTGCATGCTCCACAAAACCAGATACCATTTAGTGTACAAATTCATATGAAGGAAAAGGGAAAAAAATCTCAAAAAATATGACTCAGCACTAGAAATTTCATCCCAGAAAAGTAATTTTGGGGGAGATAAACCCACAGAGCCCAACCCTGCTGCAGGATAAATAGGTGTTTACTTTCATTCAGTGCAAGAGTAATCTCAACTACCACAACAGCATTAACATCACCTAATTACTCATCAAATGCAGGAGCAAAGCTTGCTGACCCAGCCAACATATTTCTTTTTTCTTGATGTTCACCATGTCCCTATCTCTGCAGCACACAGCAAGACAAAAGTGGCCCAGCAGCTGTCACAACAGGGGCTGTGGGCTCATGCTTGCAAAATACCTCCCAACCTGATTACACGCTTCAGCAGCTATCACTTCTCAAAATTCAATAGAAATTAATTTCTCGACAATGAGGGCAATTAAAAGGTCTGCATACTATAAAGTAAGAATACCTGCTGACACACCAGCTATGGCAATAAAGCTGTAAACAAAGCTGGAATGCAGTGATATTAAAAGGAAGACATCAAACTTCCACGGTCTGATTATGGGTCTGTTAATACAGTTAATGAAACAGTTACTGGTTTAATACAGTATTAACTTCAGCACAGCTTGTGGTACAGTAAGTTACACGTAACAACTAAATTTTGTCCTCTAATTAAAAGACTTAATGTGAAGTAAAAAAAGAAAGCCTTCATTATATTTGTGGTAAAACATCATTGCTAAAAGGTTCCAAACAATCAATGCAATCAGCAGTTCTGGAGCTTGTTTGAGGCCTTGTTGTCACCACTCAATATGAGTTGCTTCAACCTCCAGCCATGCTTGAAATCTGAGCAAAAAAAACCCAAAAAATAATGGTCATCAAAAAAATATTCTGATAACTCACAGGACCAACTGCTGTGTCTGTGAAGCAGCAATTTCCTGAAAGCAAGTAAACAGAGGTTGTCCGAAACCACAGTGATGCCTGAACAGGAATGGCATGAGAAGCCTTCCTCTTAGCGAACTTTAATCTAAATTAAACAGTTACCTTTCTAGACATCAGCAGCCAAAATTAGGGAGTAAAACAAAGAGCAGTTTTGTCAGAAATGGGCTGAGAAAAAGCTCCTGCTGACCATCGGAACAAGCTTCTTTTTGCTGACAAATTCCTTGTGCCCTAAGCACATGTAGAAGTGAAAATTCCTACTCCAAATAAGCAGTGCCTGGCTACTGTATCTCCACTGGCAGGTATAATAAAATCAGGTACCTGTATTTAAAAACAGGCCACATGGCCATCTCCACAGAGGTGATGTATTTGCCCTTCCTTGAAAAACCTCCCCAAACTCCTGAGTGCTCACCCTGAACATCTTTTGGCTTTGACATACTTCCTCAGTAGCTGCCTGAAGAAAGCTCCCACCATAAGATGACAAAAATAAAGGCAGGATGACAAAGTGCCTTTCCTTACCCCAACAGCTGGCTTTAACTAATTTTCAGTTATTGAACAAGCTCGCACAGGTGTGGAGTATTTGTGGGAAACTTTGTTGCACGCAGATAAATGAGAACAGCAGCTTCCTGCAGCTCACAATCAGGCAGAGGAGTGTCTGTGCCGGCTGCCCCCGCGGCCGGCACAACAGAAGACACGGGGTGTCATCAGAATTCAGGTGGAGTTCGCATTTCCTTTCCATAATTGCTTTATTAAGTGCTTTTCAAGATATCTATGCTGCTGCTCTAGCAGCCCACAGCCTGGATTGTCTCTGGCCACACATTTGAGCTTTAAATCAGAAGAAATTGTATGTCAGATGCAAGTTATGATTTGGGAGGAAATAACCATATTTAGTCTTTTTCTTGGAGAATTGAATAAGCAAATTGAGGTGGTTTTGCTGAGCTCAGGCGGGTTCCTGGCACAGTCTGTCACATTTGACCCATAGCCTTGATGCCACCACAGCTCAACTCTATTTTTTAGTGGAGTTAACCCACAAGTTGATAATAGTATTACAGCAGAGGAAGGAAACTCTGGTGGTCACAAGTGAGAAATGCTCAGAGCCAAAGACCACGCTGGGAAGCTTCAGGAAATAGGAGGCTTAAAATCCATACACGTTTTTTGCAAGTAGTTCTTCAAGTTATGTAAGAAATCAGGCCTCTAACATTTAACCTTCTTGTTGCAAAGGGTCATGAAACAAAGATTTAAACTGCAGTCTAGACTGGAAAAAACACCAGCTGCCCAATAAAAACCCAAAAAACCCAAACAATTTCAGTGTTTAATCTAGAAAACACAACACAACGGTCCACAGAACTGTTTGGGATGCAACTTCATTTCCACAAATGAAAGTGAAAGCATCACCCTGAAACTGGGCTAAACAGGCAAATGAAAATTTCACTTGCTAAAAATGGGTACAGTTAAAGAGGCAATCTCTTCCCCAAAGCCAACTGTAAGTTTACACTGTCTTTAATCTGGTTAAGTGCAAAAATGAAGCAGATTTTTCCACGCCTAGTACCAATGTGTGCTTCAAGACGTTCAACCAGGAGAAGTTCTGCACCAGGGACAGATGCTCTCCTGCCACACCACCTGGCTCAGGCTTGGTGGCCACCCAGCCCCAGGCTCAGCTAAATCCTGGCCCCATTCCTGTCACAAAGTCACTCCCTGAGGGGTTGGAGCCTTTATTCACCAGCTCTCGCTCTGCAAACACACACTTAAGCAATAATTAGGTTTGCAAATCCTTATGCTTAGACTTACGGCTTTTCTCAGTCTGAGTAAAGCAACACCTCCAAGATCTCAGGCAACCCTGGAGACCTCAGTAAACAGGACTGGCTTCTAATAATATGCAAGAAAAAAGGAAAATTTTAAGAAATAAGCCTGATGAGAATAGCAGAGTCCTCTGAATAATGAAGTGATGTCAGCTGATAGCAATCATTATTCTATTCCAGAAAAATTCCTTTACAATTTAAATACCACGAATACCTCTCTGCCCACAAAGGACATTCCACACCTGCTTTTTCTGTTCATTTCATTCATCAGCTTTTCAATTTTTCTTACTGAAACACAGACACAACTAATTAAGTGCTAATATCACAACGAAGGACTGGGCAAGACCAAAAGTCTACCTCAAAATTCCCTCAGAGAAAAAGACCTCTTCAGGTGATCAAATTGTGTGAAAAATTAAAAGAGAACTTCATATAAATTAAGAAGCATGTTGCCATTTCAGATCAGAGAGCAGCCCCGTGAGTAAATTTAGCTGCTGGTAAAAATCACAGCATTGCTGTAACAAGACAATACTCTGAACTCAATCATTTCCATTTTCTGCATTGCAAAACCTACATATGAAATACCAATATATTATTTTAACATGAGTTAAAACAACATTTCCTCTGGCCAGAGAGGGGCGTTTTTTTGGTTTTCTTTTTTCTTTTTTTTTTTTTTTTTTAAATAAGGTTTTGCCTGCTGCCTCAATGCTCCAATGTCAAACAAGGTATAAGATTGTTAAAGATTTCTCCCTTTGGTAGAAGCATTTTCCTCTTATGCCCACCTATAACCCTTGCAGGTACTTTATTATTTTTGACACTTCTACTTCTTGCCAGCAAAATCTGTAACAGGGTAGTGAAGCTGCCCAGCTGGTTGAAAAGTTCCTGGGAAGTCAGGGAAAGAAAAGAGACAAGGGACACTCAAGCTTTGTCTCCTTAGAACAGGCTGAAAAGCTCTTGATGCAACACTGCCTACTCAGAACTGCCAGAATACAAAGAATACAAAACTTTAATTATTTATTTTACAGAGGATTTCTAGATTAGACAATGAACATGAGCTTTAAAATAACTATCTTTTATCTTCAGTATTTATTGACCCCATCTGTGTGTGAATTAACTTAAGTTCCCTCCCCAAAACCCACCTTGACCTAAGATACACTTGTAGCCTGGGCAGGAGAAAAGCTGAATCCATTTGGCTTTTATTTTTTATTAAGCTTCCCTTATTTCCATCATTCTTTCTTCTCAAGGGGATATAGACAAATCCATTTTTCTCTCCTTGTTGCTTTCAAAGTCTGAATAGATGTTTCATTAAAAAAAAATCATACAAACTGTCGTGGTTCTTGGGGCAGGGGTAAGACAGCAGCAGGTTCTTTACCTGGCCTTTCTAATGCCAAAAACCCAGCACAAAGACAACCTGAAACAGAGCTGTGCCCACTTCATTTGCAGGCACAAACACTTAAATTGCCCCCTTAGCCCAGCCATACATACCTGGACATTCTGCACAAACTCAATTAAATGCTCCAGCGCTTTTCAATATTTTCCCACTTGTCAGTGTAAGGAGATGTGTGCACACAAAAACCTCTGCCTCTTAAGCAGCCTTTTTATCTACTCCCATTACTGCAGTGGCAGTGCTGTGTTTTGTGACCTAACAGCACAGTGCTACAATACGTGCCAATGATGAGCCACACTCTGCATTTCCATGTTCCAGGGTATTGAGGTTGGGTTTAGATTGGAATTTTACAGGTTTCCCCCCGTCCTTAATAGGGAAAGCCCCTTTTTGGAACTTTTCATCTTTGAGATTTTTCCAAGAGGCTCATAAGATATCAAAATTACAAAACCTCAAATCCAAAATTTAGTTTAGACTAAGCAACATGCCAGCATTTTTCTGTCCTTAACAGAACTAGTTCACAAATACCAAGTGAGATCTGACTTGAGGTCTCTGACATTTCCCCCTCTGCCTTGTTTACTAAAACACAGATCTCTTCTGACAGGACTTCATTGGTTTTGCTTTTCTTCTTTCTTTTCTGAATTAAGTAAAATTTCTGCTATGGGCCCTATTGTACAATTCATTCAAACAAAACTATTTGCACAATGCTCAAAAGCTCCTTTTTTAGAACTGGGAAACAAACCAAAAAGGAACTAGGTCTGTACAATGAGATTATTAAGGAAACATTTGTCTTTAAACCACCTGAATCCCCAGTTTGCTGCTGTACTGTAACACAAGGCTCATTGCTTTCCCTCTGCCTGCCACGCAATAGGTTGTGGAGTACCACGGGGACTAAAGTAAATTCTTTGTTATGTCTGCACAAAGTAGTAAATGAAGCATGCAGCTCAAACCTCTCCTGCAGCGGCCAGATCCTCAGTGCTTTTCTTTTTGGAGTGGGAGATTTAATGCTATTTTCTTTTCCATATGCTTCATCTTTCAGCTTTAGCATAAAAAGGAAAGGGAAAATCTAAAGGCTTCGTTTCGCACTAACTGCTCCCTTCAGATTCTGAGACACATCTTGATGAAAGCTCATTTGTGATGGTACAAAATCAAAAGAGGAAGAAATTTCACCCCATGAGATGATACTTAAAAGGGGGGGGGGAAAGACCTTGGAAAAGAAGTTCTTTATTGAGTAATTAGCCATAATCTTAGATAAGACAACAGATCAAAGAAGTTTTCTTAAAAGAGTTGCTGCACGAAAAAGGCTTTTGGCAAGGGTTTACAAATAATGCTAGAAAAATTTAAAAGCAGAAACACTGGCAAACTTTTCCACCAAAATTAAAACTATCCATGCAGTTGGTATCTGCTCCATTTCAAAATGCAAAATTGGTGTGGGAAAACTCCAGAGAAAAATAAGCTCTTCCCCAAACAGCAAGCCCAAGGAGGTCTCTGCTTTTCCAGGATTTCCAGCACTTACTCGGGACCTGCATGTCCAAGCTAGATCCATGCAGCTGGGGCAGGGGACACAGCCTGGGGGGCCCAGAGCTGGTCCCCACATGCTGCTCCTCAGCTTAACTTCACAGCACATTTCTTTGCCCTCTCCCTCTGCTAACTTTTGCCACCAGCTTAAACAAGCAAGATTTCAAATCCTAAACAATTAAGAATTCTACATTTTCCCCATTTGGAAGGAACCAAATTACTAGTTTGTGTACCTGTGATCTACGCTGCCCTAAGAGAGCCCACCTCACAAGTACAGCTTCAATAAATGCCATCCGTGAACTACCAGGATGCTCCCATGGGCACTGATATAAACTCTGGAAACACAGCAGGATGAGCTGTGTATAAGCCTGCTGGCCTGAATAAAACATTAAGGGGAAAAAAAAGGAAAAAAAAAAAAAATCACACCCTAAACTTGACATCCTCTTTTCATCCACATCCCTACTACATCTGAGTAACTCCCCAGTCCCAGAATAGTCACGCTCAATTCATGAGCTAACACTTACCGACTTGCCAGATGCTTTACCTCAGATGACAAGTTTTGTTTTATATATGAAATGAAGACTTAAATCAAAACCCAACTATAAATATTTTGATGAGACATTTTTTTGTCACATTGTGAAAACCTAATTAAAGGGCTCATTACATGTGAGAGTGAGTGCTGTCTAAATAAAGCTGGTGCTTGCCCTAGGCTTGTTATAAACCCAAGCTAGAGCATCCACCCCTATTCCAAACCCACACAGGGCTCACTATCCTCTCCAAAGGCTGGGCTGGAGTGTCCCTGATGGGTCTGTAATGGTTTTCCTTGACAAGGAGTTTGCTCAAACCACTGGATTAGGGGCAGCACATTCTCCACTCAGTGGTGAAACAATCCCAGGTTCCACACGCAGTGGAAGGGCTGGGGATACAGTGAGGAACTGAGCAAAATCACCTTTCCCACAAAAATTTTATCTGGACTTTTGAGACAGATTGATGGCAGATTGTTCTAACTCAACTCTTTTCAGTCTTTTTGTGCTGTAATTTTGTGCTATTCTCAAACATTCAAAAACATTTCAGACAAAAGAAATAAACACATGCACTCACTTGGATGGCAGTGGCTTTCTTCCTAAAATAAGTATTTCTGAAAAGGCACTTTGCCACCCGTGAAAACAAAACATTACAGCTGTAATTTGTTTCTTGCCTTTTTTTAATAATAGATTTTTAAATCCTAACTTCAAAAAGACTATTATGTTTAAGGGCATGCCTGACCTCCTTCATAAGCGTTCTGCCCCTTTCACACAGGTTACTATTAAGTTTCCAGAGGTGATTTGGAGTTTATGGCCAGGAGTCACAGCCTGTTCAGAGTCACTTACCAGCCATGACATACCCAAGCACCCTTCCCTTGTACAAAAGCACAGTGATACTGAGCAAGCAGTGATCTAGACCATGGATATCAAACCAGAAAAGATGAATTTTGGAACATTTTTCCTTCAGATAGATCTTGATACACATTTTATATTTTGTAGATCTATTACATAAATAGTTTCAGCTGTTATTGACATGCTTCTACCTCTGGAAGATTTTCATCAATACTGTTTAGAGCAAATTAATTACCTAAATGTTAAAAACAGGAAATACAATGCAAGTTATGAAACAAGAACTCTTTGATCTGTTTGATTAAATGGAATTAGGAATCCTACGTCTGCTGCCTTAATCTAACTCCTAGAGCACTGAGAAACGATGAGCCAGGCTGTGGACCAATGGGACCAAAGCAGCCTTTAGGTCATTCATTAACAACATGGCACATCTTGGTGGATGCAAGACAGGATTGTGCCTGTGACTGGAAGTATAAAATCTAAAACCAGAGATACACATCCACACAGAATTTTTAATAACACAGGCTTTGCACTACAGGAATATATTTCCACATTTTTGCAAGGTTTAATCTCACAAGTTTTACTGAAGGAGGTGATGCGAGTCAGGACCTAGGAGTTACCACTTGACACGTCTTGTGGTTTTTAATTGACTATATCTGACCTGAAGTTTCGATTTTTTAAGCCAAAAGGATTCAAAGCAAAAAGGATTTGGCCAGCTGGAGGTGCAAATGTTTTTTGGTGCATCGGAGTATCTTGTACATACACCAACAGGCACAGAGCAGGTTTCTGTTCTGAGTTCCATACCTGGGAACATCAGGGCTTGTTTTGGGCTTTGGTTGTTTTGTGCTCTTAGCATCCAAGCTGTGCACTTCTTCCAAGTGATACACTAATAACATTATTGCTCTTAACGGCATTTTTTTATTATATAATTATTCTAGAAGCCTTACAGCCATGGAAGATATATGTTCACTGGCATTTAATTGCTTTATCATCACAACTATAATCACAAATGGGGGCCTTCCAGAACTGAGAGCCAAGAGAGGCTTTTACTTACTCAGTTCTACCTGTCACTGTAATAAACACTCCCTGGAAATCTCCCCTGTGCTGTATTTTAAAGTGTTACATATCCAAGAGCCTTATTTATGTATTTTGAGTGGGTGGTTGCTTTTGTACAAAGCTGTTTCTATTTCTCAGGATGAAATGCGCCGTGCAGGGGGATGAACAAATGCAAACGTGGGTTCTCCCACACAGCTACTCATGGCACATGCCTGGAGGGAAGCTGGGACCCTCCAGGTGCCAGAGCAATGGTGCTACCTGTGCTACAGGTGTTTGTGCACCTTCCCAGCACAGATGAACTTCCCCCCAGAACACTGCTTGCATCCCACATCCCATCCCACGAGGAAACTCTGTGCAAGTCAGTGAAAGGGGCAGGGGATATTCCTATTTCAGCAAAAATACTGCATGCAGAAAAAAAAAAAAACACAGAATCACCTGCAATACTTATTTCCATAGTTAAAACAAGGCCCCTAAAAAAAAAAAAAAACCAAACCCCCAAAACCCCTTCACAATAATGCCCTGAAAAAGACAGGATTACTTTTAAATTGTGTATGGCTTGCTTAAAAAGTAGCAAACCTGCTTCAGTTCAAACCTCATAATGTTAAAGAGCTCAGTTCTTGGGGTTAGAGCCTATTTTTTGATGTTGTGAGTATCTACTTTTCCTAGACGAGAAAACTGGGAGAACTCTTTTCAAGGCTATTTGAAGGTAAAAGTTATTTTGCATGAAAGCAACAATTAATTAGCACTCAGCAAGGTTCCCTCTACTCTATGCTGTGAAGTAAAAGCAGGTCACTTCTGCAGCCCCTCACACCTGTTACAGGTCACAGATCCTTACCTGAACACAGTATCTTATTTGCTGTTTCAGCACCTCAAGGTTAAAGCCTATTTTCCTTCTAAATATAATAGCAATTAAATATTTTTTTAGCATAACTGTATCAAGGGATGGAATCTGAGATGCTTCTGTTTGAGAGCTGAAAAATGCAATCACTGCTTACAATTTTAAAAACTAAGCATTTGTGCTGTAAGTTATGCTCCAGAGCCCAAGACAGTGTTTGTTCCTCTTCATATCCCTTCTCCTAGAAGGACCTTTAACAGGAGGGCCACCCACAATTCACCCTTCTTTAAGCTCTTGCTTAAAGAAGATGAATTCTTCCCTGTCTTTCCTGACAGAGACAGGGGGCAATCTCCATTTGATTAGTTAGGACGGCTGGCTGGCAGATTTAAATTATTTGTATATCAGTATTGATGCTGCTCCACATTTAGTGTAAATGCAATTATCATTAGGGCACTCAGAGCCATCAACTGAGAGTACTTTGAGGAATGTCAATGCCTAAGCAGAAATAAATGCATGCACATGCACACAGGTGGACTCAGAACGAATCCCCAGGCTCTCTTCCCCTCCTTTGGCCATCAAATTTCTCCTCTAGGCTCTCTGCTCTCATTTTCTCACACTTCTTACTGTACAAGCTACTTGAGAAAAAGCAATCCAATCCGTGTAAGACAAATTTAAACTGTAACCCCCCACCCTCCCTGGAGCTGTGATAGTTCTGAAGTTAAAAGGGTGCTCTGCTGGGATGGCAGGCAAGGCTCCAGTCCTATTCCCACCAACATCTGCGAACTTTGACTTCACCTCTGGGAAGGGACTCAGTCTGGGTCATCACCCCACACCCAGGGTGTAACTACACTGGACAGGAATTGCAAGGCTGATGGAGAAAAAGAGCTGGAAGGGAGAATTTGAACTCTTTGGATGCTGACCCTCAGTGAAGATGCGGCAAAAGGGCAGCTCCAGTCACAGCCCCAGCTCAGGCAACAGCAAAGTGAAGATCCATGGCCAGGACATCAAACCATGATAGGAAGAGGGAAGGGGAAAAAAAAAAAAAAAATAAAAAAAAAAATTTAAAAAAAAAAAAAAAAAAAAAAAAAATCAAGTGTAGGCCACTGGCCTACCAGACATTTCTGATGTGATTTTGTGCAAGTCTCAATGAAGACTCATCTCAATCTGAGCTTGAAGAGGACAAACAGCATTCAAGGGCATTTCTCCCTGCCCCTGCTGACCAAGGGGAGCTCACCAAACTAACACTGGCTCCATGTCTAACTTCTCGTGGCAATGACAGGGGAAATCAATCCCTCAGCCTGGAAAATGGGGCAAGAGCAGTTCCTGCTCCCCATGGAGCTGGGAGGCCAAGAAATCCGAGATGGATGGGCTGCAGGGCTGAGATGGATCACTAAAGGAGGTCAGCGGGCCAGTGCTCCCTGGGGTACAGAGGTATCACCAAGCTCTTTCCTAAAAAGAAAATTTCTTCCAAAGAAACAGATCAGCAAAGCCTAAAACTAGATCCCACAAGCTGGATTCCTACCACTTGAATAACCTGGGTGAAAGGAAAAAAAAACCAAAAAAAAACCAAATAAAACCCACCACCAACAAAACAGAGTAACTAAACCAAAACAAAGACTCAAAGCTTGCTCACTCTGTTCTAACACTTTACTCAGGGAAATGACAGCAAGCCACAAATACAAGATGATTTCCAGCTATGAATAAAAAAAAAAAAATCACCCTGAAAAGCAAGAATTTAATAAAGCCACTGGAGCTTTTTTCATTGCACTATTAGTTAAGATTTTTGAATACATAAATGAGAATTATTTGACTGACAGCCTCTTTATCAGTGGTATAATCAGCTCTCTACTGTTGGAATAAGTCATTTATTTCAACAGTAGAAACATCTATTTTAGCTGTAGAAATATAACCCTATTTATTTCCAATATGCAAAAGTAACCCTTGGTAGTATAAACTAATTTAAAGAGAAAGGCGATTTCTTATCTGCAGAAAGCAGCAGCAACACCAGCAAAGGACAATGGTCTGCATTTTTATTAATGCAAACATTAACCTTCTATTGCCACACTTAGATTTCTAGCCTCAGAACAATATTATCTACAATGGAACTAAATTTATGGTAACCTAATTTTATCATACATTATTTAAGTATCAGGACATTTACCTATTAATCTCTCCTTTTCCCTCCTTAGTGTTAATATTCCCAGCCTGCTTACAACTTTCAAGGGCAAGTCTGCTTCATCACCAGCTGTCATCGTTAAAAAAATCATTTCTTGTATTTATAAAGCAAATGTAAAGTAGTAAGCTCTGTCACAAAAGCTAGACAGGGAACATACTTTTGCATACAGTCATGTGCTGATTCCTACTTGACTGAACACGATCATATTTTTAGGTTCTATAATTAATAGCTAACAGCTTTAAAAGTCTCACTAAATATTCATTATTGGAGGAAAAAAATTGAAAGGTCTAATCCATTTTAAATGGCTCTGACAACTGCCATTAAAGCATCCTCGTGCAGCCTGTCACAGATATTTATATTCAGGCAGCGCTGAGATGGATCGTAGGAGTCCACATCCTGTGTTGTTCTTCCTCTGTTAAGGATAAGTAGAGTAAACGTTAAGTGTTACAAAAACACCTTACACATTTAACTCCTCTCCAAAAACCACTTCTCTCTGTATTTCCAGAGTGACAGGGGTGCACCTTCTGCAGTGGTTTGAGTTGACTTCCAAAGCTCACCTCGTTCCAACCCCCTGCCATGGGCAGGGACACCTTCTACTAGACCAGGTTGCTCCAAGCCCCATCCAACCTGGCCTTAGACACTTCCAGGGATGGGGAGCCATCACCTCTGGGTAACCTGTGCCAGGGCCTCCCCACTCACAGCAAAGAACTTCTTCCTTACGTCTGGTGTGTGTGAAGTACACAAGTGCCAACCTTTCAGGCTGTATCAGGTATCAGCTTTTTATGCTGCCCACAGGGCCATCAAGAGGAGAGGAGAGACAACACAGGAACACAGAGCCACCATTTCATTTACTGCTGCTTGACCAGGAGGGACCCTTCCCTCAGCTCAGGCAGAGTTGACTCCACCAGGAGCCTGAAGCTGGCACAAATGATTCTCCTGAAGGTCTAAAAAGATGCCGCAAATGTCAGTCCTGCCCCTTAACAATGAAGCCCATGCTTGCATTTTCATAGCAATTAATACTTTTGCCTTGTTGCTTAATATAGGTTTCCAAAGCCAAGGGTTTAAAAGTTCATTTTACAATTGACTGAGATGCTGTTTGGCTCCAATAATAAGCTTTGCTTAACCTTGAAATTGGCTACTTTCAAGTCTGATGAGAAAGCATTATATATAAGCAACACATGATCTTTTTGGTGTATATATATTTTTCAAGGATTACATTTTAATTTTATTCCTTTTCTCATGAAATCACTTGGAAGTTATACTGCAAAACCCAGGCAATGGGTATAGCTCCCATGAATGCAGGAGGCCCAGGGTCCTGGTACAAGCAGTTTAAGCAGCATGGGTAGCTCTTAAAATCAGCATGTTTTCAGAAAGCTACACTGCAATTTTTCAGACTGAAATGCATGACTGGCAGTAATCCATAATCCTGACACAGTGTCATGGGTGCCAAAGGACCTCCAATGAGTGCTGCCTTTGCATTTTTAAAAATGTTTTATGAGCTCAAGACCCCAGAATTAAGTATCTTTACTTCGCAAGCAACCCTCCATCCACTAATACTATAGCAAAACCAAGCCAAAGAGAAACAACCAGTCAAGCACAGAACAAAGGATCTCTAACCCATAAGTAAAGTCTCTTTATCCCCAAATCCTCCACTTTGAGGCCTTGAGGGTTAAAAGCTAAGAGCTTTCAGCTTCGAGCCCATTACCATTTGCTCTTTTTTATCTGCACCAAATTGCTTTTGTTGCAAATCAACACTGGAAAAAGAGTAAGGCCAACAGATGAGCCTACCACATGTACAGCTGATTCCTCACAAATGACCAGGTTTCCCATTAAGGAGACTGTAGAATTAAGCAGTAAGGAGATATTTACAGGGCCAGCAAAAGATGGACTGTTTTATAGTGAATTAGCGCCCCAATCAATTTCCTAATTGCCAGGCCGCGGTGTTTACCAACCTGACTCCAGAATTACTTAATTCCCTGCTCCAAATAAAAACACTTAACAGACTATTGGTTACTTTAATAAGCTGATGCAGCTCCATTTAGCATAAGGGCATGATTTTTTGTTTATTTTCAAGGAATATGGAAGCATGGAGCTCCTTACAGTTATCTTTGTCATTGCCCTTCAGTCAGTAAAGCAAAGAGTAAAGCAAAAGGGCGAGGCTGGAGCAGCCTAATCAGGATTCTTCTTCTCCAAATGCTGTCATAAAAATCAAACATTAGTTTTTAAAGAGAGTTTCTGCTGTGATCCTGAATGGAGAAATACAGAGCTAGTCACAGACAGTATCTCATTAACATTTCACAAGAATTGTGCTCTGGAACAATTTCTCCAGGTAAAAGACGTAGATGATTTTTTAAATAAGGTTAAAGATACAAAAATAATTTAAAAAAAAAAAGTAGCACCATATCATGTAGTCTCCCAGATGGAAAATTTCCAGAGTGGTTTACAGACACCTTATGCATCTTTTTTCAAGCTTTGTAACCTCAGTATTTCTTTAAAAGAGATTAAAATCTCATCACATGAACTAAGCAAGTGAGTGAGACTGAACTAGATCAATACTGCTCCCAACACCCTCTGAAGTGTCCCTCCTGAAGGGAAAGCAATGTCACAGCTTTGTACCAGCCCTGCTGTGCCTGCAGCAGGTGCAGGACACCCCTAAATCCACACAGCACCAGGGAACACCCAATAGTGAGTGCACCTGAAGCCCTCGGGCACCTCAGCACGCCGAGAGGCTCTAGAGAGATGTGGAGGAGTTTGGATGAGCTTACAGACAGGGATATTGGTGCCCTGGCAGCTGTAAGCAGCAAGGACATCTCTGCAAACACAGCCAAAGGTCAGTGTGACACAGAAACCTGGTGACAACTCTGCACCACTGAGCTCATGGCATCACCTGACCCTCCTTCTCCCAGCCAGGTCTTGCTCTCCAAGATGAGAGTGAAAATGCCCAGTTCTTGCAGTCACACAAAGCTTCAAGAGCTTTTCACAACAGCACAGATGTTCATCATCATAATCCCAGTCATTTTTAGACACTGTGCATACAACAGATGCACATAATCCATGTCTGCAATCCACATTCCCATTGTCTGCATTAACCACGAATCTCAACCTTGCAGACAACCTTAAAGGAACACAAAGGCTGTGAGAGCAAACCCTTCTTGGTTAATCCAGTCAGGAAGCAGCAACCCCAAATCTGTGGAACAGCTTTAGTTTCATCACCACTGCATTACTGAGCAGCAGCGCCATGAGATGACCTCAAGGTGCCACACAACTTCAGTCATTCTGTGATCCCAGATCTCAGAAGGACTGCAGATCCTTGTAAAGGGAGTGCAGCTGCTCAGGGCTCCTGTGGGACAGTTATTTCCACACCTCTGCTTTATTTTTCCAGACCTTCTAAAGCAAGAAAAACTGGAGTACTAAAAAAGCTGTAACTCACAATTCCATTCCTGTAAGTGTTCTCCCACCAACTCCAGGCACCAAAACCTCAAAGAAACCTTGCTTGGTGATTCTGTAGCTCACCAGGTAATGTCAGAAAGAACTGAATTTTACTGTGAAGTGATTGTATCAGTTAGCTTTCAATATTTAAAACCTAAAACCTAACCAAGAAATGGACTCATTCCAGCTTTGGCTCCTTTTCTTATGCCTTCCCTCTGCTGGTATCCATGAGATCTCACAGCTGGATTAGTGCTCCCTTAGTCCAGAGACAGCACATCTTCCTGTGGGTTTGTTCTGTGCCCAGCAATGACACCCCTACAGTGCTATTTCAACACAATACTGTATGAATTATTGTTACTTAATATCAGCATACTAAACCTGGAGCAAACTGATTAAAATTCAGTGTGCGTTACTGCCATTAAACCATCATTACCACCCATCCCTCCCTCTGAGGTTAAGTGTCTGTCCTGCTCTACCTCAGGATCCCTCTAACATCCCATAATGATTCCAACTGGGACATCACACAGCATGTTAATTTGAAAAAGAAGGGAGAAACACTTCAAAGCAAGAATAATGAAGAATTAACAAAAATTACAGACTATAAGTAAGACAAGTGAAAAGTATTGGTCCCAGAGTAGAATTTATGAGTAGTCCAGCAGCTGGCATGTGAAGTTTCTGCCCATAATGATTTTCAATGTCCTAGCTATGATAAAACTAGAGAAATTAGAGGCAGGCAAGAATAATCAGGCCAAATGATCCTTTCCCCACCAAAACAGGATGGATTTAAAATGCTTTAAAAAAAAGCATCCCAACATTCAATAGCAATACCTTTTACCCTGACCTCTAAGTACATTTAGTGAAAATTTAACTTCTCAGTGTTATAATTTACCAACAGAAAGACACACAATGAAGAACTTCAACTGTCCTCTCTACTCAGTGCTACATAATCAGAGGAACTTCAGATACAAAGAAAGCTCAAAATTTTTTTTAAGCAACTGATACTTCCACCAGTGAGAAAAAGGTGGAATCACACACACCAAAACTGTATTTGAAATTAAATTTACACATCAATTGTCAAACTTATTGATCATAAACTGAGATGGCTACTTGGAAATTCAACCATAGCTATTCCTGAAGAACATGCTTAGACACTTACTTGTCTTTAAGGAAATGCCAGTTCTACTCAGATAATGTAAATGCCTGGAATTGAGGCTTCCTAAAAAACTCCCACAAGTGACAACAAGTTGTGGATGTTTACCTTACACAATGCCTGTTCATCACTCATCTTCAATGTTTGATAACCTTCTCTCAATGCTTTCATCAAACCTGTGGGTTTGACCCCAAACCAGTTCACACATTTAAATTAACATGCAAATTATACACTTAGATCACCTCAAATTTGCCTTTGAGGGATGGAAATTGTCTGACAAGCTTTATGATGACATTTTAAGAATGATGCAGCTATTTGCAACAGGGCACTTGAGATGAGAGAAGGCAGCACTCAGCTACACAGTCATTCTGTCTGTGTTGATGTCTGGCTAAAACCTCATCCTGGATGAAAAAGGCAAAAATTTTAATATCCAACTCCTAATCATTATCACCTGCTAGAATAAAAGTTTCAGGTGAAAATTATATTGTTAAGTCCAACAGCTGGCTTTGAAGATTTCAGTAGCACCTCTAGCTGCAGAGATAATGGAACACCCTCCTGGAAGATTCAGAAAAAAGTTTTAACAATAGAAGTTCCAACACCTTTTTCTTCCAGGTGCCTCTTGGACAGCTCCCTCAGAGATCCAAAGAAGTGATACAAACCGCCAGGAAAATTAGCATCCTGAAAGAGCTGACAGACACAAATGTACTGTGCAGGGATCTCTAGCAGGTATCTGAATTTATGATAATCCCTCTCCAAAGCACTTCTGGAGTCAGCAGCATGCAGCCTGACATCAGGGCTTTCAAGTCAACAGGGAGCAGCATGCCTGGCTGAAAATAGTAACTTTTGTTTCATTGCACTGTGTCACCACCCCAGGAGCTCGATATTCTGTGATTAGCACCGAGGGAAATGCTCCCTCCACGGAAGCAGCACCGTCCACATCCCTGGGAACAGGCAGAGATGCAGCTCAGGGCACTGCACAGGCCCCAGGTCATGATTAAAACATCGTCGTTCGGATCACTGCATGTGCCAGAAGCGATCTGGATATTTTACCTTCCTAGTAACAGACTGAAATATGATTGGGGTAGGATTTTAGGAATGATCTCACTTCTTTTACAGCAAAGATCATGATTCTTGATTTCAGGAAATTTGCATGACTAAAGCCCATAGGAAAGTCAGACTGCAGCCTCTCAATCACTGACACACAGCAGCAACAGCAGGGCACAATCACCAGGTCAACAGACAGGCAGGAACATTTCTCAAGAGATTTGTACTCTAGAAAAAAAATACAATTGCTCTATGTGCACTCAAGCTGTCCCCTTTTTTTTTAAGCTTATCTAATTACATCAATACAAATACCTACAAATCTAGGCCTATTTCAGTAAAAATGCAATTATATTTCTTTTAACTCAAGTTGGAAAAAAACCCTCAAATGGATTAGAAATATTTTTTCCCTCCAGTAAAATTAAACTTCAGGTAAACTGCTAGAATAGTTAATCTTAAATGTCAAGAAGCAATAGGAAAAGCGTCGTTTATATACAAAACCAAATTTTGCAGAGTCCTAAACTTAGAGCTTTTGAACATCTGTCTTAACACACAGTTAAACTTCATGGTTACAAAAAATTTTAAATTCAAAATTTTCAAAGAATTTATTGTTTTGCATAATTAAAACAAGTATTACTTATAGCCCCCTAGGGTAGACATGGTGATCCACAGACAATCAGAGTTTTAAGAGATTATGGGTTCCAGCTGTTTGCCTTGCCTGGTAATCTCCCTAAGGTGCTGTTTCCTCATGATACCAGTAATCACTTTTCATGGGTTTACATAAAAGGTGCTGTATATCATCAAATCAAAAGGTTATTGCTCTCTTCTTGTCATACTGAATATGTGGCTTAGCACTAAAAACAAAGACCCAAAATAAAATGGGCATTTTTACATTACAATTGACCTAATGCTTTTTATTCAATATATAAAAACAAGCATTGAAGTTGCCCATTAACAAATTGGCTTCAATATTTCATATCAAATCATGTAAATATATTCACATTGTCAGTAGCTGTGCTTGTCCAGTACTGCTGAGCTTTCAAGTTATACTCAGGCTGAACAATACAAATCCATGACTTGTCAACATTCTTCATCTCATTAGTTTCACTCAGCAACAAATCTCAGTCATCACGTTTATTAAAATACAAATGGTTCTTATACCCTGTTGAAAACTGTGGGAGATTTGATGTGGCAAAATATTGCCATGGCAAAAATGCCTTGTAAGATCTTTTGAGGTTGGAGGGGAAGCTCAAAGCATTTCTTTTTTTTTTTTTTTTCTGCATCTGACAGAAACAAACCTTCCATCACACTTCTGAGGCACAGAAGTAGTCCACAGTTAAGTTCCTCTAGTTGTGAAAATAGCTGAAAACAAGAGGTTTTACTGGAGGGTCCTCTCCTCTGCTCTGCAGCTTCTCTGGCTGGAGTATCCAAGCTGACACCAGCTCCCAGCAACTGAGTGACCTTCACAGAATTTGGAACTCTCCATAAGCCAAAATCAACCATTCTAAGCCATTTCCCACTTTGTCCATCTGGAAACCTGAATTTCAATGAAGTTATGTTGACTTATAGGAGAAAGGAAATTGAGCATTAGGAAGCACCAGCATGGAACGGTTTGTGTTGGAAGGGACCTTAAGGAGTTACCCTTGGGGTGATGCCTGGGCAATGAAAATTGTTCAGGGCCACAAAAATCTAAATTAAAACCACCAGTGTTCTGTTGATAGGCAGTGCAGTGCAAAAACAAAACCCCCAGCAAATCACCCCTCCCTGCTGCTGGAAACCTGCACATACAATTCTTGACTCGAGTGCCACTGCTGCTTCTTGCAGCCACAAGTCGTTTACAGCCCCTGCTCCATTAGCCTGTGGCTCATAGGAAATATTTACTGCTTCCACTCAGAACTTCAGCATCCCTCAGCACATGTTCAGATTGCAGCTTTGTTTACTGCAATGTTTCCTTTCTATTTTTTTTTTTTCCCGGAACTCAGCATTATCATATTTTAAAAGAGCTTTCAAATAGAAAACCTGCAATATAATACACAGACTGTCTCTGAAGGAGTGGGAAGGACAAAAAGAGTTTGGATATAAAATCTAGGGAATTCTGTGATCGAAATAGACATTCACTGATGAAATTAGCACTGCATACATAGCAGACAATGAAGAACCTAAGCTTCCAAAGAACACAATAAAGACACTTCATGAAAACACCTTTTTATTTACATGGAAGATCTGTTAGTATCTACAGTTAATAACTACAACTACATCTACTATTGTCCAATCAATTTTTAAAGTAATCCTTGTAAAAACACCCCATGTACACACATCTCTTGCACTATCTGCACAATCTTTATTAAGCCCATGCCTAGGACAAGGACCATCACTAATGTCTCTGAACATTGATAATATTAATGAAGATTCTGGAAGCACTGCTTTTTTGGTACAGGTGAGGGGTGTCAGAGGGAAGCTCTCCACTTCCTCATGCAGTAGCTCCTGGGGACATCTTTATTAACATTAAGCTACACATCCCATGGTGAAGATGCCAGAAAATCCAGTTACAGCAAACCAGCAGCCAATACAAGCTGAGGACCTGACACAGGCAGGGTGGGGAGAGACATTTTGAACAACAAAAAGAATCAAATAACAAGGATTTTCTAATTTTGTATCTTCCATCCATCTATTTTAGCATAAATAACAATCCAGCTCCAATCAATGAGGAGCTCTGTTGTTGACTTGCTCTGTTGAGAGCCAAAGTTTTGCTCATGATGTCCAAGCACTACAGATTAAAATACAGATTTTAATTGTTTTAGAGTTTCCCCCAATCACAAGTATTTACTGATAATGAGCTATACTGCTTGGTTTTGGCAAAGGCAGCAAAAGCACACATTCTAACATAAAATCCATAAAGCAAAACTAGCTGTCTTAAATTGACAGATCACAATAATTTTGTCATATAAATGTCTTCTGTGACAGTCACACAGGCCACATCCACCAGCAACTCCTGAGAGGGAGCACAGGAAGCCCTAAGGACCTGTCAAAAGGCCACAAGCAGGAGCTGCAGAGGATAAAAGCCAATGCTGAGAGCATCAGTCCTACATCCTGAAACAACTCTGACTCCAGAAATCCCATCATCCCTCCCTTCACTGCCCTGCTAAAACAAGGGCAAGAAGTTTTATGACCATCAGGCACAGTACAGCATCTTTTTCAACATACTTTGGAAGCAGCAGGGGAAAAAAAAGCAAATAAACAAATAAAACCACTCACCATATTTGGTGTCAGTCTTTACTGTCAATGCAACTAAAACTCTTCAAAATATCGAAAGCTCCACAAATGTTATTAGCAGAAATTTCACACTTTTTTAATGGATATTTACACTTCGAGGCAGTCTTTTAATTACTTTTGTTATTTGCATCTGATGACTCTGGGAAATGTTGAATTCAGATATGAGACTATCAAGGACCGCTGGATGAAGTCCAATAAAAAAAACTGAGATCAGCCTAGTTAAATTAGCCATCTGTCCTAAATAAACACAAATCAGAACTACTTTTTAATATTCTTTCAACCCAATCTTAAGTGAAACAGGGGCTTCATAGAAGGCAGCAGTTGTGGCAAGGTAAACTCCGACGAGATTTGCATCCATCTGATTGATGATGGATCAACTCTAGCGACAAATAACCCACCCCAGATATGGCATAAGAAGACCACATGATGACAACCAGATTTCAGCCTTTAAATTGTGATAGAAATGAATTAATGAATTACATTTGTACCAGTTACTGTTCTAGTTAAATTATTACCAGGAGAGTGGATTTATAATGTGCTGGTTCCTGTTCTCATTACAAGCCATTCTCACGAGAACTTATAATCAGAATTTTAATGCCTCCTTCATTCTGGGAGAGACAGCTGTAAAAATATATTAATTTGACCTTTCCAAAATTTTGTTATTTGATTTGGTGCCGATTTTTATTTGCTCCTATCTACAGCTCTTATATTTGATCATATCTATAAAAATGAGTAGAAAATGGAAGTATGTCAGTAAGTCAGAAGAGTTTTCTGCTCATTTTTTCCACCCAACCTTACGACACTCCTTCGATGCCATACACATGCCAAAGTCACTGCCTAAAGCAACCACTACACTTTAAATAATGTTTCATCAATAGCAGAGGAACAGTGATATCCCAAAAGTATCAAGAAATACAATAAAAACCATTCCCAGTGGACCCTTCCAATAGACATTCCCAGAGGATGACCCACATTGGACACCCAGCTTGAGACAAAACCAATCCCCCTGGAGACTCTCCCCTCTCTGCACTACAGGAGCCTTGAGCACTTGGATTACAACACAAAGGTGGTTTTAATCCCCCTAATTGTCTCTGCTCATGACAACACACCAGAAAGCTGAGCTCCCAGGGACCTGGAATTAAACCAATCCACTTCCACGCTGAGAAAGCCCCAACAACCTGTGCCTGGTGGGCAGCAACGAGCACAGGCACAAGGCTGAGATTCCAGGAGTAAAAGGAGGATTTCATCTCTTGCCAGCAGCCCACAGGGACCGCTCCCTCTCGTGACCTGTGCGCAGGCTTGGAGTCACTACACCAACCCTCTGCCCACCTGAATATTCCTTGATGACTTCATCTGAATTAACCTTAATTTCATGGCACACGAGGAGGTTAACAGAAAGCAGATTTATCAGACAGCAGAACCTGACCTTTACTTCACACCCAATCCTGTACAGTCTCTCTGTTCTACCTCTGAATCTGGAACTGTGCTACAAAGCTTTGTGGTACCAGTGACAGGCTGAGGACAGCTTCAGGTGACATCTCAGGAAACTACTCATCTGCTTTTACAAGTTTTGGATGCTTTATGTGACACCAGAGCCTAGAACTCTTAATTTTTTTTTAATTGGAGTCTTAACACTGAGCAAGATAGTATGTCACCTTCCAATCACTGGGTTGTTTTTTTTTTTAAACATTCCTTAGGGTTCCACTTATCCAGAATACTATTTAAACTACACCAAAGTAGTCAAGTGAATGCTATCCAAGAAACTGGATATGAAATTCAACTGCACAGCACATGCAGTAAACTCACAAGAAATTGTATTTCTGTCAGCATCAGGACTAACAGTTCATTCAGGACCCCAAAGTAAACATCGTAGGTCAGTACTGCTCCCTCTGGGAGCAAAGAATGAAACCTGTAACAATAGGTAACTCTTATTCCTTGTCTGGAGGAGTTTTCAGATTCTACCCAGCCTCCTCAATTCAATCCTTCTGTTCTCACAGCATCTGCAGTTATCATTTCCCCTTTTTATCTGCCTTGGGAGCAAAGGCTTTTCCTGTGCAGCTGTTTGTGATTACAGATAAGCACACACGAAAGGTGTAAGGGAGGAATACACGTGTGTATATATATATATATTTACATACACACACTTTGCTAGGTCCTCAGTTCTACTTCAGATGAAGATAGGCACAAACCAAAACTGTGACAGAGTAACACCAGCAGCAGTGATGTAATGTAGGAACCTGAACTTCAGTGATTACACCGCTGATGGATTTGGGTTCCTGAGTTGCCTCGGTAGTTCTGAAAATTACACCTGTAACACCTACCACGTCATTAGAGGGATAAAAGGTGTTGGAGCCAGACCTGACAGCATTTCCCATCACATCCATCACAGGGCTGACAACAATGACAACAACAACAACGTTCAGCCCCAAACAAGGACAGCAGGTGAGACAGATACCTCCCTGTCTCCAGTGATTTGTTGCTCAGAGGAGTTTGGAGACATAAGTCACATCTTTTATACAAGAGTGCTCAGCAACCCAGCTCCTCTGGGTAAGATCTGGAGTGGCTACATACGCACACCAGCTAAGAGATCCCATGAACATCCTCCTCGATGGCAAAGCCATCTCTAGAAAGTTTCTTCTCCTCTGACCCAGTCACTGGAGTCCCATTTAACTTCCTAATTTCAGATGAAATTCACGTGTACTAATTCTAAGAACACACTGGGATGGTGCCTTTTCTGCAGTCAATGAAAAAGCCCTGAGAGCTGGAGTTGTGCTGTGCAGAGATGATGTTTCTGTGACCATGTTGCTGCTCCAATGAAGGTAATAGCAGACAGTGCTGTTATAGTGAAGCTGCTGCGACCTTGAAATGTTAATTCCTGGTGACTCTGGGGATTGGAGATGTCAGCGTGGCAATGTTCGTGGCTTCCACAGGGGATGGAGCATGTTCACAGCTCTGCTCTTACAGCAACCCCTACAGTTTAGTGCACGGAGTGGAACTGATGCTGGTCTCCATAGAGACCTCCTGTCCTGCTTTTGAAAACGGAAAGAAAATGGAAACTATGACAACAGACAAACCTGTGGGATGAGAAGGCGTAAATAAGCCAGCAGGAAGCCCATGGTAGTACACTGAGGCCAGGCTTCTTGTTTTCCTTGTTATCCAATATTAACATAAACAGATAAGTGAAGTACTTGGGAACAGAGCTGCCTGCAGCACCAGCAGAACCAGAATCCACCCCAAGACAGGGGCTGGGCGCACAGCTGGCTCTGGCATTCCAGCTGATGAGGAAACACGTCCATTTCCATCCCACCAAACCCCAGCACTGCAGTGTTATCAGTGTCATCTTCCCATCACACATAGACACAAATGTTTTACTATTTAAGGCACTGATGGACTTACCACGACATCTTTACCCAATATCACTTATGTATAGAGATGAAAGTGATGTAATCAGCTGAAGAGGACAAAGTTAAAATATAAATCTTAATTTACTGCACCTTCAAGACAACTTAAACCAAACCAATCTTATGGCACAGCTCCTGCAGACAGATCCAGGCTGAAAACACCCCTGCCTTCTCTCTATGAGCTATTCCTACACACCTCACTGGACTGAAAAAGCTTCTCCACTTAAAGGCAGAAAAATATTCAAGACTTTTTAATAGAAGACATCCCTATCTAAAGAGCACCCTTGGTATTTGTAAAGCATTTTGCAGAAGTAATTTGCTTTAAGGATGATAAAGTCAGCTCTTCATTGTTTTATTAGAAAGCATCCAGAAGGTCATTACCTCCAGCACACAGAGGGATTCATCTCCTGGATTGCAAGAGAGATGCCAACGGGCAGCTGTTTGGCAAGTCCTGGAAGAATTAGAGCCTGTAACCAACTTCTGGTCAGTTGGTTTTTTTCACAGCTGTAGCCTGGATACATGGCCTCCAACTACAGCTTTTAAGTAGCAGCACTGTAAGATTTTTGGGTTTATTTCTGCAGTATTTATTCAGTGACTCCTACCTTACACACCCACACTCATTTCCTACAGAGGAAAAACCACAGCGCCACCACCAAGGTGAGCTCTCAGGGTAAGGCAGACACCCAAAACAAGGCTCTCTGTTAGAAAAAAACCCTTCTTTACAGGGCCTCTCCAAGGCCAAGTTTTCCTGTGCTATCTCTACATAAATATCAGTGCTTGATATTTGCTCTTTAGATGTTTAGCTATTTCACTGACTTGGCTCAATGAATTCATTAGCATTTCCCCAGCTTTCCAGTCACACACATACTCTCTCAGCCTCAGTTTAGGGGATTACCATCCTCTGACTCTTCCCAGCCTAATGTTGCAAAACCCAAGTTGCCTGGCTTGAAGCAGGGCATTGTCCAGAACTGTGCGTGCAGAAACATTTCATACTCATTCCATTGTCAGTAATTAAAATTGCTGTTCCCATCTGGGACAATCTTCCCTGAGTTTGCAACAGAATCTCTTTGTCTGATTGCACTGATAGATTGAGATGATGTTCTCCTCATTATTATACACTTCAGATAACAACTGAGATGGAAAGGGACTACAGCTAACAAGGTCAAATTTTCATACAATAAACAATATATTGCATAAATATAGATTTATCAAATCATGACCTGGGATGCCCTTTTGTGGGTACGTGCTACAGTGCAAGGACTATTTTACAGATCTAGGAATGCAAGGTTCATCAACAGGTAAAATAAACACTGTAGACAACTTTTCTATTTTACCAGTAAAAGGAACAAAGCTGCATAACTTGCTATAGTTCCTAATTTTAACACGAGTCATGCGAATCTTTTATTCCTTTTTTTAAACTACAGCTGTTCAGGTTTGTGCAGAACGAGATGTCTGTTCCATAGAAGACGTACAAACTGCTTTCACTGAACAAACCTCCACCCAAGGAAACATGGAACAGAGTTGAACATGCAGATGGACATTGCCAGGTTTGTTTAACAAAGCAGCACCAGCAATGAGGTTATTTGATGTATGAATTTATCCATGAAATGCCACAATGAGAAAAGGAAGCTTAATCATCTCTGCCACTTACAGAAGAACTGTACAAAAACCTCCCAAGGCCATACATGTAATTTCTAGACCCACAAAAAGGGAGTGTTCAGGGCAACCCTAAGATCCCCACCCAGCAAGAGCCTGCAAAGAGGTAATAGTGTGTAGCCAGGGAGAGATGCCATGCTAGAGGAGAAACCCATTATCAGATCTGAGCCACATTCCAGAATGCAAATCCAAACACAAATGGTAAATGAACCATGACAGACTCATTTTTCGTGGGCTCACAGACAAGGAGCTATTGAGGCAGACAACACACAGCAAGAAAACTTCTATTTTTGAGAGAAGTGCTCCTGCTCTTGCAAGTATTACTGAGAGGCGAGGCATTGGAGGCCAAGCAGCCCCCCTTCCCCACCTTTCTGTTTGTTACTAAAGGTCACTTTTATGGGCACGGTCACCAGTCAAACACCTGAAGGGCCTGAAAAGCACACAGCGATCTGCGAGCACACCTTCCTGTAAATAAACTCAGCCAAAAGCTGTAAACAGCTTTAATCCTGTTCCAAAAATCCCTCAGAGTCACACACCCCCATAGACTGCAACAGTCATTTGATCAATCCCTTTTCACAGCATTGAACAAAGGGAAAATACTTCAGTTATTGTTTCATGTTTAATTTCATTTGTCAACAAGTTTATTTACTATCAAACATTAGAATCCATCAACAACGTGACTACCCTGCTAAATCATCACCACCAAAGGCAGCCTGCTGTACCTTTAGCAAGCACAGGAATTTGTTTTCTCAAAAGATAAAGCATTTTTCAATAAGAAGAGGACCTCTCAAAAAAAAAAAAAAAATTCAGGCAGCTGAGAAGGAGGTAAGTATTTTACTTTTTCTACCCTTCCCCCTACTACACACCAGCCAAAGATTTAATTTAATTCAGTTTAATTCAAAATAAAAACCATGCTTGTGTACTGACTTTTTAGAAGAACTAAGTATCCAGCAGACATGAGTACAACTGGATTTGTTTAATGCAAAATCATCCCAAACGTTAGGGAAAAAAACCAAACAAGAACGACCGTAATCCACAAGTTTGAAATGATCTGTGTGAAGTTTTTGCTAAGATTCAGCTCAGGACACACCAAGGGTAAGATTCTATCACTACCAAGAAAAAAAAGTTAAGAGTCTCTCTCCATTTTTAACATTCTCATCCCACCACCTTTTAATATACTTATCCACAGAAGAGGTGCATGTCTGAACGATTCGTGATCTGCATTTTGACAGGAATTTTGGAGCAAGTCAGCAGCAGAAAAACTTCAAACTGCTCCTCTAATTCACACAGGCAAAGGAATTTTCACTCCACAGTACGTCTAATGATACTGCAATGGATTACAGGCCAACACCAGCACTGTGAATATCTTAAATTTGACTTGTGTGTGCCATGGAGGAGTCCAGAACAATGCAGTTGCTTCTGTTAATGAATGGTCCATCTCAACAGTCAAGACTTGTCTGATATGATTTATGCCTGTTGATCTGTGATTAACCACCACAGCAAGATTTACTGCAGCTCATTCTATAACTGGAAGTAAATTGACTGCATATAATAAAAATAAATTTTAAAAATCCCCACACTAAAAAAATCTGTAATAACAAGTATGGTATAGACCACATTTCCTTGGAGCTTTTGTGAGAAACGTGCATTTGTCTCGTCAATCACAGAACTGCATTTTCACGTCAATCAATCACTGCATTAATGTGCTGCTCCATTTTCCACTGTAAACATGCATTTACTTTGTAGAGATTGTTACGGGGGGGGGGAAGAAGCACTTGCCTCTCAGAGGGTGCTGCTTGAAGAACTGAGAAAGTCAATATTTATCTGATGAGAGGTAAAAAAAAAAAATCTGAGGTAAATTTTTTCACTAGGAGGGAGATGGAACAAGGAGCAGCTGGTTTGATGGCTGGGCTCACACTGCCACATTCCTCAGGCACAAGGGACTCCAGTCAGGAGCACCATGACATGGATCTGGTACTTGCACAAGCTGGTGCACACCAGAAACACCTTCAATCTACCCCAGATAAGGCAGCTTTCTGTTCTCACTCTTTGCATCCAGCTATCTTCACAGTCAGCTTAGCTGCAGGTTGGAGGCTTGTGCCTTATGGCCTCTCAATAAATCTCCCCACTCTTCTACACTCCAAATACTTATACACCAAAGAACTGTAAAACAGGCTTATGTGAGCAAATGGTGGAAAGCCTGCTTGCCTTCAGGAGCCAAGAAGGCTGTTTATAATTAGCAGCAAATGCATCTACAGCGTGTAACTGACAACTCTCTATCCAGCAGAAATCAAACTGTAGTGCCAACAACATCCAGAATAAATAAAAACCCTTCATGAAGTTCACACAGAAGAACCTCAAGACATGTTTTTATGTAAATGTACATGTTGTTTTACCATTATTTTCATCCTTCCCTGCAGATCAGCCCTCTTATATAAGAAAGAGACAACAGATACTAAGAGGGGTGAACTCCATCAAGATGACTTAGATAAACGCAACGAATTCCCAAATAAGATCAGAATAGCAGATAGGAAATCAACAACCATAGTGCATGTGTGTGAAGGCAACCCCAGGGCAGCTTTAGTTAACATCTCAGCAAGTTACACAGGGTTTACACAACTGTTTACTTTCCAGTACAGCAACAGCTCCCTCATCACATGCTACCCACACCTCACCCCAAAGACACATTCCCCAAACCACACAGGCTTCTGTACTCTTCAGAGCACTTGAAAAAGCAGCAGCACATTCACACTTCCAGTCTCACCTGCTCAGTGCTGATGCTTTTGTGGTCAGCATTGCTACAAGCAAAAACACTGCCCACCACTTTCACCAAAACCAGCACAGTCCCTTCTACACAACCACAAAACCTTCACTTACAGAGCTGGAATTCCACACAGGTCACAACTGACAGGCCAGGACATGAGCCAGCTCCCTTAAAGCTGAGTTTTAGGTGCCAAAACCCGGGGAAGGAGAGCAAAGCCACATGCAAGGAACCCAAGTCCTTCCTTGCAGAAAATAGGCATCTAAATACAAAATACAGACAAGACAGCACACTGAGCACCTCACCATCGAGATCTAGCAAAGACCTAGACAAAGAAAACAGAATTCTGATTTCTTGGGGGTGTTCTCACCTGTTCCAGAGCCACAACTCCTGCCAAACATGCAGCCTGAACCCCCAACTTCCCACAGCAAACCCTAGCTCCCAGCACGCCCTGGCCTCCTTACGGCCAGGTCACCCACCTGCAATCCATCACCCAATAAAGCCACAGCTGCCCCCAATTTGGGAGGGGATGCTGGTTCCAGGTGCCAATGTTCAGCCTTGGAGCAGGGGATCACTGCCCTGTATCTGCTCAGAGCTTGCCTGGGGGGGTTGGCATCAGCCCGTTAGCAGCTGGTGGAGAGAAGATTAAATGCCTCTGGAGAACCTTGTGCCCTGCTGAGTAGGGAGGATGCTGGGAGGCATCAGGAGCAAAATATTTAAAGAATTTTAGGATTAATTATGAATTTACTTGAGGAGAAAGAGGTGTCTCCCATAATTTTGGAATTACACTATTGAATTCTACCCCCTTTAAGTTTATTGAGCTACTTAATTGTTACGTGCCAGAAGGTCAGAATCACTTCAAATGCTTAGGAAAAAAGGGTATTTTTAACCTTTTATTAATGCGTTCTTCTGTTCTTATAGGATAGAAATATGAAATATGGCTTCATTTGGAGGAGTAGAGAGCTCATTCATGTGGGAAGCATCAGTATGTTGTTATAATGTGCTTTTAATTAAGCAGACATTGCACAGCACTTGGTAAGATCAAGTAAATGCTGCTAATGTTTCCTCTGCTATTGCCCCTACCCTGCAAAGCATAATGCAATCAACAAAATCAACTGAGAAAATAACAAACTTTATTGAATTTTCAAATTTATGAACAATAACAGACCCCAAAAGCTCTTATATGCCAGTAGATGGCAATCTTCAGATAGAGTAAAATTGTGTCATTAGCAAATGCAAAATTTCAAATTAAAACTGTAGGAGAGGAAAAAAAACTCAACTCAAGGGCTGAAATTCCTCAGAAGTTATTCAGAATCACTCAGGTTTCATGTTATAAAAGATAAAAAGAGAACAGAGAATTTTTTTTATCGGTTTGGTTTTAATTTTCATTCTAAAAATTAACTTTTTTTTTTTTAGACAAGTTAAAGAAAGAGCAGTATGGAGACGTACATTAGCGGGAAAACTGAATCTTGTATTCTGGACAAGTGAAGTATCTGAGGTTCTCACTGAAACTCCTGTGTCTTGCTCCCTGGAGAGTCCCTCACAGGGCCAAAAGCCTGGCCAGTTTTACTTGGGCAGATGTGGCCCAGAGCCCACAGCTGGATATCCACCTTATTAGGGACAGGGGGGAGAGACCCGAGTGATGGAAACGAGGGAAGTTTGAGTATTTTTTTGCCATTAGGAAATAAAACTGTGCACTCAAATTTTGGTTTCAAACTCAACTGCATCCCCAGCTCACGACACGTGGCCAGCACATCACCAGGAATGCACAAGAGCACACTGGCCTATATTTAATTCCTGCTCTTCAGAAAAGCTGAACTTGAAATTCTGCTTACTGTTGTTTCTTGATATTTTAAGACCTCAGGACATCATGAAATGTGATCACACTTATAACAGCAGAAGAAACCCAATAAACAGTTTCAATATCCATGCTGATCCCAGCTCAGTGTGCAACCATGGGAGGGCTGGGAACTCGAACACCACTCTGTTGTGTCCACTGATAAAAGAACACGTTACAACACATGCAATGAGAATATTTTTCCTATCTGACATCATACTTTTAAATAAAAAAATAATAACTATAGGATGTAAGTTAAAAAAATAAGTATTTTTTACATCCAAAGCTGTATTTGTAATAAAAATTGCAAATTCACTGCCTGTAATCTTCTTTAAAAAAAGAAAAAATCATCTCAGACATAGAAACCTTCCAACCTGCTACCTGAGCTCTGCAAAGGAAACTCCTGGCCTCCAGAGAACAGAAGTGGGACAAACGAATCCGTAACAGCTGGAGCAATTTTCTTGGAGTTAAAATTAAAAAGTCTGACAGTGTCATAAAATACAAGATCTCAGAAAAAAAAATTATGCAAAGGATGTTATTAAAGTAAGGTTTATGAAGTTTGAGAATAATTACAGATAATGTGTATTTATTATTCCTGCAGGATCAATCCGTGGCACAGATTTCAATACCAGAAGCCAAACGTACAGATATTTCTCATGTCTGTAGTTATCTTTGCTCTCAACTCCCACTCATCTCCCCACTGACACATTTACTGTTTCCATTTGTGATATATCAGTACCCTTCATTTTATTTATTTCAGTTTTCTCTTTACAAGAAAAAAAAAGAAGGAAGCTGATTTTAATCTTTGATAACAACCCCTCCATTTCTGACAGGACCCAAATCCAAGGAGTAAAAGCCCATGTCCAGACCATCATACCAGGCTCCCTAAATAATGGCTGATCCATGTAAAGAGCACATAATAAACTCTAAGGAAATGCCTCTAAAGCCTCAATGTACTCTACAGTCAAGAGGAAAGGGCAGATTCTCTGTTTCTTTGAGGACAACTATCCCAGCAGGCAGCAGGGCAAATGAAGATCTCTGAAGATGAAATACTGTCTATCTCACTGGGTTCAGCTGCGAGGCTCCCTCTGCAGTACCAGCACACAGCCCTAGACAGACTTAAGTGATGCTTCAGGAGCACTTAACACCTGCAAGCTCCATATCTTTGCTTCAGTCCTTAAATGAGAATGCAAAAGGCCTATTTTTAATTCTGAAACCACAGTTTACCTTGTTAAATAATATAAAAGGCGCCACTATATAAAACACAAAATCCAAACATGCAGGGGCAAGAAAACCACCAAATAGAAATTTCTGCAAATAAGTTTCCCTTCATGTCAAACACAGAACTTTGTGACACTAAGTTGCTTAGAAAAATAACTTTCAGTGGATATCTTCATCCCTTTTTCTGGCATGTGAAGAAGTTTCTAGGCACAAGTAGGACACAGGACAGCAGAACACATTAACTAACCTTGTGGCCAAATTATGCCCAACTCAAAATTCACCTTCTTTTCCTGCATTCTCCACTGGCCTTGGGTTACCTGGTCACACGTTTCCACTTAAAAGTATGATGGAAGCAGGGACGTGGGAAGAAAGTTTGGTTTTTTATTCACAGTTATATATATAGCTGTAATCCTACACACCAGTTTTGCTTTCTAAGCATGATTTCCCCCCCCCGAAGGAAAAGAAAAAAAACATTAAGTAGCCAGGCAGGCAAAACCTCACTGTCTTCATTTGCTAAGAACAGCACCATGACTGAAGTTAACACTAACTCCCCAAACGTGTTAAGAAATTTTGCTACTGAATGATTTCTTCTTATCATTATACCATTTAAAAGTTAATTTGATCAAAACACACCATTTAAACATGTCCAGGCTGTCTCTAAGTCTTGCACCAATTATCCTGCAGCACTATACCTCTTCAACGTTTCCAAGAGAAACATTACCACCATAAATACCCTCATTCATGCTGGAAATATTCCTACCTGCACATCCTATCGTGGCACCTAAGATCATTAGAACTGACTAATTAAAGAGAAAGAAATCCATTCCAGTTTGAACCTTTGAAAATGTAAACCAGCTCAGGATTTGACCCAGAGCTTAACTAGCAGATCCCACAGTGCTGCTCCCAACCCCATGAAACCCTAAAGCCTGGAGACCACCACGCTTCTAATGAATAAATAAATAAATAAGTGCCCGGGGCACTTCCATCAGCAGCCAGCTCTCCTTGGAAATACAGCACGATATCTACAGCCAGCATGACATCTACTCCATCATGCAGGCAAGAAAAAGTCAGGGCTCTTGTACACCAACAAATACCCAAATCTTCAGCCTTTTCAATGAGCTGCTTCAAAATACAGAGCTGCTCAATGCTATTTCACTTCCCTCCTTTAAATCAGCAGGTATGCCAATGATGGGTAAATTTTTCACGGAAAATGGGGGACAAGCAATGAAGAAGGGAAAAGGAAAAAAAAAAAAGCCCTTTTCTACTTCTGAAAAACTTTTAGAAGAATTATTCTTGAGGAATTAATGGAAAGAAACTATTTTTTATACACAGTATTAAGTGATTAAAAGCTTGTTCATCACTTTGCTTAGTTTAATTTTAGAAAGGCCTACTTGCGGATTCTTTGAAATGCATAATTAATTGATAGCAGCGTGGTTACATCAGTACAGAAGTGAATGATAGATGTGAAGTGGTTTTTCCACAAAAAAACACAAGCAGCACAGGGCACAATTACAATATCCAATTCACTCCGCCCTCCAATGAAGCTGTTTGATCTGCACATCTGATTGCACAATCGTCCATAAATATCCCTTGCATTAAAATTCTGACTGGTTTGCAACTCGTTTCAACTCGTGCGAGATTCTTTTTTTGTCAATTGGATCTGACAGAAAAATTAAAATAATCCTCTTTTACCTCTGCATTATCCTTTAAGTACTTAAGTTTTAATTATATCTCAAGTCTACCTGAAGACATTTCAGGCAACTTCCAGTAACGTGTATAAGGAGTTGAATACAGTGTAAAAGTGCATGTAATTTCCAAGTCCCCAGTTGTTAATGAAATCCCAAACATTCAGATTTTAATTGAACTAGATAAAGATTAAGAAGCTTAGCAGCAGCTGGCATTGCGAATTAGTTCTCAGCAGATTTTTATGTTGTACTCTAAATCATTGCTTTTGTAATCTTCCTAAATTGTCCTTTATCTTGCTAATGCAGATATGATTCTCAGAAAGCATTAGGCTTCCACTGTTCCCATTGCCTATAAAATCTTGAACTGTAAAATCTTAATAGTCTTTTTTTTAATAAGTATTATGATCTATATGTATAATGTGCATTCAATAAAATCTTACTGTAATTAGAAGAAAAGTTTTTAGGTTTTTTTACGTGACCTGTTTTACAGATTAGATTTATTAAATAGCATAAACTGTTGGAGCTGCTTTAAGACCTATTTAGAGCCGTCTGGCATCAGATGAAAAAACAGTGCTAGACCCAACGCTTGGGGCTCAGCTCTCCGGGAGGTTCATTAGGAAGTTTCCTTCTCCTTCTGGTTCAGGGAGCTCGGCATAAGCAGTTTTATGTTGCCTAAACGCCTGACAATGTATTATCAGCACTGATCAAATAATGTTTTGCTTGCAGGGCTTTCCAAGGCTCGGGAAAAGGATTCAGACTAACACCAGCGTTCATCAGCTGCTCCCCCTCTCCACGTCCGCTCCCTGCACCCCAAGTGCAATGCTGGGAAGAGCCCTGCACACACCAGGGCTTTCTGCAGGCTGCAGACTCTGGAGGGAAGGTCTGTGTTTGAAATTACCATGACAAATGTGCTCTCAGGACCTGTTCATGGATTGTAACAGCTCTTACGAGAGTTACAAGTGCAGTTATTACTTGCATAGTAAAAGGGGTTATATTTATGCATCTCACTTGAGGATGCACTGTTTTTATTCACACTAATGCAGATAAAGTTGGAGTTCATGCTTTATGGGGGAAGTGTGGGGAAAAATAAAAGAAAAAGGATAAATAATACTACTACTACCATCATCAAAAAGCAAGTAACACGTCCATTTTTCTCCTACATAAAAAAAATTCTAGCTGTTTTTCCAGCTAATAGTATTGGTCTTTCAAGTCTGTTGGTAAATGACCAACTAATGCAGTTACGTATGCACTGAAGAAGAAAATTATGAAGAGATAATACAGCCAACTGGCATTAAAATTTTGAACAGAATGGAATTTCAACAGTTCTGCTGAGGTCTTTTAATACTAAGAATCTTGGCTGCTCCAATTTTCTTCCAAGTAAAGGAAACATTTGGCAGAATAACAAACATGAATGTCAGAAGAAACGAAATATCTTCACCTGCACTTGATGACTTACTTATTTATTCGTTAGAAGCATGGTGGTGTCCACACTTTAGTGATGGCACTTCAGTGTGTTCTGTCACTCTGGCCTCTTCCCAACTGCATTCTCCCCCTTCCCAGCTGCACTTTTCCCTTGGTGCTGAGCTCCATGGTGCCATCCTGCCCAGAGATCAGGATGCTCCAGGGCAGGGACAGCAGCACCACGATGACAAGCACAGTGATCATCAGTCTGTACCTTCAAAGGATTATGTTTGGTTCAGCAAGCTTTGAGATCTTTGAATGAGAGATGCTCTAAGTAGCACTAAGCAATTTTCTCTCCCTCAAACCAAGATGAAGCCACGAGCTCCTCACGTCTCCTCAGGCCCCTTGTTACTCTGCCATTTCCCCTTAGCAATCTTCTCATTCCAGACTCTGACATTCTGGCAGCCCAGCTATTTTCAGAAACTATTATCTGAGTTTGAAATTGTGATTTTTCTGCTGGGTCTTTTTTCCAAGCAAGCATTTCTCTACCTAAACTTCAGCAAACTTCCAAGTAGATTCCTAGACGCAGCTCTTTATTTTTTTTTGCCATAAAACAAACAGTTAACTTCACAATGCTGACTTCTCATTTAAGCCATTTTCTGAAGTACAGCTCTCAGAGTGACTTCAGTACTTTTGCCTCAATTTGCTGAGCTTTTTATAAAATCTTGACAATTTTTTTTCCTAACATTAAATAACACATTCTTTGGATGTTCCAAGTTCACACAAGGTTTTCTGATGCTGCTGCTGATTCCAAGGTGCCCTAAATTGAGCATTTATCGAAAAGCTTGTTATGAATTTTGCCCTTCAAATTACTCCAGTAAGAGCAATGGAACTTGGCTGCCAAATTGCTTCCAAGGCTGAAGGGTTTCTTTTGCTTCAAGATAGCCTGTAAATAAGAACTTAAACTTTTTTTTTTTTTAACACAAAATAAATTATGCAAAAGAATTTGACACCAAAAGGAATTTTTTAATGGACTTTATTGGGAACATTCCTTAAGAGCCCATCATCCCCCCTGTGGCTTTATCCTCAAGTTTCTTCAGAATTTACCAATGCACCTTGAGAACAAGAGTAGCGAAACCAGAAATCTTTCATTTAGAACAAAAATGAGACATTTAATTTTCCTAAACATACAGAGAGGCATGCACAAGATTAATCATTCAACAAAATGTTTTTCTTATTTCATGAAAATACGCAGGGTGGGAATGCAAACAAATTATAATTATTTGGACTCCTGTTAAACAGACTAGTGAGCCTTATAATTAGTAACATAATCACTTTAAGACAAATACACTAAATAAAATAATGGATCCTCGGCAGTGCTCCACAGAAAAATGCTAACAATTTATGCTTTATTAATTAGCTTGTTGCTTTGTCAAAGTTTGGAATTCAGAACCTCAGAGAGTTGCCATCTTTGTTGACTGGAGGATTCGCTCTTGGTTGAACAGAGGTGCAAGAGCAGAAAAGAACTTCCATGGAGTGCTCACACAGCTCTAAGATCTGCTCGTGGGGATGTTGATTATCCAGGACAATGGATCAATAGAATTCTTGTATTTCAATCCTCTCCTCCAAACACACCCCACCAGCCCTAATTGATTTCTCTGCTGGCTAATGACCAACCCAGATGCACACTGACTTGAAAACGACTGACCAGCACTAAAGAGTGTTGTGGCCACATCCAATGAATCACAGGGACTGAAAAGAGCTGGATAAGCTATTTTTCTGATATATAACCACAGATGCAACTACTTCTATTACTCAAATCATAAGGCAAAGAATGCTTCATCAACTGACTGCCGGAGTCATTGGAATTAGCCACTCAAGTGCCACTTGCAGGCATTAAAAATTCTTCAGAAAATTTCACATTGAGGTGTGTTCATGTGTTGCCCTACATGGAAAAAAAGGGGAAAAAAAAGAGTAAGGAGCTGACACCACAACATAGACAAGGAATGCCTGAAGCAGCTATAAAGGGAAGGCAGAAGTGAGGCAGATCTGTGCCAGGCCAAGCAGTTCAGGCAGGAGCTGGGGCAGAAGGAACAGGCTGAAGCAGAGAAGCTGCCACATTAATCACCAACATGCAAGCCAGGAAAGGTGCTCCAGGACCACGTGCCAAGGTCACTTCAGAGAACACAAAAAAGGTTCAGTGATGATCTCACATTAAAAGTTCTTAAGCCCATCAGAGGAATTTACTAATGAAAACTATTTTATCTGAAGAGGTCTCCTAAGGCAAATCACAGGTTTCAGTATCTCCACTGAGAAGCAGGAAATTACATTTTAAAACACCACAGAAAGTTAAAGGATTTATAAGCAATATGGGAGTCCTTAACGTGAGGTCTCATATGCACAGGAGCCATGTGAAAGTGGGGACTTGCAGAACTGGGCTCTGCAAAAGGCTCAGCATCATTCAGAAAAGATCTTCTGAAAGAAGAGCAAGTTATTGTAGTCCTTGATAGAACAGAAAGTTCTTAGAAGTGTTTTTGCCTTTTTCACAGCATCACAGAATAACCAAGGTTGGAAGGACATCAAAAAATGGGCTGGTGCAACCTCGGAATTTTTATTTGTTGATCATTCAGTAAATTGTCTATCACTTCAATGAGAAACACAAGCTCTGACTTGCATCCAGAGCTACGTTTTTTGTTGGTAGAATGATTTCAGCAATACAGGTCCCAAACATAGCATTCAATACTTTTAAAGGTAGGAATTTAGAATTAGTTATAAAAAAAAACTTCCTTCAAAAGATCTTCAGAAAAGGCACATCACCAGCAGGTACTGCCACTCGAATTACTCTACTAGAGACAAACATCCCACACCACCATCCACAAAAGCCCAGGTGCTCTCTGGACACACACAACAGCTTGTGATTTTTTTTTAATATTAAATGTAAAAGAAAATCCTTTCCTATTTCTGTTTTGCTCTCCCTTCTACTGTATGAAAACAATTTGCCTGCTTTCAGACTCTGGCTGTGATTACTTTGTTTTCACGTCATCTGAATGCAGTGAAAAATCTCGGTCACGGCTACCAAGATAAAAGCCAAGAGAACTCATTTGTTGTCCCACGCAGACACGAGATGCCAGTGACACCTGTACCACCAGGAGGGCAACTGCACGCTGGGAGTGAACCTGCTGCCTCCACAGACCCAAACACCCCAATCCCACTTCATTCCTTTCTCTAATAATGGCACCAGTTTCCTGGACAAACACATAATGGCACAAGAACAGATCCATCCTGACAGCCAAGGCCAACTGTATAATGCTCATCTAAGTGGCAATAAGATTCATTAATTAGGTCGCCGCTTTAGAGTGTTGTTCCCCTGCAGCTATGTTCTGCTCAAGGGTATTTTCAATAGTATTGAATAGATGAAACAATTACTAAGCAAAATCCACTAACTGATGGCCAGAGTCAGATTCCTCAGGCCGTGCTTTCAGAGAGTGTATATACACATTTACTTGAACGAGTGACTGAATTTAAGGGAAAAAGACAAAGCAAAGCAAAGGAAAATCCCAGTGAGGCACAGCTTAGGTGTTCTCCACTTTTAGAGGCGTGATCTCTAAACCAAAACTCCCCCTTAGCAGACACAATTAAGATGTAGAAGGGCTACAGGGTACCTGATTGCACATGCAAATCAGGCTGTTTGCTATCTAAAGACACCTTCTTAACGCTCACAATTAATGGCAGGCAAAGAGAGCTTTATCTGCAATTATTTGCCCTCTCTACTGACAGCAGTATAAGCAACTTGTAAAAATTGTAAAAACTGGACTCCAGCTGAGTGTTCCCTGTTCAGGTATCTGACTTGCAGGCTACTGTTTTATTCCAGTAATACTATTTTTATAACATGACATAGTTCTACGCATTTGAATTAAATAAACACAGCACAAATATTTTGGCTCTACTGTAAACACGTGAAAATATTTCCTTGTGAATTGTTGGGTTGGCTTTTTTTTCCCCCCTTTCTGCTGCCTCAGTTACTATGATGTTCAGACTGTGCCTCATTAAAGTTGGGAGCAAAAGTAAAAAAGTTTTCAGCACAAGCACTATTTTCAAAGTTCAGGATATCTGTAATTCTAACTGATCTTCCACCTGGCATTAAATCTTCAAAGAATGTCAAAAAGTATCTTAGAAACTTGAGATGCCTGGCTGTATACAGAGAAGGAACAGATGCACCTCTGTAATTTGCCCATAAATAAGTAAAAATAAACCCATCAACTTTTCAGGGATACTTGCATGCAAGCAGGCAAACACATCCTTTTTTCCTTTTTCTTGTGTGTTTGTGGTTTATTTATTTATTTTATTTTTTTTACAGTTTTAAAATATCTTTTGAACCAGACCTTACAGGGTGCTGGTAAAAACTGCTGTGTTTGTTTTTAGGAACTTACTATGCAGCAGTGCCATCTCGTAACCTTCTGCTACTGCCTTTGGCCTCCAAATTCAAGGGGACCCATCTGTGGCAGTAAAACACACATGCACCAAGTACATAACTTCTCCCAGAAACAGTGAAAGCTCCGTCTGCAAGAGCTTTCTTTAAGGTCACAGCAAGTCAACTGCTGAAGAGAAGTTATCACCATAAATTAAACTATTCCTGAAACCCAGCAGACTCTTAACAACTCTCCTAGTTTCCCCTGCTCCTTTTAATCTCCAGTTTTAGGCATGCCTCTGAGCGGGAGTGCACACCCTTCTCTAAGCATTCATCTAGCTGAGCAAAGAAGAGAAAGAAGAGAAAATCCATAAATTTGAAAGACATTTAGTTAAAGTTTTTAATGGCGACAAATTTCAAAAGACAGATCTAAGAATCAGGTTGTGGCAAGTCCAAGACCACTTAGAACATCCAAATTTGAACCTTCATCTTTATTCTTTGCAGATTAATAAACACATTCTGACTACTGTTCTTCCAACTGATTTGACCAATTTATTTAAAATGTGACGTAGGAGTAGTGGACTAAAGGATGTGAATTTTAAAAAATCCTTTAAAGTCACCTGTGCAGAAGTGACACAATTTGTGGCTTGCAAATTCAGAAGGAGTCAGCTACACAAGCACAGGTGAGGAACTCCCACAGCAGGAAATCCTTCGGGCTGATGGTATTCCCGAGCTTACAAAAGTGTCTGGGTGGGTGATCAGATGGGGCATCACGCTGATGCTTTGTTCTCTTCAGCAGGCTGTGCTGGGTTCTGTAATGAGCCTCAACGTCGACATCTGAATAACACATCTAGGGAGGAATCCTTTCATTCCCTTATCGAGAAGGCGAGGAATGAAAAGAAACAAAGAAATCAGCTGGTTTCTGCTAAATGTTCCGGTGCCAATTATGAAGTTGAGAATGGAGTAAGAGGCACATCAGTGGCTGACAGCACATGAGCGCTGCCACTGCAGATATTATTTCCCCTTATCTCATGTCATGATACTGGCACGCTTTTTCCATTTTCCTTGGCGTTTTCTACTCCTCCTTCAGGACTGCACAACGAGACAGGGAAAACTTCCAGCGCTTCAGGAGCAGCTGTGCTGACCTGGGCAGTGTCCCAGGGTTGTCTGTCTGCTCTAAAGGCCATCTGTGTGACCACTGCCTCCCACCTGGCTCCAGAGAGGTGTAAGCTTCCATTTCTCTTCTATTACTTCCTCCCATTCATGGATGTTCAAGCTTGAAGAATCTTCTTTTTCAATTATTCAGGTCTAGCGGGTGCCTTTCTCCTGCCCTTTCTGAAAACACCCACGTCCTTAAAGACGACAATAACACAGAAACCCCAAACCAAAACCAAAAAATAACACACCAAAAAAGACCTGAACTGATGTCTGTATCACCCTGCTCTAAAACATCATCTCAGCAGGAGACTGAACAGCCACCCAAAGGCATCTCCTGTTTGTTTTATTAATTATTGACTTCAAGATAAAAGCTGGGAGACCCCACACATGGCCAGGATCCCACTATGCCATTTGCTTTATAAACTCAGGCCAGGAAAATGGTGATCTCCATCTCAGAGATTATTTGCAATCTATGAAAAGATCAAGGGGTAGATACAGAGGAAGACACGTGCACAACTGAACCAGGATTAGTCAATAAGTAAGAACAAAAAATTACACATTTAGTTTGCGGGTTGTTTTAATTTGAAGACATTTATTTCTGTCACATCCTTACAGAACTAATAGTAATTCATCGCATGTACACCTGGAAAGGAGCAGGATGTCTGATACCTGACAGACATTCACCACTTTGCCACAGGTTATACACAAGTCCTCCACAGAGAGGGCTACAATATAGAATGTATCTCACATCTGAATTTGAGGAAATAGTTATGAGCAGTATTCCCCTCCTTCTATAAGCTTTGATCAAGGAGACTCAAGAAATATGTTCTACCACGCTTTGATTTCACTCAAGGGCTTTTTGTTATTTAAATAGTGAATAAAGATGACAGGCAAATACTCTAATTAGCACAAATATCTTGTTTCCTGAAACTTCCAGCAATTTTTAAACATCTCTTGCTCAGCGTTACTACGAAGCTCTCCATTCCCAACCCCGAGCTACTGCGGGTCTTTTGTCTGACACAAAGACACTTTTCTCTTCCATTTTTGGGAGGAAACAAGGCATTCCCACCTGCACCATCCCTGCCCTCCCATATGGGAGCAGAGGGGCAGTGGGACTCCTGGATGCTCTCACATTCCAGAGGGTCAGTGGATTCTACCCAGCTAAGGCACATCTGCTGGGAGTCACTCAATGCCCACTCGCAAAGCTCAAAGGTCAAAGCATATTTCATTTCACTTGGTAGCTCCCTCCAAGGGCAAGACCCCCACCTGTTGGAAAATCCATCAGGGGTCTTACTAAACTTCGAGTGCTTTGGTTCTCTGTCAAAATCTTGATATTCCCTTCTTCCACAAGGATACAACAACCTCTGTGGATCATCAGGACTTTATGACAAGAAGGTTCTTATATTTGGCTAAGCATATGCCAAAATGAATCATGACAGTCTTTATTAAAGCATAAAAGCCATCACTGCTGGACTGCCCTCAGCCTGAAGCGTGAGGTGACAGAGTCCTCGTGGCATCGAGAGCTTGTGATAATTGAAGTCTGAAAACATTTCACAGAACAGCTGAAATACCAATTTATATTTAAAGAATATATTGAATTACCACAGATCACACAAAAAGGGGGACTAGGACTTACATATTTTGTTGCTGGACTTTCAGCTCAGCATTTTACGAAAGGCCATCTCATTTTAACCTAGATAAGTTGGAAAGATTATTCAACTAATGTCTTCTCTGGAAGACTGCAGCTCTGGTGCTAATAAGGGAATTTAATTAGATGGACAAGCCTTGACAGCAATCCGTTTCCAATACACTTAGTATTGAAATAGGTCTGGGAGTTCCAAGATTTGTAGAAGAAATCCACTACTCAAGTTAACGTGGAAAAATATCTGAAAGTTTTGACTAACCAAGATGTAGGCTCTTGTTTTTCTGACTTTATTTGTGAAATACATCACATTACAAACAATTACACCAACAGATGAAACCCCTGTTCCATATGTGCATGCGATAAAGTTTGAGCAGAATTGATTTTTCCCTTTGCACTGGTAGATCTCTAAACTAATTCCCTGGAAATCAGCTGAGGACAACAACCCATCCAGCAGTGTTTCCACACAGGACACCCACGGTTTCACCTCCCCCCAGCAGCACCCAAAGCCCCAGGACAGAGCAGAGCTGCTGAGCACAAGGACTTGGTACAACCCCAAAACGGGATCTCTTTTAGGGTACTTACAACAGAAAAAGACATGCACACAGACAAAAGGCACAGAATAATTTAAAAAAAAATGCACAAAGCCAGTACTTTCTAAAATTGTAGAGGGAACCAGCCTGCCAGCAGGCTGATGAAACACTTGAGATAAAGTAGCATAATCAATAACAATGCTGCACCTTTAAAACCAGCAAGTACAACACGATCAATTCATATCTTGGTGAAGGAGCGTAATAAAAATCTGCAACTACAATAAGCTAATTTAATGATACTTTATCAAGCGCTCACTTTTCCAACCACTGTTGTTCACGGCAGAATGAAGCCTGTGTAAAAATATGTCATGAGTCAATATGGCATTCTACTGAAGAGAAAAGACCCACATCATTAAAATCTTAAATAAGCTTTCATTAAATAAAATACATGAAATTAGCTCCTTCAAAAGAATTTAATTAGTCAACACATGCAGGTTGAACTCACAATCTGCCACTGTGGTCTTTTAAGCCGTTCGTTTTCTTAAAGCTTTGTCATAAGAAGGACATTTTTTATTGTTATTATTTTTATAATGTGGTGGGAAACCACAGTTCCTTTATGAAAAAAGACAAAGTATCCCTTGCAAACAGCAAGACACATTTTCATTGCTGCTCTGTATAGAGCACTGCCTTGTTAAGGCAATTTCAGTCATTTTACGCATCTTCATTAAGTCAGAGATACGGTTCAGCTTTTCACAGAGAAAAACCTCAGCAGCTGCAGAGAAAAGGAGGGACAACAGATTCTTAAACAGAAAAGAGAAATTACCAGTTATCTAGCTTGAAATGAAGCCTCTGGGAAGCCCCATCTGCAGTCTCAGTCATTACAAATCACAATAATTACGTGAGCTCTCAGCCCATATATAAAATTTCAATATCTATGAAGAGCTGCAATACTGCAACGTCCACAACACAGAAACATTGCCAGCTCATTTTGCCAGGCTTCAGGCTACTTGTAACACCGAGAGAAGATGAATCAATAAAATGTTATCAGTAAAACAGTTTGATTCCTGCACAGTTAAGCGCACGGCCACTTCTATATTTCAATCCCCTCAGGTCAATATAATTTTACACAGTTACCCAATTCTCAGCAGTGAAATGATACTGGTAGATGTTTCAGATATTCTAAAGCGCTTATTTCTACATGGGGGTGGAAAAAAAAAAAAGGGAAAAAAAGCATCTCTGGTTTGCCATCTGGTTCAAAGTTGAGTTTTTAGACAGGTCTTAAATGCAACTCTTTACCCCAGCTCCAGCAAATTAAGTCCCTCTGAACAGCTCCCTCAGCCAAATCCTGGGTATCCTATTCACCCAGTGCTTAAACAGACATTTGGGAAGAAACACAAGTCAAATCTGGATTTGGCCTTTCATTTGAACTAAATCTGAGACATGGAATAAGATGTACTTTCTGCCTACTCAAGAAAATCAGTCCATTTAAGCAAATTGAACTATTCACCAAAAAATTCTGCTAGGTTAGTCACCACAAGGGCTGAAGAAACTCTAAATGCTGCTGACAAAGACTAACTGCACAGTTAATACAACATTTTGCCTCATACCCAGGTAATTCTTCATGCATACTCTGAACTACCAGCTTCCCACCTGGGTCTGCAATGAAATAATGCCTCAGGTTAATCACACACCTCCAGAGAGCTGCATTTTTTGCATAAATAAGAGCAACAAGTGTGCTTCCAAACCCAAGGAAGAAATAATCATGTCTAATAAACTACAGTGCTCCAGAGAGGGAATACTCACAAGGAAACTCTTTTTAGATACAGGTCCACCTTCCTTGACAACATCCTAATGACACAGAATAAACCTATTTTTGGACCAGCTATGGGCACTGTGAAGTCAAAGGGAACTGATTTCAGCTGGACAGGACCTTAGTCCCAAAAAGCCAAAACAACCCCTCAATTTTATTTCATTTCATCACCAATTTCATCTCATTTGTTTCCTTCACTAACTCTTGCACTACAGACAACACCAGTGCACTCAAAGGCAAAAAGTATTTTTTGGGATTTTTTTAATTGTAACACAAGACTGTTTATTCCCATATTCAGTTCTCAGAAAAAGGAATGAATATTTTAATAACAAGAAAATTCATAAAGCACCATCTTCTCTGCTGTCACAGCTCTTTGAAAAGGCTTAGTTGATCTTCAATGCTTAAAGGGTATTCCTATAAAGGAAATATCTAAGGGACAAAGTTCCCTGATTTATATGGTGGAATTCCCTTGCCACATATGTCTCATTGGGAAATGACATGGATTTCCCAAATACTGGCACTAAATTTTTTAGTAGTTTAAAAATTAGCAGAAAAGGCCCAATTGCTAAGAAATAAAGCACACAAATTTATGGGAAGATAAAGCCACACTAACCCATTAATTTTTATATTTTGTTATATCACCAAAACTGTTCTCATTACTTTCTTCTGAACAAGTTTCATAATTGCAAATTCTCAGACAGTAAAACTTAAGTGATCTCCATACTCTGCCTTCCTCCTAAATAATGAGCCAAGCACCACAGACACACACAGGAGGAAGCAGCCTGTCTATTTTACTAGAAGACTGAGCTCATGAAAATCCAACTGCATCAATCCTTCTTTTATTATTCTTTCAAACTTCCCAAATCAAATAACTTTCTTGAGCTTGGCTAGAGCCTTCTGAATAGAAATTCCACTGGGGAAAGAGGTTTTAGATTAACAGCACAATACATTCAGAAATCAATAGATAAACCCTCTGTGCAGCAGCTCTACCCGAGTCCATGAGACTGAACTAGGGCTCAGAAAATAGAACAAACCACTCAGAAACGAATTTCCTATCTGCCCACTTTTGGTTTTGCACTGAAACCAGCAACATGAACTTCACCTCTGTATCACACCCAGAGAATTACTGCCTGATGTTCTGAATCAAGAATACTTTTTATTTGCAAAAATATATTCAGCTTTGTATTAAAAGCAGAGGGTTTTGTCTGGTGGTGCTTTTCTTTTTTATTTTTAAACTACAGTTAAATCTGAAAGGCAATAATGCAACTCCAAGATAACCACATGTGGGGTGCCCATCCTGATATAATGCAAGCCCCTTAAAGCTATAAAACAATGTGATGAGAAGTCAGATGAGGGAGAAGGGACAGAGTGAAGCTTCTAAATTTACGGTTAAAATTCTTTAAGCCTGATCTCAACTTCACTCCAACACCTGGCTTGGACAGGATCAGCTTAGATTGTTCTCTATGCTGGAAGCAGGATGGCTTTTACTTGATCTGTTTGACCTTTTCTCTCCTCGTTAATAGTTGCTTTCTCCGTTTGCCAGAGTCCCTTTTGCAATCATGAGGGCTGGAGGGGAAAGGGTAAATCAGAGGGAGCACTACTTGGCCAAAGACAGTCGGACCAATTTCACTGCGAGCAGCAGTCGTGGAGCCCAACTGCAGAGCCCAGCAGAGCTGGCTCTGCTTTGGAAATACACAAAGCCAGCAGCTGCCAGAGAACAGAAAACATGCTTCTGCCTCTGCCCATGCGCCTGTTACAGCCGTCACAGGCATCCCAGCTCTGTAGGATGTGAACAGGGCACAGCTCACCACAAAGGGCATCTCCCCTTGGTTCAACTCCAAACCTGCCCAGATTAGATGAGAAATGCACCTGTACTGAGACACGAAGGGAAATGGATTTCCCCCACTTTTGGTAAGCTGGAACAGCTTTGATGGCACAAGCCCCCAGCCTCACTGGTGCTCCTGTTGCGTTATATTCATTAAATCCTGCATTCGTTATTTATTATCCTGCATTTCTGTAAGGCAAATCTAAAGAAACGTTGCCATGACAAACACACACAGTGGAGTTTTCATACTAACTTGATCCCCATGATGTCCCTTCCTTCCATTAAAAGAGCCCCACTTTAGTGTATCTCAACAAGACAATCAAAATATTTTCAGTCCTGCTGCCGTGAGCCTCACAAAGGGACCAATCGCCAAATCCAAAAATCCTCTGCAGCGAAGCAGAAGAGCTTTACACACAGCCAGACCTCTCAGATGCCATGGGCTAGGATACCATGTTATAAGGCTGTAAAACTATGGCCTGTGGCTCCAGTCCAGCTTGCAGAGTAATTTAATCTAACTCACAAAGAGATCAGGAAAATGGCCTCTGCTGTGCTGAATCAGCAGTGCTGGAAGCCGTGCCACCCTCTATCAGCTCGTAAGAGAGTGCTTTGTCCACGGTGCCAACTCTGTGTAGAGCAACTACTGGGCAAAAGAGATGTAAGTCAGAATACTTCCAATGACTTAAGGAGCTGCACCGATTTACATCATTTCATGATTATAAGGATTTACATCCACTGGAAGATTCACTTCTCTTTTTTGGTCTTTTAATTAAAAGAATGGTGTAGTCTTGGCAGTATGAGCCTTCAAGAGATTGAGATTTGGGAAGGATCCTGAAAAAGTTTTAGGCTCAGGGAATGGCAATAAGCCATTTTTAGTTTAAAAAGGTACAGTGGCCAAATTGAAAGTCACAGGATGTATATAAATTCTGATCTATACACGAGCAGTGTACATAAGCATATATTTTCACTCTTTACACTGGAGCTCCCTAAATATAACAATGGCAAAAGAACAGCAATAAATGAAAACTTCGTTGAGTCAGTCTGGTTATATATCACAAAAAACTATCAGCACAGATGTTATCCCTATTTATGAGTCACAACAAGCGCCAAAACAAATGCCATGTATTACTTAATTTTTTCTCCTAACTGCAAGTGCCAAAAAAATGACTGCCACTGGGATTAGGAAAAAACACACAAGTGGAAGAAACCAGGGGGCACTGCTCCTGAGGAAGCAAGCCAACTAGGCAAAGTTTGGTTTGCTCCGATTTCCAAATAAACTCAGAACGAGTACAACATGTCTTGTGACCTCAGAGCAGTTTCTGTTGCTCATCTGCTTACCTCTCAAAGAAAGATCCATTATAAACTTTGTAAAATGTGCCTAAAACCACCCTCAGAAACATGCATACATCTCACTTGTTTCCTGTAGATGACCATGATGGGGAGAGAATAGAAGGAAAGTGGGAATCTGGTACCTGAGATCCTGAAATGGGGAACAGATTGATGCTTTAAGGCTGAAAGTGAGCAGGACCTGTAGATATGGCCACGGGCAGAACTACACAGATGCTCTTCAAGCTATTTCTGTGGCACAGTGACCCACTCCCAGCCCAGCTGAGCCCTGAGAAACACTTAAAAATAGGCCCATAAATAAACAGGCCACTGTTACCAGTGCAGTTCAGCTGATGTGTTACACAAGAACTTAAAAATAAACTGGTCAAGAAGCCACCTCAGGAAAGCAAAACTGAAGCCCAAATGCCTCTGTGTTGAAGAAATGCAGCCTCATTCCATTGTACCTTTTTCACCACTCACTTCTGAACAGGTCAGTTTTAAATCTCCTTCTTCCAACGAGTCCAATTGAAACGTGTTCTTCAAAGGCTTCTGCAATTTTAGGAGTATTAAATTTTATACCTCCTAAGCTATTTATTAGCCGAGGAAGTACTTAATTGACATTCACCAGATATTAACTCTTTCTGAGCATGTGTTACAGATTTTGCTATGTAAACTTGAGGTTTTTTCTTTACTCTTTGTTGCTGGGTTTGTTGGTTTGTTTGGTTTTTTGTTTTTCCTTTTTCAGGACAGTTCTCCTAAGAAGAGATTTCTCAGTGAGTGGATTCCCTACAAATTTCTCCTGGAAGTGCAGACAGATACACTGCAATAAAAGACTGCTCACAAGGGACCCCGATGCAGATGAAAGGTCAAAAAACCACTCAGACTGTTAATAAACTGTTGCAGAAATATTGCCTTTGCTTTAAGTCTCCAGAATATGCACCATTGATGGTGTTGTCCAGACCCAACAGGAGCCCTGGCCCAGCAGTTTTGTGGGGTCCCCAGGGCTCCAGGCATCCACATTTCTTTATCCCTCCCATCCTTATTTTAATTTTCTATTTTTTTTTTTTCCAGAACAGCCCCACTCCACAGATGTTGAACTCTCCCTCCTACAGGTGCATTGCAAAAGGACACAACTGCTGCATTAACAGAACTTTGCTTCATCATCACATCTTCCAGCCATGAAACTTACTCTATTATTGCACAGGTAAAATCGGCTGTGCCACCATTGCTCGGTTCTGCTGCTCTTTAACAGGATACAGACAACATTATGTCTCAATTCGCAGCAGAAAAGGAAAATAAAACTTTTGTTTATTGAAAAAACCAGGAAAATTCATTCTGGTCAAACGCCTCATCTCTGCCAAAACACCACAGTTAATTCAGCATTCACAGGAATTGCCTCAGTGCCATGCCCTGCCTGTTCAGTGAGTAAGGAGGGTTAAACCTCTGCTAACACCAACCCAGGCATTTCTAACTGCCCACACAGCCCTTCTTTGGGGGCTTCACAGAACTGCTTAGGTTGGAAATGCCCTCTAAGATCATCAACCATTCACTGACCCACAGCCCCAAGTGCCACATCCTCATGGTTCTTAAATCCCCCCAGGGATGGTGACTCCACCACTGCCCTGAGCATCCTCTTCCAATGTTTAACGACCTCGACGGTGATGAAATTTTGCTACTGCCCAACCTAAACCTCCTGCCTTTCTTCTTGTCAGGAGGTCTCAAAACCACCAGCACAATTGGAGTAGTTTGCTTGTTAGCAGATCTAGCAACCAGCCTTTCAACTTTGAATTTCTCTTATATCTGAGACTCCAGGCAAACAAAAAAAAAAAAAAAAAGCAGAAAAATCTTTCAGTAAACTTTGCACAGAGATAATCAATCTCCTATTCAGTTATTTGAACAGGCATCTAGAGTTTAGCGTTCCAGAGATCACTGAACTTGTCCTGATGAGGGTCTCTTCGTGCAGTTTGAAAAGAGGATGGGGAAATCTTTGGATGCAATCCAAACATTTTTGATAGTTGCAATCCTTGAATATTTCATCACTCCAAATCTTGCCTTGACCTATTGATTCTCCTTCATCCTATCAACCATACACATATTTTTCTTCATCCTTAACCTGTCCCTTCTCTGCACAGGCAAAGGAAAAATCCAAACAACATGAAAAATCCTTTTTTTTTTTTTTTTTAATAATGCCATTTACCCACATTGCTTTATCCTCTACAGAGAGCCAAAAGGAAGATGAATCAACTGAAAAATGTTCCGAAGCCCATAAAAAGGTAAACAAGTGAAAGTTTAATTTCCAAAATAATTCAGGCACAATATAAAAATATTTAAGGCTTATGGAGATGAGCAGTTGCCTTTCATGTGTAATTGTGTAAACCTGTTTTGAAGGGAGCAAAGCAACCAGCCAGCAACATCAGGCTCCTAAAAGGCAAGTAGCAGGGCACACAGGGTCTGAAACAATGACTTTCTCTGCCTCCCCAGGGAATTACTTTTACTGGGAGCAAACCACTGGAAATTCTCTAGCCCAGCTCTTTTCCCCCTCTAAATTGAGATGCTCCAGAAGACTTCAGCAGAGAGAATCTCTTCCTCCAGCACAGGGAGCAGCAGGCATCTGCCTTTCCTCAGTTACCAAAACACACAGACGTGATGGGCAAAATTCAACAGAGATCCTAAACAGTAAAATATTTAAGTGTGGGCTAGGCCTCCTAAAGCAGTCTGTGAATAATACAGATCTGTAAAAACAGGCAGTGCAACATCCAGCTGGTCTGTGTAGGGTGAACACCTTGCTTTCCACACCTTCCAAGATGAACTGGGAAATGGGAACACAGGAAAGGTGGAAATCCCCAGCCATCAGTGGAAATAGATTATAACACATACAGGTAAACAGTGCCATTTACTGCTTCAACTTTAATTTAATCCCATTCTTTCAGCTCACACTGGGATTGGTAACATATCTGTCAATAAAAATGTCTTTTATTAGCAGACCTCCAGCATCCAGAGGAAAGCCAACCTGAAAATTTTGTCCTGTAGCCTGGACACACCTCTGGTCCTGCAGCTGAGCTGGGGCATTTAAACAACCCAGTGGGCAGAGAATTCCAGCAGTCCTTCCCCTCCAACAGCAACAGCATTTTATTTAAATTCCCTGAACCTAGCCTAGGCTTTTAACGTAGAATGTCTCTAGATGGTGAAAATTCAAAGGTCCCAGTGTCTGTAATTCCCTTAAAAGTCAGGAGAAGTACTGACAACTGAAGACATTTGGAATTGTGTTCCTACAGATCCCAGATAGACGACATGAAGGCTTTAAAGGCTCAGTTCACCAAGGCACCATTTCAACTTTAGTTATTGAAATAACTTTACCCAGAGCATGTTCTGATGGTGCATGGTCAGAGCAGAAGGCTCTGTCACATGGGCTCTGCCACAGCCTGTTTTGAACTGGGTTTGTTCAAGCCTTTATTAACAGAACAGATAAAGGAATGCAGCATATGTCCGTTACATCTGCAAGCCATGCACGAGCAGGATGCAACTGCAATGCTGTTGGATGGCAAGACAAGAATGCAAAACAATCTCAACCAGTTAGATAAGGCTGATGATAAAAGAAAATAACATGTAATTCAACAGAAGAGGAGCAAGGTAACACAAAAAATCAGCAGGATTAATCTACTACACATATAGAAAATGACTGGGTAGGTAGCAGTTCATCAAAAAATGATGTGGGAGGTTATACTGGATCACAAGCTGAACATGAGTCAACAGTATCATACTGTAAGAAAAAAAAGCAATCATCACATTAGATAAATCTAGTGGAGTATTGCCTGCAAAACAGGCAAAGTAATATTCCCTGTCTGTTCAGCACTGTGAGACGTGGCTGGCAGTGTCACATCAACCTGGCGCATCAAGTTAGTAGCAAAGATAAGGGCTCAGAGGAGGGAGCCAAGCACGACACACAAGAGGGAACAAATGAGAGGTTCAGCCTACAGAACCTGAAAAAAATATTTTCAAGTGTGTTGGGGGGAGAAGAATAATCAGCAACTGTTCTCTGTGCCTATGACAAATACAAACAGGTTTAAATTGCATCAAGAGAGCTCCAGCTTAAACACAGAGGAAGGGAAGCAATGTAATATAGTGGCTTTGGTCCCCACCAACAGATCTTCAAGTCCCCATCAGGGACAAACCTGTTCCACAGGAGCTGCTCATGCTCTGGGGAAGGAGTGTGCACTAGAATCCTCCTGGACTCCTCCAGCCCTGGTTCTGAGTGCAGGAAACACCAACACACGGGTCCAGGAGACACCACAAACAGCTCTCAGTGACATCTGTGAGACTCACTGACAGAACTGCGGCATTTATATGGAATTATCTATTCACCCCCACTGACTAGATCAGGAACAAACAGGTGATTAAATTTAATACTTTAAACTAGTCCTGACTTGCACTTTATCACCTGTAGCAATTTCTTTATTTGCCACCATCTTCCCAAACTTGTATGTTTTTCTTTCATATACCAATAGTTCCAATATGCTTTTCTTGCTACATGGTGAAGTAACAGACATTTGTTTCACTGACCTGCCTTCCATGACTCTCTAGACATGAACTGACAGAGAGCACTGATACACAGCTTTTTGTAATCTTGACTGTTTCTCTTTGGATAATTGCTACATTCATAATTATTTTAAGAAGGACTGGAATTACTACAAGACAAACCCAGTGTAAGAAAATTTTAGACTAAAAGTAATTTTTGTGACTAACCTCTGAACTGCTAGGAAATTGTGATTTATAATAGGCATAGTAATAGCCTTTAATGACTGCAGCGCTTCTGGGTATCAATGAAAACAGACTGGCTCCTTTCAAAGCAGAAAGGGCATCTATCTTATTTTTTTTCTCCTTCATGGGTGGCCCATACATATCTTCAGGGTCCTCAGAGGAGCTTCCAACACCCCCACTGTGCGTTGCACACAGCGGCTGCCATTACCACGCTCATGTTAATGGGCTGCAGCTGATGCGACCCCTCCGAGCAGCAGCACAACCAGCACAGGCTGAATTACTGCCACTGGCTCTCTGTTACAGAATGCTGGCAAGTGGGGAGGAACAGCAGCAGCAAAGTAGTGAGGGCACAGCAAAAAATCATTAGGATTTTGTATTGGAAGGGAGCAGGAAACGGGAATCTGGATGCTGCAGCCTGGGGTCACAAGGCACAGGGCAGCAAGCACGGCTGACTGTTCCCAACGACAGTGCAGCCCATATGCCAGAACATTTGCCACTTCCCACTCCCTCTGTGCAACTGCAATCCAAAATTAATAAATAAATTAGGGATAATGAACATAAACAAGAAAAATCGCAAGCCTGTGGCAAAAAGAGATCCTGTTCAACCCAAGTATTTTTCATGTTGCAGAGAACTTGCTCAGGAAACAAACATCCTCCTGAAAGAAACGAAGTAGCCGGTTATAAGACAAATATTTTGGGAAAACAGAAACTCTGCATGTTCTCTTTCATTCTACTAAAACTAAAGAGGAAACTGAGTGCTTTTTCAATATAAGTGTAACATTTCCTTATGCCAGGAGACAAACTCTGCCTAGGTTAAGTCTGGACATTAATGGAAGCAAACAGCTGAATGCTGGTCCCTGGTGTTTCAATTATTCTCTCTTTAGAGGTTGTGCTTCCAAGAAATTAAAGAAGCACGATTTCCCAGTAAGGATCATGTTTTGCAGGCTGTTGCAATGTTTTTATTTAAAGCTGTTTGATTTGTATTTGCAGAAAAGCTCAGTTCATCCCTCTGCCTTCTCATCTCTTCCCCTGCAAAGTGCTTGCCAGGGTCAAAGCCCAGTGGAGGCTGCAGAGCTGCTTGCCCGAGTCCCTGCTCAGCACAAGGCCAGCCAGAGCAGGCTCCAGGACCATGTCCACTTGGGTTCCAAGTATCTCCAAGAACAGAGACTTCACAGTGCCTCTGAGAAACCTCTCCCAGTGTGACAACCCTCACACTGAAAGCTTCTTCTCACATTTAAGTGCAAGGTCCTGCATTGCAGTGTCAGTGCCCATTTTCTTCTGCCCTTGCTCTGTGCATCTCAACACACTCTCACAAGGAATTTATACACAATGACGAAGTCTCCCCCTGAGACCTCTCTTCTCCAGGCTAAACAATCCCAGCACTCTCAGCCTCTCCTTTCAGAAATACTAATAAATAAATATTAAAATAAAATATCAATATATCATGGCATCCTGAGCAGTAAGAAAACCCTGCCATGGCAGGGCTGGGCAAGGACACTTCTGGGTTTTACCTGGAAAAGCAACCCTGGGGTTCATGTAGGCACCAAAAGGAAAACTGAATGTGAAGCCAAATCCTCTTCAGAAGCTTTGGCTAGAGCACAAAAGGTTTACATACACAAAAAGGGATACAGCTCAATTCCTCCTGCAGTGCTCCACATCAGGATCCTGGAGAAATCTGTCTGGAATCACTGGCACAGGTTCATCCCAACCCCCTTGTCAAAGCGCTCAAAGCTGGAGTTCCCAGAGGCAAGGACTGGACTTTGCTTTTCAAACATCACTTTATAGTCTTAGTTCTTACTACTTCCATTTGCCTGAAAATAAAAAATTCCACTTGATACAGCAAAGGCCCTAATTTTGAATATACCAGTAACCTCAAATCAAACAGAAACTCCCTTCTTTCCTTATGTTACTCAAATTCATTCTATGAGAAACATTAAGCAGCAGATTTCCAATGAAATCCTATCCTCTGTAGTTTTAATCTCTTCTTGCCCTTCAAATAAGACTTTTAAGTATTATCTATACTGCTAAAATATTCTATGAGCTGTGCACATGGCCCATGCTGCTGTTGAACCAAGTACTTCCCCTCCTTGAGTTTGCAATGAAATAAGCTCCCTCTAAAAAAACATGAGACTCATTTCCAGAGTAGAAATTAAGGCAGAAGGAGGCCTACACATAAATATCAATGAAATTAGGCAATGAGAACTGGCATTAGGTCAATGAAAATTAAGCAAGAAAATATTTCACTGCTAGAATAAATAAGTTTGAATTGCCACATGCAAAAACCGTAATTTCCAGAATGCTTTCAGCATCTGCTCAGGGAGATCAGAGCTCATGAGCTCTGTCAGTGACAGTCAATTCCTGTACAAAGAACTGACTTTAAAATTAACATTTTCTAACCTTAAAAGACTTAAAACGATCAGCTTAGAGTTCAAAACAACAGGTATTTCACAATAAATAACTAATTGATACTGTTCCAGACATAGCTTATTTCCTAAAAGCCTAAGCATAAATAAAGAAATGAATAAATTATTCAACAGAAATTATTGTTTCATTTTCTTCCTTAATACCTATTTAGAGTGCCTAATTTGAAGCAGCGCAATTCTCTAACAGACAAATCCCTGAAAAAAGAGAGAAGCTTCAAATCTGTTGTTGGAGAAGCAGATTTATTCAGATAAAAATCAGTTAACTCCCCAGAATGCAGAAAAAAGTAATTTTGCTTGGGTTTGAGGAATTTGGTTCAAAGCTCTGAACTAGAAAGCAATATATACAGTTATTAAACAGTGTAAGGGGATTAACTCTACAGAGTGTTATTGACTACTCCAGTCTCATTAAGTGCAATTTTATTTAGATAAAAATGTCATCTTAAACATCATTTTTGTGTCAGAAGTTAGATCTGAAGAACAACATTAAAAATACATAGGCATCAGCAGTTCCCCGATCTGCAGCAGCTCTTTCTGGGGTCTCCCCTGGAACTCATGATGGAAATTATGGTTTTGATTTGCAACATGCCCATCACAAGAAGCTGCTTTTAAAAGAAGTTGTCCTGCAGAATGCAAGAAGTGTTTTCTGAGAGGCAGTTTCACTGGAGCATGTACAAGCTGAACGCAGAGAGCTGATGCCTGTCTGCCTCTCCTTCCTCCAAGAAAGGAAGGAAGGAAGATCAGGGAAAG
>NW_008236180.1:6502516-6509003 GCF_000691975.1 Corvus brachyrhynchos
CCCAATGGATGTTCTCCTACTTGCAGATTTTATTAGAGAACTGTGAAGCTAATTACATGTACAATAACTTCAGTAACTGCTTTCCATGCAGAATCACAGACCAGAAAATAATGAAAACATGAATGGAAAAACCTCTCTGCTTTTTTCAACTCTGAGCAGCTTGGAGAAGGTACTGGCTATTCCAGGAGGCTGCAGCAGAGCTGCTGCAAGCACCGAGCAATCCTCAAGAGGTGCTCAACAACCCCACCAAACACCAGCACAAATCCCAACATTCCTCAGGCTCTTCCCTTTCTAAAAGCACCCGCAGGAGACACAAAAGAGCACCTGGAAGACACAGGCACGACTGTGGGCAGGGGAAGCCTCACACATCCCCACATACTCTCCAGAGACAGACCTTGACCTGCCTGTGGGAATCAAGCTCCTGTCAAAATTAACAGCAGAGGGGTACCTGGGTATTTTCTGGACTCTAGACCCGGGAGAAGTGGGAAGCCTACACCATCTACACTGTTCCAAACTATCCCACGGGATTGTGGATGCTGGGGTTCTTTGGTCTATGCAGTCAATGCTTTCTAAACACTATTCACAGCCTTCCTAAGTTTTAATATTGGATGTGGTGAGGGCTGAAAAGGATGGAGGTTTTGAAATCTCAATGGGGAGAACAAAAAGCTTTGGACCGTGAATAACATCCTACCTCTAAAAAACTTACAAGAGATGGTCTCCATAGTGAACTCTTATAAAAAGAAAAAAGAGGTACTTCAATAAAGCTTGTATGAATTTTGTTTGTTTTTAACCAAAAATCATGCTAGTAAAAATCCTAGAATGGAAGCAATTACATTTTTATGCATTTGCAGGAGCTTGGCTACCTTTGGTTTCATACACTTGCTTAGAGCAGAACATGCTGGCAGAGTTTATTCATCTTCCCTTATGAAAATAAACTGTGCTGCCACGCACTTGTCCCCAAACGTAGCTGCCTATGCAAGTGAAGTTACCCTGCTCCATCAGCACAGGCCTGCTTGGGCTGGGCAAAGAAATGTGAATCACTGCAGATGAAGAGATGTACAGAAAAACAAAAAAGTGGCTGTGCCTCTCACCTGCTTGTGTTGTCTGCTGTGAGTTGTTTTGTTTAGGTGTGTTTGAGAGGCGCTGGAGCTGTGGTGGGACTACACTGAAGAAATAACACATTCAACACCCTGATGCCATTCCACCCACTCCCAGTTGCCACAGCCCCACTGCATGCCAATTAAACCTGAACTTCTAATTTTGAAAAACGTCTTTTTTTGTTAATTATAATCTTAAAAAACACTACAAAAAAAAAGGGCACAAAGCCAATAGCAAGAATATCATATTGCACACCACTTTCAGCATCCTACTCCTTCTTTCCCTCCTTCCCCAAGAGGCCACTGGTGATCATCACTCCCAAGCACTGAGTTCACATCAGGAATCAGATCCCCTGGGACACTGCTGAACTGAAGTGCAGCCCTACATGCCCCTGCTCCCCACCCCTCAGGACCAATGTTCTCACCACCATCAGTTAAAATGAATAATTAACAAAGAGGAAAAGATCCCTGTGCCTCAATCGTCCTCTGCCATACTGGAGACATGGAGATCTTTCCCTTAGGCTAAAGAAGAAAATTCTTAGTGAACATATCTTAAACATTATCATGCATCAGTGATCAAGACTAAGTTTATTATCCTGCAAACAAAAACAAAGACAAAAAAAGTAGAACAGATTACACCCCAGTAACTTTCATTAAGAGATGCAGTGATGGCATTTCTAAGGAAGGCAATGGCTCCACAAATCACCTCAGCTCACACCCCATCATCAGGCCACAGTGTTGGCAGTGATGTGCAGTGTGTGGTATTTGTGGCACTACTGGGGAAAACTATTTTAAGTCTAATTAACATGAAATTTTTAGAATGCAGATGCTTTTCATTTATACATAAAACAAAATGCCGTGACATTTCTCCCATCCATTTATCATAAACAAGTTAATTACTGTGTAACAAATAGCTCCTGCTAGAATCTGTATGTTTTTGAGCATGTTAGAGAGCTGACTCAGGCAAATAAGATGAACCACAAAGTAGCAGCTAATAGCTTACGGCATACTTATAATAAAACAATGACTCTGTAAAAGCTCTTGTTGTCAAATTAAGGCTAAGCTATTTCCATTGGAATAAACCAATTATAAGCAGTCATTATCTGTTTAACTTGATTCAAACCTAGAATACTATAAACACTTTCATTTTGATGCATTCATAACAGTGCATACATTTGAGAGCTGGATGTTGCAAAGCTTAAAGGGGAAATGCTGAATTTATTGCCATGCAGCTCATCCTGAGCCATGGAAAATCCAAACTTCCCCGTGTGGAGGAATTTCACCACCATGCTGAGGTCTCCATGCTCCCTGATTTCTGACGGACAAACCTTTACGTATAAACTGGCCCAGGACTGCCCACCTCTCCTTCCAAGGACAAGGTGAGCATTATCCATAAAAATCTCACGTTTGCTCCATGAAATCCCCCAAGAGCCATCCCAGCTACACGCACGCTTTTTCCGCCCCCCAAATTCCATGAAAGCACTGACAGGTGAATTCCTGCCTACATTTTTTTTTTCTTTTTTTTTTTTTGCTCAGGCAAACAGTCCCATTTGGCCTGCAGATGAATTACTGAATGCTGATGAATAAGATGGTGGTAGCTGGCAGCAAAGCTTTGCGTGGTAAGATGGTGTGAAATAGTACATATGTCAATCTATCAAACATGATAATGTAAGCAATCTGAACCCATTTTTGGTCTGAACTATTGTACAATACTTCACCCAGATGGAAGAAAGAGATAAACATTTTATGCTTCAGACACATCAAGTGCTAGGAAGTAAAATTAAATCTAAACTGGAAAACTACCAATTTTACATGCTAGAGTATATATAAAGAACAACACAAGCATGAAGAAGAATCTTCTCGCCCATTATTGTATAAATTAATTACATATATTTGCTTCCTATGATAAACAACAGCATGTATTTGACTGTAGATTAAAAGGTGCAAAGATGATAGTTTGCTTATTAGCAAACACAGTGCTTGCACTTTTTTCTTCCTCCTTTTGTTGAGAAAATGCTTATAAATCATAGAACTTGTGACAATGTTACCAGGACATGAATCTTACAAGTGGGGCATGGATACATAATGTCCCCAGGGTGAGTTCAGCCCTAAATCAGAGGCAGGTTTGCCATGACTAATGTAGAACTACAACTGGTCCCTAAAGGATAAAATCAAATAGAAATATATTTTCATTCAAATCAACTTGACAGCCTGTGTAAATATAATTTCATATTTAAAAATTATCAGTTAAACCAGAAATGAAATGACAGCCAGTGTGCTGTTTTTAAAGTCCCAGCCATCTAATGCCTCGAAACAGACCCTTCTGCTCCATCCCTGCTGTCCACCTCCATAAACACAGCACAATATATCAAGCACTAAACTTGAAAAACACTCTTCTGAGCAAATGTATTTATGACATGGCTTTCTACAGTACTCAGAGAACATTGTTTTATCAAGTAATTTGCAAAGCTAAAAGAGCATGAAATCTACTCAGTTTCCAGACTGGCCTGTAAGGCCGCCTTCACGTTTGGGAAAAATTGCTACAAAGTGTGTGAACTACTGCTATTTGGTCTCTTTAGAGTTGCATATTCTTGGGCTTGTCCATCTCAATTCCCTCTTTGGTTACCCTTCAAACTAAAAATAAACTCCCCAAGGTCTACTAATTAACGCCAGGCCAGTCAAGAGAATTCCTGAACAGCAACACTAAGACAACTGGGCACAGAAACAAAAGCGATTGCCAGCTCATGCAGAGCAAAAATGTCCAGTCCTGGATTCTGCTGAAGCCAGAGAGAGCACTGACAACTCTCCCTCTCTTCTGAGAAAAATCAAAGTAAAGGAGCAGGTGTTTGCTCTGGAGGAAGACAGAAATCCCAGCTTTCTGGCAGAGACACATGCATGTGAGCAAAATGTGCTCAGGAAAACACTGCAAAGGGTTTATAAAGCCTGGAGAGGAGCACCAAGTCCTGATGTGCTCCCAACTTCCTGGGGTGCTGGGAGGGGATTCTGATCTTTAAAAACGCTCTTGGAATAAAATATTTTTCTGTATCATGCAAATATAAAGTTTAATTATTTTTAACTTGAAAGGGAGACAGATCAATACACAGGATAATCTATTGTTATTTGGATTACGAAGACATCTTAGAGTTTACAATCACAAAAGTGGTTATAATCCTGCAATTACTATAAAGCTAATTGGTAGTTTCTTTTTGCCTGTGTTTTCATGTTGTCAGTGGGGCAGTAATGAAAATGAATGCCACATTTGTGAACAGAATGTCTGTAGGCTTGTTTACCACATTTCCAACAACAACGTCTGCTTTATCATCCATTTCAAAGCAGAGATAATTTAGGGATCTTTGAATTTCATACATAAAAATACTTTCTAAAATATCAGATGCAGAGTTCCTTCAGACAGGGTGGGAGTGGGAGACTCAAGAGTGAAGTGATGACCTCGCATAGTATAACAAACAATCCACCTGAAGCAGACAGCACGCGGACTTGGAATGATTCATCTGTATTCAAAACTGTGCTCAGGTAAACCACTTAGTGTTTCATCCTCCTACAAACATAATTCTGCAGACAATTTCACCATCAAAACCAGCATCTTTAAGCCTCCTTTCACCTCCTGAAAATACAGTTATTGCAGAAGCTATTAAGCTTTTTATTCCACTTACCTTTGAGTAACTTCTGCCCTTCATTGATGTTCTGGGAGATGAATGCTGTGTAGTCTTGTTCTGAGAAGCCAGGCTTGCATGTGGGTCTAACTGTAAGATCCCCATTGTGTGCCTGCAAAAACAAAACAAGGAAAATGCACACCATGACTTTTGTCATTTGGGAAAACGTTTTGCACCCAATGATGAAGTGTTTAGGCATGAGCAAACCTGAACAGTAAAGCAGTGTGCAAGTAGAAGTTGCTTGTGTTAGAGTGCCTATCTGTTGGAGGGGATCCATACTGTAGCTGCAAAAAATAAAATGGGCCAGCAATAGTTGCCTGACTACAAGAGAGCATTGTTTGTAGGAAGGCTGGAATACTGGGCACTGTCAGAATAGGCGAGGAAACAAAGAGCAGCAATTCATCAAGGCGCTGTGCTCGAACTGGAGACACGCAAAGGCCTGATGTTGCAACATCCAAATCACTGAGGTTTGCTACTGAGAAACTGGGCAGACCCCAGGATGGGAGAGGGAGAAACACAGGAGCCTGCGACCCGGTGAGGACACCCTTCCTTCCCCTTCACCCTGCAGCAGCATCCCAGGCTCTGCCTGCTGCTGCCTCTGGGACCCTCCAGGGTCTGCACTTGCCCCGGCAGTGGGCGGGGATGGAGGGGATCCCAATTAAAAACGTAACCATGCACAGTCTCGCGCACAACGTGCCAGCACCCAGAGGGAAGCAGCCAACTAAACACTCAGCTGCAACTTTGGACTGTGCAGAGGATCCAGCCCCCGCGACAGGGACAGGGCAGTCCAGTCACAACAGCCGAGGTTCCTTGGGATTCCCCGGCAGGGAAGGTCCCAGACCCCAGCTCCAAAGGAACTCGCTGACAGCACACAAGCCCGTGATTTATGCCTAGCGAGTGCCAGGTGATTTACGCACTAACAAGTGCTGGTGGCAGGGGATTTCTAACGCGCCCGGGCTGTCGGCAGAGCCAGCCAGAGCATCGCTTAGCGATGCTGGCGGCACCTCCGACGCCTCCAGACCCACTGCACACAGACAGCGCTGCATTAGACAGACGGAAGGGAAGCGGAGAGAAGGGTCCTTTCGGATGAGCTTAGTAAGCAGAACACAAGCCAATGCACTCGGCTTAAAATCACGCTCGGGAGACGGATGCCAGCTACTGCATGGGAAGCGCAAGGAAGCGGCGGCTCTGTTGGACTCTGACCGCGGCGGGCAAGATGTTGCCATTAGGAAACATTTCAAAGGGTCTCACCGAGGATAGCGGGCTTTGAATCTGAGATCGCCCCATTATTAGAGCGGTGCTCGCTAGACGAGAGCGCATCGGGGCTATTCCTGCGCACCCACCAGCCTCCCCAGGGCTCGGGACATCCTCACAGATTCAACTTGGCACCGGGGGATTGAGGCAGAGGAATAAGCGGCTCTTGTTCCTGCAGCCAGCCCAGCCCGAAACCCAGCAGCCACCCGGCTCGCTCTGTAACACTGCAGCCACGCGTTCAGGCGCTTGTTGATGTTCTACAGAAACCTCTCAATTTCAGGCGGCGTGTGAATAAAACCCTAAAAATCGCGAACTTTTCAGACCATCACCCCCCAGCACGATCCGGGTCCGCTCGGTGGGTCTAGGGGCTTGTCAAAATAAAAAGTTACGGGCTGCAGCGCGGCGCAGGCTCCGCGGGGCTCGGCGGGGAGCGCAGCGCGGCCGCGGGGGCACCGCGGGGCTCGG
>NW_008236180.1:6509817-6513358 GCF_000691975.1 Corvus brachyrhynchos
CGTGCCGAGCTCCGCGGCCCGCGGGAGCCTCGTCAGTCCGGAGAAGAAACTTACACGTGTGAATTGTCGCGAAAAGCTGATACATTCGTGGGGAAATAAACAAACAAACCAACCAGCCAGCGCGTCCAGAGATGATGGAGGGAGATCATAGAATCACCAGGGTTGGAAAAGAGTTTTAAGGCTGGTTAGGGCATGGTGGTGATGATGCCAAGGTTGTGGTTTGATCCCCGCCATTCACTCAAGGATTGGACTTTTGGACTTGAAGATCTTCTGTGTCCCTTCCAGCTCAGATTCTGACTCCCTGACCATTAACCCAGCACTGCCACTGTCACCCCCAAACCATCACTCAGTGGCACATCCAGACACCTCTGAAACACCTCCAGAGATGGTGATTCCACTGCCTCCCTGGGCAACCTATTCCAATGCCTGACCACCAGTGAATATTTTTTCTAATATCTAATTTCTAATATCTAATCTCAATCTGCCATGTCTCAGTTTAAGGTCATTTCCTCTAGTGACCTCTTCGTGTGCCCACAAGGGAACAAGTAGCACTCCCAGGGGAAAATTGGTACAGCCCTGGAAAGATGTGCTTAGTGGGCAAAAAACCAACATGCCCAGGTGAAAACCAAGTGTATCCCATGAGGAAAAATAAGTGTGTCCACAGAAAAGATCTTTGTCCAGTGGTTAATGAGCATATCACTTGAGGAGAGCAGAGCCCAGGCTGTGAGGGAAGGGTGGCGTGAGGGAGTAGTAGCAAATCTACAAAAAATTACATATTGGGGAGGAAAAAACTGATCTATCCAGAGACAAAAATCCCAGGATAGGGTAGAGAAATGAGTAGTGCCAGAATTGCCTCCTCAACCGTATCTGTGAACCAGCCTGAGCCTGGCCCTGCTTTTCTTGGAGGGAAATAGGCTTGTCAGGCCTAATCCACATCCACATTAGTAGCAGAGAAAGCTAACTCCACTAAACTAGCAAATTCCTGGTGTAAAAATAAAGGCAGATCAGTGCAGGGGCAGAAAGTGAAACTCCATCAGTCTCACAGAAAACCGAAAGCAGCGGTTTCAAGCAGAGTGTGGCTCCTGCTCTTTTCCTACAGCATGACCCTGGCACCCAAACCCCAACCTCTGCCTCTCCAGCTCAACGCCACAGATAGGAATTCCCAGGCATGAGTGTTTTGTGCATATAAATCCGACAGCAATTTGCATAAATAGATGCATATTATCTGATGTACGTGCAAAATCTGACATTGCAGCTGAAAAATCCGGCCATTAAACTATTCTGTTGGATTTGCACGTTTCCCAAGGAATGAGACACATCAATCCACTGGCTGCATCTTTGGCTATTGAGTAGATTTAATGGCATTGTTTTAACACCTAGAGACGTTAGCAAAGAACTGAGGCCTCATTGTACTGAGCTCTATAGACAAGAATAATGAAAAGATTGTTCCAACCCCACCAATTTACAGTCTTAGTGGATTATGGGGTTTATTTTGTTTTTAAATAAGTATTTCTGAGTTTATTATATAACATGAAATAAATCCCATCATTGTATTGAATTTAATGTAGACCCTTTCTTATGAAGCACTTCCACAGTGGCAGAAATAATCGAGTGACACTATCACAGCAAAAATAAATCCCTATATATCTAAAAAAATCTAAGTTTTTTTCCTTTTATCTTTATCCTCAGTTTCAAAGCTTGAAGCAGATTGTTCCAGGTTTAAGGGCAGTAGCTATTTAAATAAAACTACATGTACTCCCTGAAGACTACTGAGGATATTTTGGATTTGGGCAAAATACACTGTGGATGTTCCTTTTTGAATACCTATGGCCAGTTATTTTGCCTCTTGCTGGACTACAGCTGTTGCTGTGCAAGTGCTCGCTCTGCTTGATAACTTTGTTAATATGACAAGTTCTACAAGTATTGTCAAAATAAGTCTGACACCACAACAGATTGTGAAGAAAAGGCAGAGCAGTAGTGAAAAAAAAATAGAATTCTTCAACATGTTTACAGTTGATTTCTAATCTGATGGCAAATTGATTTTTTTCCCAAACTAGTTTGCCATCCCGCTTTTCTAAGCTGTGGTAACAAACTCTGTGCTCAAGGAATGAGGCTGCAAATGGAGTGAATTCTCAGTTGTGTTTCCAGTAACAGTGCCCGGTGTGAGACAGCAGGTGCCTCCCAAACTGAGGTGTTTCCAGAAGGAGCAGAGGAGAATCCAGATCCATGTTCAGACAGTGGAAATCTCTGGTTTATGTGTGTGGTTGCTTTCACTCTACCATTTTCCTTCAACTTTTGACACTCCAATTAATTTTGGAAGGAATTACAGTTTTTCTAACTGATTAACTACTATTTGAACTACCTCCTTGTTTGGTGGCACATCACATGAAGTGCTCATAAAATGTCTTCCCTCAGATCTTTAAGGAAAATTAAAATATGCCACTTACATTTTTGTACCTACTGAATTTTTCCCAAACTTTAAGATTTCAGGCCTGAGCTGGGCCTGAACATATGTTATTTGGGAGGGTTTGCTTCACTTGGAGTCTGCTGGGAGACTGGTTAGGAATTGGTGTTCTGGCACAAAAAGGAAATAGGAAGCTCCACCATCTAACACAGGAATGCTACAAGATGTGGGTTTGGCGGGATGAAGACATTTAAGGGTGTACACATGCACTGTAAATCAACTTGCTAAACACCTCAAGAGCAAAACTGCTGATCCTAGGAGGCAACTTTCTGTACTGCACAACACTCAAGAGAATAAAGGGCTCATAGATGAGACATCTCCAGAGCTGACTGTGCCAGGATAATGAGGAGCGCAGAGCACACGAGGGATTTTTCCCTCCTTGATGCACACATGTAATTCCTATTGACAGCAGTGGGAGTTGCACATCCACACCAAGGGGACAATAGAACCCTTAGTGGTGGAGATGAGTATCGGATGTGAGCTGTGTGACCACGGAGAGGGAACCAGGGAGAGGGAGGTGTGATCACTGAGGGACGGTACAACATACAATAAAATTGTCAAGCAGCCATCAAGTATGTGAAAGCATGGGAATAACAAATTAAATGGACAGGAGGTGAGAAAACAGGGTCTCAAGAGGCTTTTGCCTTCCTAGCTTAGGGAAAAAACCTGCTGGCTTAACCCGTTTAATTCTCTGACAAGTAAGTATTTCTCTGAACTTGAGTAAATAGTTGTGGCCCAGATGCCAAGGATAAAAAGCGGTTTTATTAAAAAGTGCGATAAACAAGAAGAAATTAAATTAATACAGTGTGCAGGCCTTACTGTAGGTTTCTTCTGTGTGATCTGATGATTCTTGCTTTTCTAGCAGGAGAGAGCTGGATGACCAGTGGTCCAGAGTCATTATTACTAATTTGGGTTTGTGTCAGAAGCAGTAACAAAGGACACAACAGGAAATAGTGATGATTCTAGTTTGATAGATAATGGCAAATTATGTGTTTGTGACAGCAGTTCAAAAATAAGATGTATGAGAAAGGCCTTCAGATTTAATCTGCATTTGGGATGATTTAGGGGTGTGTAGGG
>NW_008236180.1:6513417-6537675 GCF_000691975.1 Corvus brachyrhynchos
AACTGAACAGTGAAGTGAAATGTAAATCGAAGCTATGGAGAAATTAATGATCAGGAAAAGAAAAACTTCTACCAGATCTTGATGGAAACCAACAGAAGAAGCAAAGGATGCTCCTGAGTGGGAAGACCACAACCACAGAAGGAAAATAACTAATGCTAAAAGCCAGAGTTTGGTCCATTTATGTAAGTTTTTAAAGTAACAGCAACTGGAACTGCATGAATGGTTGGGCACAGCTCAACATTCTGGATTGCTTATGATCTGGCTCCAGTACAAAATCTAAAGACAAAATGATGAATCACAGAGGAGAAATGACTTGAAGAAAGAATCCACAAGAAAAGGCTGCACTGAACAGGAATGGGATATGCTTTAGTCCAAGCTGATTCCATCCCTGCACGTGCTCCCTGTGTGCTGGAATGGTGGGAATGACACAGCTATCTCCCTGGTTAAACAGCTCTTTTGAAAGCACATTTTCAGTCCTGCCAGACAGGCTGCAATGCCAAGGAATTTTAACCTTCTTTCTTTTACACTACCTACTCATCCGCACATTGTGGATCCAAGGGATTCTTCTTCCCAGCTGGTCATGCGAGTGGCAATGAGGAAAACACAACTTCAGAGGCCCTGTACAAACCCTTCCTGCTCACTTAATTACACCGGCCAAGGGAGGCCAACTTTGGTGCACTCTGACCTCCAATTATGAGGCACACTGTGGTCTCCTCACTGAGCTGTGCAGGCATTAGTGGCAGCATGCCAGCAATGGCTATATTAAAATCAATTTGAGACTCCCAATTCTATGTCTCTTTCACCTCAGGTGAGGTAACACACCTTATACTGATGGAACTCTTTGTAAAATATTGTAAAACAAAAGTGACCTATGCAAAACAAGTAACAGTTCTATTTTTTTTTTTTTTGTCTTTTTTTTTTTGTATTCTTGCAAAAATAAAGGAAAAAGAGAAAAGCGGACTGAGAGGCTTAATAGATCTGTATCTTTGCAGTGGATGGCAGTTTAAAGAAGGGGTATTAAAAAAAAAAGCAGAAAAATAGAATTAGGTTTATTTTCAGAGTCACCAAGGAGAATAAACTGCAACAGCTCCCTGACACAGCAGGCAGGCAGCTCCCAGGCTGCTCCATGAGGCAGTGCTTGATATTCATGGAAGCAATGAAATCTCACCAGATATAGTACAAAAAAGAGATGAATAGCCAGTCTGTGATTTTAAAAGCAGGAGGAAGGCCACAGATTCCCAGTTTCCCCAAAGCCTTCAAAAACTTACTGATTTTAAGACTCTCCTCGTATGAGCACCTGTTTAAGCAATATCGTGCCATCACCTCAGGAACAGAGAGTTACCTGAAGAGTCATCACCTGCTTTACCTGGAACAGCAATGGGAGAAGAGAACATTATCAAGTACTATAATATAATACAATATAAACCCAGGGATTTCCTCCCCACCCTCTCTGTGCACCCTCCTCAGCAGCTCAGGAGGAGATGCCTTTTCTAAAAAGTCCTGTGCCTGTGATTTCCTGTGCCACTGGAATGCTCACTCTCACACATTCAGTGAGATACCAGGGGAAGGGGGCAGGATCTGTGATCCAGCATCTGACCTGTGAAACTCTACAGGATTGTAATGTTTACTCATCACACACCAGAAAACTCTGAATTAATATCAACATAAATAATATCTTTTTTAAGTGATTGCTGAAGGAAAATTAGAATTTTTCAAATGTGCAGTTTGTGCTGTTGTTATTGTTTATAGCAGCAAATCTCATCACCATTGCCTTCTTCTGATAGACATGGCCCCATATACATTGAAATGTTCACAGTAATAGAACTTATTCCAGTCCAAACCTCAAACTAAGTTACCCTGCTACAAGCACCAATATTAATAAATGATTGCTCTTTTTACCTAGCAGAAACCTGAGGTCCAGATCAGCCTTTCTAATATCACTGACACTACATTCTTTTCTCCTTGATCAGTAAAAAAATATGTTTTCCTCTGCACAGATTGGTAAAGCATAAATAGAAATGATGTTCTCAGCTCTCTCAGCCTTTTGTGGCACCCAGCTTGTTGGTATTCCTCACAAATATTTTTTCCTCACAAATATATCCAACAACAGTTTTAGCACTGCAGCAGATCCTGTAAATTGTGTGTGTGTGTGCCTGGTAAATGCTGAGGCAGAACTCCTCAGAGAAAGCCCCAGTTACCTGTTTAATACGAAGTAATTTTCTGGGGCTGTCAGCATTTTTGGTCAAAAACCACCTGGAAGACAAAGCACTTTGCAAGAGACAGCTTTGACAACCTATGGATTTTAATAGTGGAATTGAAAGGATAAGAAAAGAAAACTTGAAGAGAGGGGAGAGGGAGAGATGTGCTCTTGCAAGAGATTGCTTTGTGATAAAATATCTCACACTCAGAGTAATGCAACTTATTTCCAATTAGGAAAAATAGTGAGAAATTTACAGTGTTTGCCTCCTTGCAGCTCCTGTCAAGTTAAAGATGTATATGAAATTTATTTAAATGTCTGAATCCGTGATTTAGCTACAAATGAGGATAATAATATGACGTTCTACTAACAATATTACATTCCTAAGTGAAATAAAGCCTAGAAATAAAAGAAAGGGAACTATATAGGAACACCATATCCGTGAATAATATGGACTGACTGCAAGCCAAGAATAATAAAAACCAAAGTGTTCCACACATGCATAAACAGAAAGGAAGAGAAAGTGTAGAGTCACAGGGGTTAAAGTTTTATTAGCTACCATTGGTAGTCACCACCTGACTCCTGCTCAGCTGATAAAGGCTGTTTTTGATGTTGGTGGAGTTCTGTACATGAAGTAACTGCTGCTTTTGCCAGTGTCTAGAAATGCCTGAACTCCAAAGATTAATTTTTCAAGTTCATGCATTCATCTAACGAGATTATCTGCGTTTATCCTATTAACTCTGACCAGCAGATCCTGTGGCCTCACATCCCCTAATCCATTCCCAACTGCACACAGGCTTTCAAGTCAGACTGGAACCGTGTCCAGGACACACAAACAGGTGCTAAAAATGTTGGTACATCCAAGACTGGGTAACCCCCAGATAAAGAGTGGTTTTGGTCTCTTTGAGAGAGAAATCTATGGGAGATATTCCTGCACCATCGTCCGGTGTGAGCTACAGGCAGACTTGTGTTCTACTAAAGCTCATTTTAACTGATTCTGATTGTGCTAATCCATCAACAGGAAATGGCAGAATCATGGAACAGGTTTGATTGTAGGCCAGAAGCAGCACAGGATTAAATGGGACATTCTTAAGGTTTTAATAGTTACTACAAATTATGTCTGGTGCGAGTTGTGGGCTGAATGTGGTAACCTGGACTTCACCTATGCAGATATTTCACCAGAAGAGTCATTTGCAAGCTGATCCTTAAGTACTTTATGAGAGATAAATCTAATAACCTTTCTGGGAAAACCTCAGCAGGATGCAGACACTGTAATAATCCATATGCAAGCTACCACATTGTATTGTGTGCTGTCAGACAACTCAATTATTTTCTTCCAGATCTAACATAAGCTTCTGTTTAGTAAACATGATGAGAGTCAAACTTTTACATATATATATATATAAAGTGCTTAATTTGCATGCAAAATTGCCCTAAGTATGTATGCAAATAGGAAAACTCATGCACAGATGACTAATTAAGTGCATTTATGTGAGAAATTACCCAATGCACGCATGGAATCTCAGTAATTGTACACACAACTCTGTGAGCCATTGCCTTTGCAATTTGGACACGTAACTGATTGAAAAAATTGTTTCTCAGTACTCTGTTGGAATAACTGATGTGGAGCACACGGCCAGAAGTAGGACAGCTGAGGGGGCTTTGGGAAGAAACTGCAAAAGCTGGTGAGGAGCTTTACAGTAAGAACAGAATTTGCCATCTCTGCTGTTACTGCTTTTGTATTCACTTACAGCCATCCTGTGCTAATCTGTGGCTTGAAGAGAGTCATATCTGTAAAAAACACTCAGAAAAATAAGACCAGTGTGATGGCACAAGAGATGGTGCCATTAAAATTAAAGTCTGTAGCCTGCTGTTGCCTGTCCAGTATGTGTTTTGAAAACAAACAGCAAATTTTACTTTATGTGTCTTGATCAAGCTGCCTTTTGTCTCATCCAAGCAGGCTTTGTAGTATGACAGCACAATATCCCTCTGGAAGGTTCAGGGAGTTTTGGTGAGAAAAGGGGTGTCTATCTGTCTGTTTTAATTTTCCAGGCATTGATGTTATTATAAGTTCTGTTATCTCTAAACACAGATTAGTTCTCTTTATACCCCCAAAGTTAGAAAGTTCATGCTAACATTGTTAAAATTCAATACAGAGAACAAGTTCTTTCAGTATGATGTGATAAACATCCCTGACTTCAATGTCCTGCAGAATAAAATACCTGTCCAAATTGTTTGGATATGCTCTGGCTCCTGAAAGCAGGGAACATCCTCAGCCTTCTTTGCGATACTCTCCTATTTTCTGGTCATTGTGTTGATATTGAGCATAACAGCTAGCAGAGCACCTGTTTATTTACCCACAACTCGAGGTCAAACGTTTCAATCAGCCACTAACACAGGCAAAATGTCTTTTTGGGCTCAGTCAAATAAGAGGAACAGGCACAGGGAAGGGGGGGAAGAGGCTGGACAGGGATGCGCTGGCGCTGCCTGGCTCAGTCAGGGATGCTGTGCTGCAGGGACAGACTCAGCAGCCTGGTGAGGCTCTGAGCCTGAGAACTCAGGCAGGAGGAGAAAGGATGCGCTGTTGCAGGTTGGTTTGACTCGGAACGAAGTTCCTCAGATTCGATTTCAGAAGGGAGGATTTGAAGTCGACTTCTGCCACTAAGTGGTGCTCTAAACAGCGCAGCATCTTCTTGGTGCCGCAGTTCACAGGGACGAACAATTCACAGCACTGTCAAGCTGATTAGACTGATGCAGACACTTAACAAGTGTCCATTACGCTGATTTAATCCTTCTGTGCCACTGGATAAATCGGGGGGAAGAACAGGCCAATCCAAAAGATTAAAGAAATCCAAAGATTGAGCTCTGGTATACAGTATCTGAAGTGGAGGATTACAGAAAACAATTCTATTTTTCTTTAAAGCTTTGTCTGGCTTCTTTCCATTCCTTTTTAATTATTACTATTGTTTTCTCCAAGTTTATGGTTGTTAGAACTTGAAGTACTTACCAAATAATACTGAAGCAAAACACTTAATTAATACTTGCAATTGTTCCAGAATTTATTTTTAAAACAGATGCTCTATCTTTTTATCAATTGAAAAAAAAAAGGTAGAAAATGTTTTTTTCCAGAGTACATATCAACACGTAGATTTTATCCTTCCCACTCCCCAAAAAAGATGCAATTTAAAAACAGGGTGGAAATTTGGAAGGAGAATGCAAGCTTGCAGATTCTGCTCTCCTCGGTCCCAGGAAAAGTGGAAACACAGCAGGCAGAGGAGCTGTTTTGGCGTTTTGACACCCTTGTTGCCCACAAAATTGGGTTCCTTACCTGGTGTGCAACAAGCCAATAATTACACACTCCAGAGAGAGACACTGATTATTTATTTGAGAGTTGTGCAAGCCTGGATGCTCCATGTGTTCCACAAATCAAGCACCAGCACTGGGCTTGCCATTATTTGTACACAGAAATTCGGATTTAGTGGCTTTCCAAGAGCAGCCCCTCTGTTATGGTTGGTTGGTATTTTCCATCCAGGTTACATAACCCCGGCTGACACCTACACACGCTCAGGGGAAGGGTCTGTACCTGGGCAGGGTCTGTAAGGTGTGATTTTCAGTATTATAATGAACATATCCAGCTCTAGGATCCATGGACCTTGCGTGTGTTGCTAAATTAGCAATTCATACACAGACATACATAAATATCTTGATTTTAATACATCCTTACAGCCTGTTAATTCCTGGATGTCCTGGCTAAGAAATGCAGCTGCTCTGGTTCCACTGTTCAGGTTTCCTTTCTTGCTGATTAGGCTTGAAAGTGCACAAAGGTCTTACATGAAGGAACATGGTGATTTAAGGTAATCTTGACATATTCCACATTTTGCAGTGCTGAGAGCCCTTGCCCCAAGCAATTCTGCAATCCGTGGTGCCTCTCAGGCGAGGCTGCAGCAGAGGACCCTGGGGAAGGATCAGTGGGCAGGAGTCAGGAAGCTTTTGTCCTGTTTAATAGAAGGAGGAGGAATTTGTTTAACCAGAGTCCATGAAGGAGTTCACTCCTTTTCTCTGCCATGGGGCTGTCCTACAAAATGAAGAAGGGATGGAGGAAAGGGGTGGATCAATGAACGCTCAGCTTCTTGGATGGTCCCTTGGTGGATTTCTTGGCTCGTCAGGGAGCAAGTTCAGTGCTCTGTATTTGCCCACCCATCAGGTGGTGTGTCTGCAGCCAGGCCCAGCTCAGCCTTGGCAGTCAGCACATTTTAGCAGATCTGAGGACCCTAAAACATTGCCTTGCACTGAAACCCAATGAATATCTGCCTATGTGAGCTGCTCTGCTGAGCAAAATCCTTTATAAAAGGAGGTGGAACTTCTGGGGAGAGGATTAGTGCCTTTTGTGAACTGTATTTGTGTGCAGGGTGCTGGTTTATTCACAACATTCCCTGAGAAGTCCTTTAAATCAAGAATCAAAAGCCAAAAGGGTATCAAAGCTGTACAGGAACTGATTACTACTATAAATTTTGCTGAAACAAGCTGATGCTTTGCTGATTCTTTGGTCTTTTTCTGGTAAAAATATGTCAGTGTTAACTCACAGCATTGACTTCTCTGTATTTTTCATTTTTGTTCCATGAGATTATTTTTAGCTGCTGTGCATTAGCTCTGCTTCAGAAAAATATTGAGGTAGAGGTTGCAGGTTCTTCCTGAAAAAAACAAATGATTTATTGATAGATATAAAACAATACCTGTATATCCATAAAATTAATGTCATATGACCCCTTCCCCTCCCTTTTTGAATGGAGTCGAGACAGATGTTAGAGACAGATGTGAATTTCTCAGGAGAGAAAGGAATATCACAGGTAAATCAACTTTATACCAGAAAATCTGATAGAAATGAGGATAACAGCTGTAAAATAAGTAAATTCTTACCAGGAGAAGGAACCATTTGCAATTTTAGGGGAAGTGGCCAAAGTACCCAAAGCAACTTTGTATGAGTTATTTATATTATAGAATAATTTCTGAGCTCCAAATAATAGTAAGGAACAGTAGCTCTCCAAAATGTCCTCTAGAGAGAGCAGCAGAGATGCAAAATTCAAATGCCATGAACAGGGTCCGGTGCAAGTCCAGAAACAGTGTGGTTCTTCTGACATTTACATTTTGTAGGCATGCATTTACATATTTAGAAATAAATTTAGAGTGGTCTGCAATTTCCCTGGGAAGTTTTTGAGTTTAGCAAGTAGTAGCTTCACCACCAGAAATCCTGGCCCCTCTGCAATCATCCTCAGGCTTTCCAAGATTTAATCAGTGTATGCAATTTTTAATGTCTTTCTTGTGATGCAAGAATTTTCCAATTCTTTACAATATCTTCCAAGTGTTGAAATCCATTTTCCCAAGGCCAGCTCTGCGTGGTGGCTTTGGTCTGGCTGGCTTGTCCCTCTGCCTTTCCCACTGTTCATGCACTTCCTTCTTTTATTTTCACAGACTTTTTCTTCAGAATAAATTCAAATGTAAGCAAACGTTCTGAGCTGCTGAAATGTTACTGTTGTATCTCCAAGAAAATATCACAAATTCAGTAGCAGTGACCTCAGTTCTTCAGCTAAATTTCAAATTCTCTTTCTGGGAGCAATTTTCTTGTATTCTGTTAGCTGTAAATTTGGCCTCAGATCTTGCTGTGTACAACTAACTCTGGTTTTTGACATCACCATTTATGAAGGTGTTGGATTCAAAGAGTGAATATGTTCAATTTTCAGCTCCTTTTGTCCTGTTTATGCAGGGTCAGACACTGCTCCCACAGTCCCAAGAGCAAACATGGAGGTCTTCCAAAAGGATCGTCCCACCTATCCAGCTGCCTCCTACTGGGAAATTAATCTAAATTTTTCCCACTTGTTCCTGGCTGGACAAGGAAGGAGGTTCAATATGAATGTCTTCATTTAGGAGACATGAGTCACACACACTGTGAACCCTGTCATGGACTGGTTTACCTCCAGTAATTATTTGGAAAAAACAAATTCAACTACTTGTATTTAAAGAACAATCAAGGGAAAAATCTGAAAATGTGGCTTCGTATTACTTAGAGACAAAGATTTCTCAGTGTTAGTTGGATTCACCAAAAACTTGTTTAAATATTAGACATAATTCCCACAGTGGTAGAAATGGATAAGGATCTTCAAAACCCCAGTTTAAACCTGCAGGAAGCTTTCTGTTAAGGAAAAATAGGGATAATATATTTGGAATATAAATGAAGCAGTGGGAAGGTTTTCCCCCTGTGGAATGTGTACATCTTGTTCCTTATTCTGTGAACTACAGACCAAATATTGATTACAATTTCAAATAAAATACAAAACGTCATTTATGCCAAGTATCATAAAAAACCCGATATCCCCTCATCTCTCAGAGTTTGTGAAGAATGGAGACAATAGCATTTCCTCACAGAAACTATAAAGAATTTAAAGAGTAAGATCAATATTGTAAGAGGAACTTCTCCATGTACATATCCAGCTGAATTCCCAGCAATATTAAACGAAAATATTTGTGTTGAACTCCCTGCCTAGGGCTTTAAATTGCTGTATACTATCATGCATTACGGCCTGTATTAATTATCTAATTGAGATATTTATATGGTCATCAGGCAAGTGAGGACCTGGAGAGAAATCCCTAATTAAGACTTTGGAGTTTGATAAGAGGCTTCTACTGTGCGGTGATAAAACACTATTTTTGTCTTATCTTATGAATGTGTCAGGGCAGATTATGTTAAATGCTACCTACATGCATAATCAGATGACATATCTCTGGCAAGGCCCACAGATAACAGTCTGCAAATGCACATTTATTATTTTACAGTTCAGACTGTTAAAAGGAGAACAAAATTTGTAGATCGAAAAGTACAGCAAGTCCCTGGCGTGTCACACCACGGGTGTTTTCCTTGGGGTTTGGGGACAGAGTGTTTGGGGTGTGATGAGAGGCAGAGCAGCTGGAAGCCAGCACCTGGAACCATCCTGTTGGCTCTGTACTGCTGAACTCTCCAGGCACTCCCTTCCCGCTCCCTGACACGCTTGGTATTGGTAGGTGGACTTTAGACATCAGACATTCAATTATGCCAGAGGAATCCCTGTCCGAGTGCTCTGTTTAACCTTCATTACCCTCCCAGGGAGAGGGGAGCAGGTCAGGGATCCGGCCATTCAACTCTCCACATCTCATTTCATTCAGAGTGCACTCCCCGTTTCTTGGCATTATGAGTTTGTTGTGAATGCTGAATATGTAATGCAAAAATACCAGCAGTGAAGATTTTTTTTTTTCTTGACAAGTTTTATGGGAAAATTCAGAGCTGCTCTATTTTTTGCATGCAGCCTCCCCATCCTTCTCTCTCATCTGCAGGGTTGACTCAAACAATAGCATTCACTTCAGGATCTCTTTCCTCATTGGGTGCTTTGAGATCTCCAGGAGGATGGTCAGCTCTACCACCAAAGCAAAAGAAAGCAAATTCAGAGAACAAAACATACATGACAATTGTTTTTAATATTTTTCCTCTTGCCATCATCCAACAGTGCTGATATCAGTGGCAAATCTCCTGCCATATCTTCCATTGTTGAAGCCTCACTCCAACAAGGAAATGTTTACAAGCTTTATTTATATGCATATATTCATACAAATAAATATAAAATGTGTATATGCCCTATAAAGCTATACATTTACACACACACACACACTAAATTTAACACTGCAATTATAATTTGGGCTTATTCAAAACCTGCATTTTAAAACTTCCACAACCTCCTACCTGGATAATATCTTTTTTCATTTTCTGCTATTTACAGACATGCATAATACAAACTGACAAGTGCTAGAGCTGTGGAAAAGAGGCGAGAAACAAGGACCAAAGGTCCTTGCTAAGTAGCAGGATGAAAGATGGCTTAGTGCAATTTTGCAGAAGGATTCCGTTTTACAGATTTCCAAACAAGAAATGTGGATATTAATGGAGGTTTGCAAAGAGCAAACTCAATAACAGTCCTAGTCAATTAAAAGTACATAAAGTATTAATGTGTTGTACCCTGGTTTGTGTTTAAGGGGCTGTGGAGACTAATGTTTAAATCCCAGGAGAAAAAGCCCAATCCTGTGCTCAAACCCCGTATTTGGAGCTGTCATCCATTACCAAACATCACTTCATTACTATGCAAAAGGTTTGTACATGTTTCCCAAAACATGGATTAGGTTCAAGGATTTAGGAGAGCTGAGTTTATCCAGGCCCTGTCTCCCAGAAGCTCAGAGAGAGCTCAACTCCATCCTCTCAGCTCAGTGTCTCCTTCTCCTGGTGCAAACAGGGGCTGCGGGGCTGCCAGGTGGCATCGGGATAAATCCATCAGATTCCCAAGGACTGGATGCTGCTGTAAGGAGGATCACTGAGGGCTGGAGCTCCTGATGTGCTCCAGGTCCGCAGCTCTGCCCCCTGAGAGCTTGGGAAACATGGAAGATTAATTGGAAGCACAACAGAAGAATAACTGTTCGAATGCTGCACACACCTGGTTGAGGTGCAAGCCAGGAGCTTTCCCAGAGTGATGGCCCAGGCATGGAAAAGACCTGGCCACGACAACTGGCACGTATCTAATTTCCAGCTTGGAAGGAAAAGAAGAAAATCAACCACTTGTGAAAACTTTATAACCCCTCTGCATCTTGTTTAACCTGATCACTGCATGTGTAAATAGGTGATGGAATGAACACGACCCAACAAAGCCTCTGGGGGTTTGATTAATGGAGTGCCCCAAAGTAAAATAGTTATTCTGAAAAGCTGAGGAGAAATGCAAACTTTTAATAACATTTCCAAATTATTTAATCATACAATCAGGCCTGACCTTGTTCAATATGAAACTTCATTACAGCCTGGAATGTTAATATGGAGTTCCAAAAGCATCATAAATTACTGGTTTCTTCAATGATGCATGGGCCTGTCCTGCTGTGGCCAACTGCAATTTTAATATTTTCTTAAGAAATGAAGAATTAGCAAATAATGGCATGATCCTGAAATTACTGTTCTAGGGATCACAGTTTATTAATTGGCTAAAAAGGATAAAGACATTAGTCAATTCCATAGATAAATGATTTAGCTACTCCTTTTTTTTGGGGGGGGGTGAAAACCCTAAATTCTTATTTTTGAATAGATCCATTAATCATCAATTCAACTGACCTACCTTTCTGCAACATGACAGCTCTGACAGTCAATGAAGGAATTACAACTTGTAACTGGCAATTTTACCATCAGGAACATTATTTTGTATACAGCTAGCACCTTGTAACAACTTAAAAATGGTATTCACTATTTGAAAAGGGCAAAATAAAACCACTTGCAATATTGACTGACAGAAATCCTTATGTGGTGCTTATCATTTAACAACAGAACAAGAAAAGTGAGTGGGAATTTTAAATGGCTTAAAAATTAAGGGAAACTGAGAGGCTGCTGCACTTTTAATTCAAAAATGCATTTTGTAAATGACCTACAATAGCGGTTTGTTTGGAATTAAGAAGATTATTGCTAGAATCTCGGTGGTCTTCAGGAATAGTCCAGTTCAGTCCCCCAATTTGATGGTTCTGTAGATTTCAATAGGATTGGATTGAAATATAATGTTCTGTGCTCAATCACTTATCAAAGCATCATAAAACATTGGAGTGGTTGTGCTGTGGGTCAGATACTGGCCCAGGAAACCTTTCCCTTCATGTATTAACACACCTGTCTTTGTGAGGTCTGAGAGTCAGCTTTGTGCAGAGTATTCCAGACATGAACTGTTTGCTGTCAGCACTGAAAAACAACAGCACAGGCCTGGAAATAAAGCAAATCAAACATTCTGCAGCAATTAGAAAGCAAAACTGCATTTTTTCATATGATTTTCATATAATGAACAGCATGGAAATGTGGAGATTTAAGCAGCTCAAATGCTCAATTAATTCAGGTTCTATTATCATTATGGCCAGCATTATGAACCTTTCCACCATCCCTTTCCCCCCACCTAAATCTCTGTTCGTAACCTCTTCTGCATTCTTTTAGATCTCTATCAGGTTCATTCTAAAAGCATTTCATGTAAATAAAACACACACAAGACAGTTCAGCTTTTTTTCTATGATGCTCATCCAAGGCTTTACTTGCTAAGAGCCAGAAATACTGAGCAATATTGTGCAGAAATCTATAATTTCCTCTACAATAACCTCAGTTTGCTTTATATATATTTTTTTTAATTTCTTTTGGCCATGAGACAACATCAGGAGTTTTCATGGGCAACCCATTGCCCAGAACTAATTGGTTGGAAATCACAGTAAGCAAGGAATTTCATTGTTTTCAACCACAGTATTAAACAACTACTCAGCAGAGGGAGAGAATAATGGAGAATAATTATTAACTGAAGAAAATATTCAGAACACATGGTAAAACAAACAATTAGGCCCAATTGTGGCAGTTCTGTGAATGTTTTACGCCGCCTGTAATGAACTCCCATTTGAAAGCTCAGTTTTACACTGGGCAATGGTTCAAAACCCAGAGACACATCAGTCCCAGGCAGGAGCTCAGAGAGAAGTGCCAGACTGTAACTGACTGACAGCACTTCCCACTGCAATCTGGGGTTGTCTTCGAGAACTTCTATTCAGCTCTGCTTCAAATCAAACTTCATTTAACTAAGGAATTCTAGCAAGGTCACAAAGCAAGAGAGGCTGCCTGCAGACACCAGCGATCCTTTAGTCTGTTGTACAATCACACATGGGAGATTTACAGAGCAGAAATGCCAGATACCTTCTGTGGCAACAACCTCATCAGACAGAACTGCCACAAAATCCAAAATGTTGAATTTGCAGCTACTGAGCCATGGCACAGTCTGTTTGCAAAGTCCACTACTCAACAGTGTGGCTGTGCACTCACATTTATCTCAGAGCAAAAATATAACTGGAAGAACTAATAGAGGGGAAAATACAACTGGACAGTGCACTGGCAATTACAGAGCTGAGAATTAAAGCTACAGAGGAAAAAAAAGTGTTTTGGTGATGAAAGTCATCTCTAGAGTTACAATTAAGATGAAATTTATTGCCTCTGCTTAACATCTGTTTTATATTTATTCATTCTGATAAAAAATTATATCCTGGATCCAAAGCCTCAGCTTCCAAAGTTGCAGAATGAATGTTAATTAAATATTTGATATAAAGTCTTTTAAAAACCCACAAAAATTACCCAGTTTACTTAAAATAGGACCTAGCAAAATACAGTGTGGTATCAGATCCCATAATGAAGTCTTTCAGTTCCCTTGAACTCCCTACGTTTAATGTGAAATATAAAGGACTAACTTTCATATTTGTTTCCCTCTGGTATAAACAGACTGTGTAATGAGCTGCTGTGTGATAGGAGCTGAATGTCACTCAGAAGGCAACACACTGGTGGCTTTGCCCCTCTTAATCTTCACCTTATATCTGAGATGTTCTTTCCCTTTTTCATGGATGCTCATTATCTATCTGTTACTCATCCACTTTTCTGGATTTGAATAAGTATGGACTTCTAGATATGACATAATTTACCAAAAACTACTGGAGGAGTGAATACTATTTGCTGAAAAGCCTCATGCTCCTGAACAGCTTGTCAGTCTGCTCGCTCCTCAGAGGTCTGTTTCCCCATTAGTGCACATTTCCCCAGCTGAAGATTTAAAGGGGTTTTTTTCCCCACTGTTACAATAAAAAAAGAGGAAAACGAAGCAGGTGGTGTCTTTCTAAAGTCCAAGTGTTTTTTAATGAACGTTCTCTATTTCTTCAAGTGCAGAAATTTCAATTCTGATTAAAATGAAAAAATTACAAGCCATTACAGACAGACCTCCATTCTCCAAAGGCTCCCCTCTGAATACACAATATGTTTTCCTATATAATGCATGCACCATATTTCAATATTAATTATAGGAAGGTCTCTTTGGGGTCACATGCTAATTATATCTGTTTAGAATTTATCATGCTACTTCCAATATAATGTGCTGTCATTGTGTCCTGTTGTTTTTCCTTGCCTGAGGCAGAAGGAAGCTACAATAAACCTGAAAATACTGGCAAGAAATGTTCATTTTAAAACATATGGGGTGAAAGCTGCACTAAGGGCTCTGCCCAGTGCTCTCTGAAATCAGCAGGAAAGCAGGAATCCTTATGTTAACCTCAAGGGAAAATTATTTGAACCTGTTAAATGTGTACAGTTCTACCTGAGGAGCTCTGTGCATCTCTCAGTGTAATGAAATGGTTGTGCCACAACCGACTGTAAATAATCAGGGGAGCATCCAGCATCATGCCAGGGAGGATATGCACAGAGGAGTTTGAGCTCTCCTGATTCTGAGGGGGTTAGACTGGTACTAAATGGCCACAAGATAAAGAAGAATCAAAGCCTCTGCTCCAAATCATCTCGAGTGTGTTTGGTATGTTCATCTACAGTATTGTGTGATCACTGGGTCTGTGCAGAAGGCAGTGACAGTGGGGATTTGTTCAGTAGCCACTGTATTACAGTCCTGGATTCAAATACCTCACATTTTAAAAATTCTGCCTCGTTACAAGCACTGAAATATCAGCACATTTGCTGATAAACACTTACTGTGTTTATAATTTTCTTTTATAAGGACTGGTATAAGTCTGTCAGCATTATCAACCCAAGGCATCTTCTCTGTGTGAGGAATCCTTGAAGTTCCCTGCACAAATCACAATCACAGTTAAATGGTGCCTCCTTTATGCCACCACCTTATGAACACACAGCCAAACTTGCAGCAGGCAGCCTTGCCACCTATGTACAGTTATTAATGCTGAAGATTTGCATCTGCTTTCAAGAAATAGTAGGATTAAACACGGATAACACAGAAAAAGTCCAGGCACCAAGATAAGCATCTTGTCCTAAATTATGTCTCTCGTGTTTCCTAGCCTTCTAAATTGTTAGTGCCACATTACCAGGCAGCAATGACACAAATCAGACAGTCAGTGACTCAACAGGCAGGAGATTACCTCATCCAAATTTCCACGCATCCTTTCAACCCAGTTGCTGCCAATGTTGGTCCTTTTACCTTCTGTGACTTTCTGTGCCTGCATGAGGACTTTTCTAAACACACCTCCCAGTATATTTGTGGTGCCTGTAAGTAGCCTGACTCCTAGAAATAAGACTCACAAGATACAAACATGAAATGACAGTTACATGTCTATATCTCACTGGGGTTACCTTTTTTTTTTCAGTCTCTAATGAGATGTTTCCAGAATAAGAAAAATGGTAACGTCCAGCCCACTAACTATGTATTTTTTTATTGATAGGTCTCAGCACAGAGCAAACCAATATTCAAGGGGAGAAAATGAATTATCTGGAGTCAAATGTAATTTTATTTTGGTATGCCAACAATCAATAGAAGAAATGCACAGTCATTTCAGTAATTGCCACAGCTTCATGACAAATACTTCCTAGAAACTCCTGGCTAGGTGATCTCAGCATCCAGTGTTACTGAGGAGTATCTTTAATGCAGGTTAGCTCAGATGTTCAGAGACACATGCAAATTATGCAAGCATGTGTGCTATTTAATTTTAATATCCAAGGTCATGAGTCAGATTGTCTCGTGTAAAAATCTTGTAGTGGAAAACAAAGCTTAAGTGTGAGAATTTCACATTCCTTACCTGCATAAAAGGTAGAAAATCCAATTAAGTTGTTAAAACCCCATATGAAGATCTGAAGACACTTCTCCCAAGGTCTAAAGGCACAAGACCACCCTCCACATGGATCCTGTCACAATTAGCTGTGCCTCGTGAAGCTGCCGAGGCAGCTGTAAATCCTGCTCTGAAAACTGCTGAGCAAAACCGAGCTCCCCTCAGGAGCTGCTGCTCCCTCACCTTCTGCTCTACTGCTCAGCCCAGGGGACTCTGTCCAGCACGGAACACCAGGAGAGGAGATGCAGCATTCCCACCTGGACATGAAGGAAGAGATGTTGTTACTGCAATAATGGTCTGGAATTGGGCTGCCAAATCCAGCAGTCCACAACTGAGCTTCCAAAGGTTGGGTGGTCTGGGCTGTGTCCTGTGGCAGCAGCTCAGGGTGTACAGATGTATTTACATTTGTAGTCTCTGATGAGGTGAGGAAGAATTCAGGCTCAGGAATGATGGGGGAGAGATGGAATGGCTGCAAGATGCTTCACAGCTCCAAAATGTGAATGATGTGGCTGATGGAATAATAACTGATCATGAGTTTTGACTGGGGCCCACAGTAGTGTTTTGGCTGTTTTGAAAGACTGGATATTGCTCTGCTTGTGGAGTTCATGGCATTCTGAGGGACTTTTGAAGCTCAAGGAGGCCTGATATTAGTCTGTTTTTAAAATGCCTTCAGGGAAACAGAGCAGTGGAATCACCAGTTGTGAGGGGGATTACAGAAGAAAAAAAGTAAAAAGCGTATTTTTCAAATGTGCATGACTTATTAATTTACTTTCTCTGAATTTTCCACAAGGAATGAAATCCTGTTTTACTGAAATACTTTGGGATTTTTTCCCAGTGGCCATTTGTCTCAGAGTTTTCAGTTATGCAGATCAGACACTCGGGAAACGAACATCTTCATTTCCCTTTTTGTTCTGAAACAAGAAATATTCTTTATGGCATCTGAGGGAACTTCCAAAGTATGAAAGAGACTTTAAATTATAATTTCTCCTTCAAAGAAAAGCTATTCTTTCATATAAAGGGAAAAAAAGAAAACAAAACAACAAAACATTTGAAGAGTGTTCAATCAAAACAAACTTAGCCTTGAGTGTTGTTATGAGAATAGAAATTTCTTCTGCCAGAAATCTTTCCTACAGGTAATGCTGTCTTTTTCAAATGTAACAGAAAGTAAAGAGTAAGGTTCCTACTTGTAGTGTAATTAGCAAATCTTGGAAGAAGAAAGGGAATAAAATATTTTGCACATGTTTTTGCAGGGTAGGAAATGGAAAGGATAAAATAATTCTGGTTGGAAAGAAACCCCAGCCCAGGCATAATTGTACATTAAAGAAACATTGTCGTGTACCTGTCCCTACAGGAGCAACGTGCCTGTGGTTGGTCAGACCCAAAGAAAAGACACTGGGTTCATTAATTTGAGATGAGAGTGAGAATGCCTACAAAGGAACAGACAAAATAGTTTCCCAACCTCCTGCTGGGAACGTGCAAGTTCAGGGTTGCACACAATTCCTAACACCTAGGAAAGAAGGAGTGGTTGTTTCACAGGGACGATGGGTAAATACAGCCAGGATGCTCAGGTTTGTTCCTTGTTCACAGTTGTCTCAGTCTGGGGTGGTGATTTTGTTTGGCACAGACACCCGAAGTATTCCTGGTAAAACCTTCCTTCAGTCCAATCTGACCCACAGCACCTTCACAGAACGAGTCTGTCTCCTGCACTCAGCAGCAAGAGGGATCCTTTGGAGTCTGCCCAATTCACATCCCTGCTTTGCCACAAACTAATCCTGTGTTCTAGTACAGGAATTGTGGCATCACCTCTGCCATGTTTCCCACAGTGACCAGCTGGCTTCCACATCTACTTATTCCGACTGCACACACAGAATAAGTAACAAAATGTACCAAGTGTCCAAGCTGACCTGTGCCTGCAACTCCATGGTTGCAATAACTGTGTTTAAGCTGAAACACAGCTCTTTTCTGCAAAGCCTACAGCTTTATGCTGTTTTCTCAACCCATTTTTAACTGAGGTTCCTCATTTTATACTGTGACCACACACTACATTTGTTCTTGCTAATTAAACAGCATGACTAAAATGTGGATTGCAAATATAATAATCTGGCTGTTCTTTCCTGAAATGGTTGTTCTGTGTACCAAGGGATGTTAAATTAAAAAAAAATCCAGTCTAGTTGTGTTTGGCCACATGTAGCCACATTAGCTCAAAAAAGACCAAATAATGATTGATTAGCACTTACATATTCAAAGTTTTTGTGATCTTCCATTTCTCTGCCCCCATGCTACTGAGTTTGAATTGCTTCCCTACAAGCCTGTGCATAGCAAAGTACAAGCAAATATTTTCAGAATCCATCTCTCACCCTCAGGATCCACACTTGATTTTGATATAAAATGTTATTAACTTTAGCTCCCAGTACAAAAGGTCTTGATCAATAATTGTTTCTACCTGTCTATCTTATTTCTGTGTATCTTCTAGGACACTTTTTGGGCTGCTGCCAATACATTTTGGTTTGTAAGCACATAACAGTGTATCATACACCTCAAATCTATGTGGGTTTATCTTATCTTTTCATTAGGTAGAAGATGGGGTTTTTTATCTACATAGATTAGATTAGTTTGAGGTCACCCTGAGAACAGAAAGAAGAGAAGAGAAGAGAAGAGAAGAGAAGAGAAGAGAAGAGAAGAGAAGAGAAGAGAAGAGAAGAGAAGAGAAGAGAAGAGAAGAGAAGAGATAAAGGATAAAGCAAGGAAAAAATAACAAGGGCAATGCAAGCTGTTAGAAAATGGAACCCATATATTCTAACGTAAATCATCCTGTATCACATCTAGCCATCTCTTCAAATAATTCTTACTGATTTTTCAAATCTAGGAATACAAGAAGCAAAAGTAGACAACCTTAAAGAGGATGCTGTGAACAGCTGCCCATCCTCTGTCTCTTGACAGTTCTCCAAAGACACATTGTCACCATTTGGCCATAATATTCAAAAGATCAGGTAGCACAGCCAGATGATCCTAAATACCTGCTTAAATTGATTAAATAAATATTTAAATTTTTACCTGGTCAGTGTTTAATTCCTGAAGAAGCAAAATCACTGCAGATTATTGTCTTTATTCTCTTTATTGACCACAGTGGAAATACCAAAACCTGTGGAAACAACACAGTCACAGAAAGATAGTTTCTGATCTTGTAAGGTACTCCACAAATATACCAAAATAACTAAAAGGGGGGTGGAAATTCACTTATTCTGTCAATAATTCAGTCCCCAAAGATGGTAAAATCAGCAGAAAATAAGCAGTCTGGCATATTCAGTGGCTCCATATCTCACCCTTTCACTCAACTCAAAAATAAAACTCTCTTGCTGCATTCTTTACTTGTTAAAAATCCTGAACTCGAGAAATTTTCACCACCCATGGTGATACCACCAGGTGACAACTCACCCTGGGGTGCATATTTACCAAGAGCTGTGATAAGAAAAACAACTTCCTGCAGCACTATTGTGAATATATTTTAAAACAACTCTCCTTTGGTAGTGGAGGAAGAGCTGTGAGTGAGCAACCACAGGTAAAGAAAGCAGGAGCCCCTCTGCCACCTGCACAACTTTAAACATTCACTTTGAAAGGACTGGGCAGGAACTCCACAAAGGGATAAATCACACTCAACAGATCGAACGGTTTTGGTTCATAAAATCTATTCCTGGTGCATAGCTACATTTTAGCTAATTTCTGGGTGATTTACCTTCACTTGCCAATCTGCATTTGGAACATTAGTGAAACATTAAAAATTCTTCAGGGTAAAATAAAAATCAAAGGAGATTTTGAGTGTTTGGAAAACAGTATGGAAAAAGAGTAAGTGGTACAGAAGAAGGAGCATTGTGCCTGGAGGTAGCAGGGGAGGTAACTCCTCTCCTCTCTATTCTCTTGATAAAGGAACTCTCTCTCTCTCAGTGTTCATTCTCATTTAACATTCGAGGCAACTTTCTGAGACAAAACATTACATGAGTCTTTGAACTCTTCATTGTTGAGAGTCAGTCTCTGACTCACCAGAAAGGGCAAAGATCTCCCTTATAAAAATGTTGCTACCAAGACACAAATATCATCAGCTGGCTAATTGGGTGGGAGGGGTGAAGGGAGCAAAAACCCTGCAATTGGATTAGACTGCATCTGTTCACAGGGATGGAATCCACTTCTGTAAATCCACTTCTGTAGCCAGAGTCGTTCACGGCCTCAGGGAATTTTCAACCTGTAACCTCTGACTCAAGCTTCAATGGATTTAATTGGAACACAGCCCTAAACAATCATCAGGCACTGATATGGTTTTACAACCATATATATTTAAGGCCCTGATGCTTGACATGTTATGTTTAAAAGAAGTTCTGGAAAGTGCATGATTTCTATTAGATTCTCCCTTCTCATGATCTACATTGTTTAACAAGATCTGTGCTAAAGATGGAATTTTGGAGGCAGAGCGAGTGGGAGGCTGTGAATAGTTTATTCAAAAAAAAGTTAATTAGAACTGAAATTATTCACCATTTTGAGTCAAGCTTGGCAAATATCTTGGGCTGAGCAAGAAAAAAAAGAAAGTGGGACATAGGTGACCATTCACAAAACTTGCCATCAGAGATCTCTGCATCCCTACCTTGTCCCAGGGACCATGACATTCATCTCACACAGGGACACGTGGGTTCAAGTGTTCCTCCTGCTTGCTTCAGAGCAGGATCTGGGCAATGCAGCCTCCCATTTCCAGGTAAAAGCTGACATCATCAGCAACAAAGATTCATATCTCTTATGAAAAGAAAGAAAAAATGGGTGATATTTTGAAATATTTAACTGGTTGGTCTGAAGCAAATGAGAGATTCCAAATTTGGTTTTTTGTTTGTTTTTTCTTTTCAAGTGGAACAAATTAACTCCCTCCCTTCCCTTAAATTTACCTTCCTTTCCAGGGTGAGTCTCCTAATTCCAACAAATGGACTTCTCATTGTGGTCTTCAGGGGGATTCATCTCACCTAATTTCAGGTCCCTATAATAGACGAAATACCTTTGAGTTTAACCCTCCTGAGATCACTTACTCATCTAAGCTTTTCCATATACCTGCTGCTCAAACAGTGAGTCCCATGTAGGGGGTTTAATTTCCCCAGCAGACCAGCAGGGGTGATGAGCAGGGGGTGCATTTCCATGTCAGTTTTCTGTATTTGGTGATGTGAATCCCATCCTTGATGCAGCCCTTTTTCCCCACCTAAGACTTCTATTAAAAGCAAGCATAAAGCCCTTTCATAATCCTGTGTCTTTGCTCTGATACCAAGATACTTTAGAAAACAGACAAATTGGTAACCAGTTATTCTAGCTTTCCTTTTCATTCCATAAATGCAAATTAAAAATACTTATCTGCTGTATAAAGACTTGCCATGTTTAAATAACTATTATCCTTTAAATATATTCAAGTGATGTAGGAATCATTATTCTAACAGATAGAATAGGCATTAAATCCACAGGGGAGTCATTATAAGATGGCTATTTCTCTCTGTTTGACCGAAGCAGCAGTTGTAATGTATTTATTCAGGATTTAGCAAATGGAATTCAATTAGAACTGAAATGGTGTTAAATTGAGTAATTCCTATTGTATTTGTCTGACAGCAGGAGTGGCATGACCTGGAAAGTTAAAAGGAGCAACATTCAGCCAGGATCTCCATGGGCTGCAGCACTTGTTGACAGGATGTCACTGAACAGGGATCTATCCTGCTTAACTTCTTAATCACTTGCTTAACACCTGTAAGAAAGAATAAGGACCAACAAACATCTATGGACATTATGTGATAAAGTCCCACCTCAATAGAAATAATCTCATTTATTCATAGTGGCTGAAACAGAGCTTAATATTCATTGTATTACAGTTGTGTTTGAATCAAGTGTTCAGATATAATTCAATTCTAGGCAATGAGAGAGAATTCAGTATTATACAGTACCTTGTTTCTCTGGAAGAGTTTTTATTTAGCAGCAATGTGATTTTAAGGTATGCAGAAAAATATTGTCTTCTTTTTAGCATAGTATGAAGGCATAAATATTTTACACATTATTTAAGGTGTGCATCTGCACATACAAAATGTAGAAAGCTACAAGGACATGTGGGATGAGTATGGATGAAGAAGGACATAAAGAGATATTAAAGAGATATATATATATCTCATATATATATATATACATATATATAGGTATATAAAGAGATTGTGTTGGGGCATTGCTCAATGTCATAAATCAAGGCAGGGATGTGCCCTCCCTATTTTTGTAAAACCTCTTTGACAGGAGCAGATGGGGCTGGGGTGGCGTTTCCTGTGATTTTCCATGAGGAGTGCAGCCTGATGCCATTGAGCACCAGGCACTGCTGCTCATCAATAAAGGTGCATCTGCTGCTGCATTTGCTGGGCTGTCCCTCATTTGAGCATCTCTCACTCACATGCAAAAACCAGTCTGGGAGTGACATTGGCACATAGAGGAAAACAGAGAAAAATTGCGTGAGAATGGCCCAGTAAATTCAAGAGCCTTGTTAAGGAAATTGCCCTGCTAACAACACACTCAGGTACTTCAGCCACTGCCTCAGATCTTCCACAGTCAGACATTAAAATAGGGATCAGGCTAGAGGACTTTGCACATAATGGATATAGATTTTTTTTTTCATTAGTGGCAAGCAAAACAATCCTGGTGTTTCAGTCCTGAGACACAGAAAGTGACCTCAGATGATGCAAAAGATTATATTTTATTTTTTACTAATTCTATGGTTCGGATCTCTCTAGCTCTAAGAACCTATATGACTTCACTCCCATTAGTATTCCCACCAGTTGCCAAATCTCTAATTCAACAAAATACTAAAGCTCCTGCTTAAAGCTGAGCGTGTGCTTTGCTGCTAGTGGCTGAAAGAGCCTGGGATGTGAGTTAGACTTAAAGGAAATAAAATGTCAGGCGAGTCCTCACCCACACCCACCGTGCTCCTGACGAAAGGGTTCTGCTGTAATTAGCATGCAAGGAACGGATTTTCACAGGAACAGAAGTTGCTCAATCAGGTCAATAGAATTCACAGTTGAATAAAGCTAGATTTTGTTTGTTCTTTTCAAAATGTAGATGTGATTGGTGATACTAAAAGGCATTTCTGAGAGCGTTTTGGTGAGCAACTTGTAGGGGACCAAATCCAAAGCTCCTATTGCAGAAAATGGGTCTGTTTTGTCTAATTTAATATATTTGCAAAGACTCTGAACCAAAAATTGCTTCTGATGAGTACACAGTAAATATCCATGATTAAATACGGAAGTATATCATTAAGTGTAGCATTTCTAAAAAACATTTTATGACTTCAAGCTCAATTCGCTGAACATACATCCACGTGATTTTAATATATAAAGAATTATACTGTTTAGGAGGAAGAATTATGCCTTTAGCTGCTCTCTAAAATATTCAGATGTTCAGAAAAGGAGGTAAACATATGATAAAAATCCCACTGGACACCACAGTCCCCCTTGGAGCACTGGAAAGCAGATGGTGTCTTTAAAACATGACAAGATTGGTCTTACAAAAAACCAGATGCTATCCATTTTCCAGGAAAGATCACTGGCAACTAATAATTTCACACAATAAACTTTTGCTGACTCAAGAAACATATGAAAGAGTTTAGAATAAAGAAAATTATCTAGAATATTTCAAGGGAGAAATAACCTGAGGCTCAATAAAATTATTTTTTTTCCCACAACAATTATCAGCTTCACAGCAATCCAGTCCAATTTCCAAGATGAAAGATGAAATGATAAAAGTCCAAGGAGGTGAAAACATCGCCTAGAAATTTAGGAAAAGAAAACAATACTGTCCTAAGATCCTTAAATTAAAGACAAATCTGGAAGTATAGAAGACAAAACATTGCAAAGCAATAGGAGATGCAAATTTGGATCCATAAATCGAGTTTAGTTACTTCTAAGTCCATAAGTTTAGGAGCACAGAGCAGTTTCTGGGAGAGCTGCTGGCCCCTGTGTATGGCAATCACCCCTGATTTAGAAACATTTACCTCTTTGTAAAATGTTGTGTATGACTCCACATAGAAAGAACAGAAATATTATATTATATTATATTATATTATATTATATTATATTATATTATATTATATTATATTTTTAAGATTACACCCCTTTTTTCCCCCAATGTATCCTGAAAAATTAAACCTGCACTTTTTTTTTAAGGAATGTATCAATCTGTGTGGACTTCACAAATGCAAGACAAAGCTCACAAAGCCAAATTTTATAATTAGATGTTAAAAGGGAGAATAAATTATGAGAGACAATATAATGTGAGTTTTAAAGACATTTCCAGATTTCTTTTTAAACATTCAGAAGGAGGGAATCCATGACTCTGAAAGTCATCTGCTCCCAGCAGGA
>NW_008236180.1:6537685-6592843 GCF_000691975.1 Corvus brachyrhynchos
GGTCATTGGCCAGTTGTGTTGTTGCAGCGGATGAATATTCCTGAAAAAAAGTGAGATATGGACACAACACAGAAAATCCCCTGAGGAAAACACTCCACTCACATAGACTGGTGCAGTTCTATTAATTCTGACACAGTAATTACAATATATATAGTCTAAAAAGCATCCAGGTTCTTACCTCTAAAAATGTTCTGATGTGTCACAAGTGGGGCTGTCCTCTTTGTCACTGAGATTCATCCAACATCTCAAAACAATATTCCAGGTGGGAAAATGGGATGCAACACCTTTGGGAAGCGTTTAGGGCTGGGACATAGGGAGCACAATGCTCTGCTGGATATTGCTGCTACCCATGGAATGATCCTCAATCTGGGTACTGTTTTTTGGAGTTTTGTGGGTAGATTTCTATAAACAGATCTCGAGCCTAAGCACAAAAGGAAAAGGAAGTTCTATGACAAAAATGCCATTCCTATTTCTTTTGGGAATTTACAACTGTTATAGGAGACTAATAATTCCAACCGTAGAATGTTTACAGAGGATTTATAAAAGAAAAACTCCTAACGTGTGTGAAGTGCTCAGATATTCCAGGAACATAGGGAAGAACATTTAAAACAGGTATTTTTCAGGGTCATAGGCAGTTCATACAAACACAAACCAATAAAAGGAAAAAAAACTGCAGAAGAAGAAAGAATGGACTTTTCACAGAAGCTTCCTGACTGCCACATTACAGTCCTGCAAAAGTAATTTAAACTGAAAATCATTTCCATTGTGAACCTTTCACAGGGCCTGGTTTTGCTTCTTTCATAACAATTCTGCATTTGGCTCATCTTCCCCTCCCTTCTTTCTTTTAAATCACAGTCAAACTTAGATAATATAAGTTGAAAATAGAGAGATAGACTTTCTGCTACATTTTTCTTATTCAGGTTAGAGGATAATTCTGTTTACTTGGTTCAGGTAATATTCCAGTTGTATTGCAAGCTGCCGCTGACGAATGAAAAATTGATTTTTCTTCTTCTGAAGTATAGCCTACATGAGCACCTATAATCTTCATGCATTTACAGTGATTTTAAAAAGACTCAAATAGTACATAAGTGTGTTAAAATCATAAAATGTTCTCCAGACAGTGCTGTCTTTGGGCTCCTTCAAGCTGTAATGTCTGCAGGTGCAGAACCCACTGCAGGCTCCCACATAGGGATGGGGGCTGCTCAGCTGGAGCTGCTGACAGGGGTGGGAGGGATGCAAACTTCCCAGTTGTGCTCTTGGATACTCACTGCCAGCTGTAGCACAGCTGCTCCAGGAGGCCCAGACCTCCTGGAAGCACAAGGATGTGCACCTGTGGGGTGTCACTGTTCACATTTATGGTTGCTGTAGTCCCTGTTAGAGCTTTTCTCAAAAGCAGAGGACAGGGCAGACACTGCTGCACATTTAATCAGCTCAGACTGTTGGATGGGAGATAAATTTTTCCTTTCCTGGAGAGCAGTGGTTTTCAGATCTGTTAATTTAGGCTTTTTCACCTGTTAGATCTGAATTTTCCCATTTAGGGACTTATTCTGTGTTCACCAGAATGAGGTTTCAGAGATTCAGAGCCAAGTGTGTGAGGTGCTGAGAAAGAAGTGCTAGATCTTTCCTTTTACCTCATTGCTTCCCAGTCAACTGAGTTTCAAATCCAGCTTATTAAAACTTGAGTCATGAAAATTACTGACTCTTCGCAAACACAAAGCTTTGAGTTAACTTTTTATTCACATGTCACGAAGATACTATTTATCAACTTAATTAAGGTGTAGAGAACATCAGACTCTCATTTTTCTTCTTAGCAAGCAGGTTAAAGAATGTAAAAAATTATATTAACACACTTTGGGAATTATGCCATAGTAAAATATGGCAGTGGCGGGGTTGTTTTGTGTGTGAGAAACCTGAATGCATTGAAAAGATGTTTCCCACGTGGGGCTGTCACTTTTCTCCCTGATGTGTCACAGCCTGAACAACAACGGGGTTCTTCACCTGGCTTTGCATCTTATCACAGCATCGACACCACTGCAGCCCTTGTCCTGCCGGGCAAGGAAAAATGGCCCAGCCTGGGACAGAGGGAACGGGGCAGGCACGTGGGAGCAGCTCATCAAATGCTCTGGGATTTGTCCTCAGGGGCAAACTGACCCCTGGAACCACCCTGGTGTAATTGGAGTTAGAGCTCTACAACTCCTCACGTGGAGAATCTTATTCTGCACTCAAAGTACCTTTTCTTTGTGAGTCTTCTGTGGCTTTGAAAGGTACAATTATACCCATAAAGTTACACTGAGGAACTTCCCCATGTAGACAAGTCCTTACAGAATGCCAGCCTCATTTGCTTCCCAATCAAATATTACAGCTTTAAAGCTATCATTGTTTCATTTACTTGTTTGGCATTTACCTTCCTTTCGATGCTGATATTGCCTGACATATTATTCAGTCAGTAGTTAGATAGAACAATTATTCCCCTTAACTGCTATTAGAAATGCCATCTATCTCTTTTTGTTAATTCCTCTGCATCAAAGTTATTAACTCTCCAATCAACTCATGTTGTAACTACTGCACATTTCACTGCTGAATGATCTGTATTTGCACGAAACCTAAAAGGCAAACCCTCACTCTTTTTCCAGGAGCCAATCCTCTTCTCACTCATCAGGATTCTTTCCATCTTTTCCTTATTCCATGCCCACAGCTAAACAAGTTAAAATAATTTTATATTACATTATCAGAGAGACTGTTTTGTGGGTTTTTTTTTCTTATACTATCAAGCAGGTTTACAAATGCAGAAGAAAAACCTTCAAAATATTTAGAAAAACATTTAAAGAATTCGTTTATAAACTACCTGTGGAGATGCACATTGCAGCTGGTGACACAGATTGCCTGTGGCACTGGCTTCCTTTAGTTCCCACTTATTTCAGCAAATAAATATGGTAATGCAAAAATCAGGGCTTGAATGTGTAATCTCTGGACTTTGTAAGCCAGTTTTTGTTTGTGTCACTGCAGTATTTTGAGTATTGTCAAAGGTGGATTCTTGCAAAAGGTGTGAGGTGGTTGAGCAACCCACAAATTTTAACCACAAAGTGAATACCCTGAAAAGTAAATCAAAAATGAATGAAAGTATCCAAGTTTATGAAATAATTCAGGAGTTAATGTGTAATCTTAGCTTTAGAATAAGCTTTAGAACACTTTCCCAATTTAGGGAAGGTGTCCATGGGCATCAGTTGATTTGACTAATCTGAAATATTCTTAGCAAACCCACAGAAATACCTTAATTTCACGTTAAATGTCTGCTGTCCCAAAAGGCTAGTTCCTTGCTGAGCTCCCAGGTAGCAAAGAAGTTTTGTTTAGAAGCCCCTAAGGCTTCAGGCTGCTCTGTCCATGGCTGGGAGGGGAGGAAGCCAAGCCACAGCTGCCCAAACCTCCCCTTCACACCAACTGAAATGTGCTGGGGAGTTGCCTAAAAGGAGCTGCTGCCTCAGGTTTGCCTGTCAAACCTTGCAGCAACATGAGGTAATGGAGCAGAGCACAGGAAAGGAAAAAAAAATCATCCTGCAAACCCTGACGTGTTCCTCAAACATAATTTGATGGGATTTCCCAGGGACTGCCTAACCAGCTCTGCACTCTGGGCTGATCCATGGTGAGAGCAGCATAAACCCTGCATTAACAGAAGTGACAATTCAATCTCTTTTTAAATCAGATGTCAAGAAGAAGCTTCATCATGACAATGCAAAGAGACAGTGATGGACAGCCAGGTATTTATTAAGTTTTGCTACCAAAATGTAGTACTCAGTGTCTCAAAAGGTGTCTCAGTTACTCTGACTTTGGAAGGTAACTCTGCCTTTTGGGGAGCCCAGCTCTGTGTGACCTGACCTTCCCCGTCCCTAACCGGATCATTCAACATAAAGAAATGCTATATCCACTTTACAACTTCAGCAAGGTGAGAAGCAACATCTTATGATTTACTGTCTCCCTTTGCAGTGAGGCATAGCACAAGTGCCATCCATCTCTGGCAGGGAGACTGTAATATTTGCCCCAGCACAGACATAAATTCATGACCTTCTCTAGACATTAAATATCAGGAGTTCTTGAGTGTTACTGCTCTTTGTCAAAATAAAATCCTCTCCCCATGGAAAAGGGACATCGTAAATTAATAGGAAAACAAAATTGCTCAACAACTTTGCCAAACTAGGGTATGGTGACCAAAAACCTGTTTCTTATGAAGACTGAAAGATGAAATAATAGCCCTGTTGCATTCAAAGTACTAATGTAATCAAACAATAACTGCTGCTATTAATGTGAGAACACCTTGTCAGGTGCTCTTCCAAAGCTCATCAGAAAACCTGTGACAGGTTTTGTTGTGACTTTATTTAACACCCTAGTCACTCACTCTGTCATCATTTGCTTCTGACTTGTTACTGTAGGTGTTCCAACCTCTTGCACTTCGATGTTTCACAAACTTTGCCAGCAATTCATTGGATTTGCCAACCAACTCTAAACTTGTCAAGTTTCTGACCATAACTTAAACTCACTTTTCCTCCCTCAGTAGCAAAACCCAAGGAAACAGAAAAAATACCAACAAGCCCAAACTCAAACCCATCTCCAAAATGCAACCAGTGGATTCTGGGCAGCCTGGGATGAACTCACTGCCCTCTCAGCAGTCCTGCCAACTCTCCCTTTGGAAATCCTTGGACATGGGCTGGTGGCTCACACCCTGCAGCAGCACAGGGTACAATGGTTCATTCACACTCTGAGGGGTGTGGACAAGGCTGGTTTGTGCAGAGAAAGCAGAGAGAGGATTTTGTCTTCCATAGGCACTGATGCCTTCCTCTCATTTTCTCCTCTTCCCTTACAATGTATTTGAGCATTTTAAATAAAGCTTCTCCCAAACTCACTCATCAGGAGTATACAATCCCAGGAAAGAACTGGATTTCATTTGAAAGGCAAAAATGTCCTAGAACACACTAAAATCATGTTAGACTTGGCACTTTTTGAGTGCCATGAACTGAACCATGTTTTGGATATTTTGGGGAGAACAAGGTGATCTGAAAATATTCCACAGACCACATCCTGAATTTCAGATGTAATGAAGAAAGAGCAAAGTAGAAAAGTAATTTGTCATTTATTCTCAGGTGGAGGGCACTTGGTCCAGGACTCAGTAGGAGTCCCAGGGCATACAGATAACATGGCTTTTTATCAGAATACCATTTCACAACTGTCTTTGTGTTAAACAGAGTAATTAGTGCATTGGGAGCCCCAGCTCAGAGGCATTTCCTGTACTGGGGGACGAGTGCCTCTATTAGTGTATCATATCTATAAAATCCAATTGTATCCAGGGCTGATGCCAACAGCTCTAGTCAAAGACCTTTCTCCTGAGGACCCTCCTCCATTCCTTTCTTCTTGTCCAATGAAAATATTACTCCTTGGGTACTAATTATACATCAGTGAGGTCTAAATTATCTTCTTTTTCTGCAAAGGACAGACAAAAATGGGCTCTGTACCCCACAGTCCTAGGGGCTAATTTCCAGACAATATTGCACCTTTTCTATGCAGCTCTTTTTTTTTCCAGGTGCTTCAATACTGAAGTGTTGCTACACTGTGTAAATTATAGTTTGCAAATGAGCAATGGGGACCTGCACAGTGATTTAGAAAACAAAGAGTGTCTTTTATCCTGTGGAGAAAATAGAGATGGAACAGGCTGAAGGCCATGTGGTAACTGGAGAGGCTAAACTGTATGCTGAAGTTATCCATTTTGTATTCTAAGTCACAAAGAGGTTAAATATCACTGAAGTAAGATGGTGTAAAATCTGCCCAATAAATGGAGCTTGAAGCAAAATATGTCTCTTCTTTTGTTTATGTTCTTCAAATAAATTGTATAAACAAAAGCGAATATATCAACAATTTATGCTCCTGTGTGGAGCCAGGAACTCAAAACAAACCCAAGAAACTGACTTGTGCCACTCCTTTAAACACACATGGAAAGAAAGGCAATGACTCTTGTTTATGAAGATTTATGTGACAAGAGAACCAAAGAGAGAAGGCAGAAGGAAGCACCACATACAGCTGAGGAGAACTGGCAGGCTCAGAAAAACTTAATGAGCAATTTGGGGCCAATTAATGACTGGAAACAGCCAGAAGTGATAAGCAAAAGAACTTTCCAGTGGGGATCACAAACGCTGCATGTTCTTTGTGGGGTAAAAAAAAAAGAAAAAAGACTGCATCAAGATGATCTGCATTCATCTGTTTCTCTTGTTAAATGAAATAATCTGCAGCATCTGAAACTAGATTAATCCTTTAGGTACAGTGTCTTAACACACCTCCACTCATATGTGACCTCTGTGCCAGACCAAAATAGATATTTATGGCATGAATTATGCATAAATATATACACATACATATGCATCCATACATGTATACAGGACTATGATTTATTCATTACTCTTAGACATTCTGGATAAAACAAGTGGAAACCAGTAGTGGAGGAGATGCATTTACACTGACAGAGTAAAAACCGATGCACATTATTTATGAAGCCTTTTCTGTCAAAGTGTGTTGGTTTTGATGATCCTACTCGAGTCAATGCCTCCGTTAGCTGTCAAATGAGACACACACCAATCTCCTGCTTCTCTGAGGGAGAAAAAAGGGCTCCCAAAAATGCACACCTTATTATAAATAAACATCAAGGCATGGTCAGATAAAAACACAAGCCTTGGTATATGTGTTTTAATTGGCACCAGACAAAAAAATGTACCCAGCATGTGTGTGCGCAGTCCCACAGCCACAGAGTGGGATTTGCAGTTTGGAAATCAAGGTTTATGTTTTCATTTCTGTTGGCACTGAAGAAGGCAGAGAAATAACTGCCAGAAAACTGGAAAGCAGAAAAGAGAAATGTAAAGATATTCCTCTTATTTGTCAGAAAATAAGAAGTTCAGATGCATCTTGTCATCGAAACAGTTTTGTTCCTAATGCTTCATTTTTCCTCCTTGTAGTTGAAGACTATTATAGAAACTAATAGAGGTGGGCAGCAATCTGATTTTCTGTTGTGTGTGTCATTCTGAGATTTTGACAGGCTTTAGGTTTATATAATTAAACAAAACAAAACCAGAAAAGAAGTTTATTTGGAATGAAAATCTGATTTGTGGGTAGCTGAAATGTGCCATTCAGGTTCCAGAGATTTACATTTTCTAACAAGATAATCCACTTTCAGTTTTTCACAAAGAGAGCGATCAGGGCTTGTTTTTCTGTGAAACATGTTATTTTGATTAATGAGGAAAGATGGAAAAACATTTCACTGAAATATTTTTGTTGGGTAGAATTTAAATTTTATGTTATGCAGGGACTCTGGCTCAGAGCACTGATATATGGCACTACAAAAATGAAGGAAGCTCCATGACAGCATTAAGTTAATTCTGGATTTACTCCAAAACCCCTAAGAGCAATATTTACTTCTACATTTTTAATAAGAAAAAATGTGCACAAGGTACAAAATATCCTCAGAATCACTAATAAGAAGGAAGAACAAACAGAAAGGAGGACTGAAAAATATTGCAGAAAGGAAAGGACCCACACATGAACCAACATTTTGTATGGAGTTTAATGAAGCAAACATTGGAGGTTTGAAGAGATGACAGCAAACATCCATTTCCTGTATTTGTACTACTGCAGTTCCTAAAGAATCTAACTGGAGATTTTCAGATTTTGAGAAGATATGTGACTATTACAGCAGGAAAGGTAATTATTTCTGCCCTTCAAATTTGCAGGTATTCTTAAAAAAAAATTAAATCCTCAAAAGTTATTCTTTTTTTATCACTGACCATCTTTCCCATAACCTCCCAGAGAAAGCATCCTCGAAGAGGGGGTTGTGTGTGCAAATCCAAATATAATTTTCAGTCAAAGTAATCAATTCTTGGGCAAAACTGTGCCTCCAAATTGCACTGGATCAGATCAGAGCAATCCCACTAACCCATGAAAGCTCCAAAACTCTTCTCCCCCTCAAAACTGTAACTATTGTTGAAATCAAATGCTGAGCTTGACTTTTTGACTCTCTGAGTTGATCTTGCATCTCCATCAATTTAAAACCATTTTGCACCAACTTTTACACTGCCAGGGCGTGGCTTTCTAAGCAAGAATCCAGAAGTACACATTCCTCTGAACCATCAGATCAGATCTGCTTCCCTGGGTTCACAGTGACAAAATTCCAGCAGGCTGCAGGGGTGCGTGATGGAAATACACACCACGAGTCAGGACCACGATGTCTGAAGGGATTAAAGAAACCCAAGTCTTTCCTATGTTATTCCCACCAACCAAAGATGGAGAATAATTTGTAGGACACCCAAACTCCACAGAGCTCTGCGGCACTCAGGGTACAGAAGTTCACTGAGGATGAAACGACATTTTTGATCTTTTTGAAAAGAAGTCTTAGGTGGGTGTTGGCAATAACCTGGTGAGAGACAACGCCCTTATTTACTCAGTGTATCAAAGCCATTTGGGAGCAATCACACATGCAAAAATTATCTCTCTTTGGTTGGCCATGTCCTGTTTTCAGTCCACTCAGTCACAGAAACAAGTCTTTTTTCTAGTGGTTCATGTTGCAGGAGTGTTGTAAGTGAAGCCAGATCTGACTAGCACAACTGTTTTCCTTTTCTTCTTGCAGACTTTGAGCTCAATAGGTCATTTTGTGCTACAGCTAATATTTGTTCTGCATAAATTTCATTCAATTTAATAAATATGATTCAATAAATATAAAGAAAATGAAGATTCATTTTTAAATAAACTGAAAGTGAAGATTAGTGAGTGTGGAAGCATGCAGGATTGCTTTATGTCTTAAAGGTAGGAGTTCCCAGAAATTTTAAAATTAGAAGTGCAAGGATCTCATCAAATTTTGCAGTCATAGATGTGCTCTCACCTCATGGCACACAGGTTCCTGCAGTGGAGAGCTTCAGTGACTGGCAGGTCACATCATTTCTCACCTCCCTTAAAATGCTTCTTTTCATCCAAGAAAATTTTATTAATGGGATTCAAATTAAAAAACAAAAAATAAGCAAACTTCATATGCTTATTGGGACCAAGTATGGCCTTCCTTTTAAAGGGACTAAAGTCAGCTGAGATTTTATCTGATGAAAATGGAGAAGCTGAGCAAGTCTGTCAGTTGTTTACATGTCTAATGATGAGAAAACTTATCATCTAGTGCCAGCTGTGAACAAAACCAAGCAATTATCACCTCTGTATTTAATAAAGAGAGAAAGAAAAGCTAAATAATAACTGTGGACTTGTTCTTCCTGCCATGTCAACAGCAACAACAACCCCCTGAAGTAGTTACCACGTACTCAGGAAAGACTTTCAACCCTCACTGTGGAACTTGCAATAGTATTTGAATTTAAGCATATGCATAATGCTGAATTTTAGAAACAGCAAATAGTACTTTCCAATGGAACCCTCTCTATTTTTAGTGTTTTCCAGAGAGTGTGCAGACTCAGAGAAGAAGGCAGCAATATTTACAAAAATTTCACCATGTGAGAAAAAATGTTAAGGAACAAGTGTAAAACATGAAGAAGATGAATGTAAATGTCTTTATAAAATACACCAAGGCTGTTAATTTTCTTATGGCCAAAAGTACTTGCTGATGACTACAGGGAAAAACTTTCTAAAAAATTAAGAGTTTGCTGGGAACAAGAGATTGATTTGTGTTTGCTAACTTGGACTAATGAAAGCAACTGCCAATCATGCTTGTTAGGAAGAAAATGTCTTGCAGCAGCTAAGATAGAACTAAAAAGTTAAAAGGCAGTTCAGTGCTGGGTGCTGGAGGTATAGAATATGCTGCATACAACAATCACAGCCGATAAAATGTGCCTGAACTACCCCAGGTGTCGTTAACAAAACGTCCCTGAGCTGCTCTGAAGTCAATATTGTCGCTCACACCCACATTAGCACAGCGAGGATTGGGATCTGTCCTCGTGCCCCAACACCTCAGTCAATAATACATCTGGTTTTATTTCACATTCCTGGTTTGAGATCACAGATGCTGCAGAACAAACGGAGGCAGCGACGTTATTGGCCATGAACTGTGTCCATACATTACTGGGACTGCTGCTATCATGTGACAGGACTGAGAAGTGCTGGTACAGGGAATAGCTGAGCAAATCAAAGCAGCCAATAGGTGGAAAATCCCAACGGGACCACAGAGGATTTGCTGGAAATCTCTCAGCAGCAGACAATGAAGGCAACTGTTACTTGGAGACAGGTTGCATTGCTGTTTGGGGTATTTAACAGCATCTCGTACTTTTAAGAGTTATGTTTGTATTTTATTTGTTTAAACAAAGACCTTTTTTTCGGTAGATGGATTACTTATCTCAGCTCTTATCATTATACTCATGGTTATCTGGTTTTACTGGAAAGCCTTTTTAATTCAGTGAGACTGCTCGGGCTGTGCTGCGTGGCACTAAGTGTATTTCCCTTATTCCAAATAAGAATTTTCATCAAATGTCCCATTTCTCCCAGCTACCCCATCCAGTCTGTCAGAAGCAGTCTAAACACTCAGTAATTATGAAAAACCTACCTGCATTAAAACAAAGAACTCTTCATGCACTCTCAAAAAATCAGACTGGATGTTTTTTTAGATGTTTTTCATGGGGTGCAGCAAGCACCACAGCATTTTATTTATTGCCTTGTTTTAAGTTGTGTTTTCCTCCCAGAGTGGTCAATAAAGGACTTGCTTGTCATTCTGAGCCTTATCCAAGCCCCTAACTGACCTCGCTGGGTTACCCACTCCCACACCAGTGTGGGCTCCCTTCATCCTTGACAGCCATTGTTTCAGCTCTGTGTTCTCCAGTCACATACAGGACTGCCTGTCACAGGAAACATTAATCTTGTTCCCAACCTCATTAGAATAAACAGCAGAGAAATCCCATCCACAAAAAAGTCCATACCTTCGAGTGAGGGAAGAATCAGCTCAGAAGGAACTTGGTAGGAGGATGTGTGGAGAGAGGAAAAGAATTTGCTTATTTTTGGATCATGTGTGATGCAGAAAAAAGCACAAGGGACTACAACACTGCCTGGAAGGGCTGCTCCCCTTCCTGCAAGTGGAGGAGCTGATGGAGCAGGGGATATTCTTCATGGCTCAGAGCTGAGCCTGCAGCCAGGGGTGGCTCCACATCCACGGATTAGGATGCACAATACATGGCAAAGGCAGAACAGGCTGCCACAAAATGACATCAGTTCTGTAGGCTTCTTTAGAAAATAAGTGAGGAATAAGGATAAAAACCCTGCAAAACAAAATTCAAGCCACGTGTAAGAAAAGCAGGTCCATAACAGCTGCCTCTGCCTGTGCACTCCAGGTCAGCTGAGTTGGGGGCTGTTTGAGCAAAGACCACATGAAATAAGTTCATCTTTTCTAATGTGCTGTTCTGGGGCCTGATACTCCTTCGCTTCCTCCTGGTTTTACACCAGATAAGCAAAACTGTCAAGTTTTAGTCATTGAAGAATTAGGCCCTGTGGCTTCTAACTATACACAGGACTGGGACAACCTCCTCATCTAAGCCCCAAAATAGTCTCTAACAGGTAACAAAGTCAGAAGAGAAGTGCAGTTTAAGGCTGAATTTCATTACATAGCAGCATATTATCATACTGCATAACATTTTATCAAGTCTACTCTCAGTTTCACTATTGAAAGGGCTTTTCTCCCCATTCTTTCTTTCCTGATGCCAGTGATAACTGAGTTTGGCTTTTTTTTTATGCCGGCATGATAATTTTGCAGTGATCTTTCATAAATCTCAGCATGTTCTCAGAAAGTAAATGATGGCATAATTTATCACTATTGAAAATGCATTTTTTGCCATGACAGTATAATTAGACATTCTTTTCAGGAGACATATTAAGTATATACCAATGTGTTAAAGCTACTCTGCTGCAGATCCATTTAGCTGATTTATTCTTTGTCTCTGCCTTCCTTGCCTTATCATGATACCCACACAGTCGTGCATTCTTATTGCAAGAATATAAAAAAAAAAAGAAGCTCAGGCAAGGAAGCAACACATTGTAAGAGAGAGTATCCGTAGGTTAACTAATTCAAGTGGGAACAGGATGCAATTTGGCTGCACTCTTGTACCAATTCAGAACGCATTAATTATGCAGTGATCAAAATAATTTCCCATGCATAATGCTGACCTCATTCACTAGAGGGCAACAAAACCCCAGTTTAAAAAGCCTCCACCTTCTACTTTCAATGACAGAGCACTTTTAATGAGATGCGGCGTGGATTTCATAACAAACACCTTGTTAATTTTACATAAGTCCAGAGCTCCTCCTGAGCAGCCAGTCAGGCTGTGGCACAGGGAGGATCGAGGCTCCCAACAGGTGCCAGGAAGGTGTTGTTGGAGTCACAGCCCCACAGCAGATGGGTGGGTGTGTTCATTTGTTTGAGCACAATAGTCTGGCCCAGGTTACCCCATCGAGCTCTGTTCCACAAACCCCCCTGGACCCTGTATTGCTTTTGTAGATCAAAGCCTCTGGGTTTATCCAGAGATCATAAAGATACCAATGTTCAAGCCACTTAAACTGTGGCAATGAAAACCTCTCATCTGTCTGGCTGGGCTTTGCTTTTGATCAGGGAGGTTTGGGGGCCGTTTGCTGCCTGGCTCTGCCCCTGAGCTGCTCCTTCTGCCATCACCTTCTCTCTCTGACTAAAGAGAATGAATATTTTCATGCTTAACCAAACTGCAATAGAAACCCTTTGCTTGTAATTTTTGAGGATGTTTGTTAGGAAGTCTGAAAGAGTTGATACTATCTCTGCCAACAGTCTAACAACTAATTAGTTTACTATGGGCCACCACGTTAGCTCTGCTAATTTAATTTTGAAAAGTTCACTCTGCATAATAAAATCTGGTTGCTGGATCTTCTCCTCCAGTTGTAAATAAGAAATAGCTATTACTGTTATGGTCTATTGAAAAAGGGCTTCATACACTGTGAAAAAATGATTACACAGACACAGACCCAACCAATTGAAAAATAATTATGTGAATTTGTCTTTTGTCCTCAGATGCAAGTAATGGCTAATGCAAATAAACTGCCAGAGAAGTATTTTATGTGCTTTTTATAGCACGAATAAGAATACATTTAACCCATTTTTGATGAATAGCTAACTGGTTTTTTTTCCACTGATTTTGTTAGAGAAGATGATTATTAGGACCAGATACAAATTCCCATCTCTTAAAGCACTTGCTCCCAGAAACACATCCTTGGCCTCTCCTTTAAAGGGGTTCATGCCAAGAGGTGACCAGAGATGTACAGATGCATTCCTGTGTTTTAGAGGCAGTGCAAAGATTAGGAAGGGGTGGAGGATGCTCAGGAGGGGGGAGATGTACAAATACATTTTTCTATTACACAGTTGACAGCCCCTTGGGAAAACAAGTCTAAGAAATGTGCAACCTTGAAATGTGTGCACGCTGCAAGGGATCTTTTCAATGTGAACCCTGTGTTGGGATTTTCGAAGTCCTTAATCATTTGGCTCTGCTGGGGAAGAGGGATATATGGAAACTCCTAAACAAACAGAAAGGTTTGATTTTGATGCCTTCTCCTCACAGAAAGGTGGAGTGGGCTGTCCCTGCTACACCCCCTTGGCAGGGCACTGCAGCCCCCACACTCCGTGCCTACTTAACAATATTCTCCCTGCACACAGTGCAGCATGACACATCCCCTTCCCACCAAAGTATTTAACAATTTCCTTTGAAATGCAGATCATTATACAAAAGCAGAACTAAATAAAAAATACTCCAGAGAGAGAACAGATTGCTAGATATAGATTAGATGTGCAGCCTAATCCTTCACACACATTAAATATTTAACATAATCACACCACAGGTGACAGGAAGATGTCTGCATTGTTTAATTAGGCTTAATTAAACATAAGGAAAATCTAATACTAATTCAGGTCTAGCTTTTAAATTGATTACAAAACTCTCTTTTTAAGGTACTTTGGTATCTGGAAAAATACATTCATTCATTAGCTGGGGAATCCTCTCCATGCAATGCTCAAAGCCCATGAAGAGACGATCTGTTGTGCTCAAAAACCCATGGATGAGAGTAACTTTTCTCCACTGGGGTAAGGACAAAGCCAGAGGACTTGGCACCTCCAGCAGGCTGTAATGCTGAGCTCTTTTGGCCATATTTTGTATAAGCCATTACACTCGGGACATCATTTTTTTCTATTACCTCTTTTATGGTCTTATTGTTTACAAGAAAATAGATAGAGCATTTAATTATGAGATGGACTTAATGTTCTATAACAACTCCTGTATGCAATACATTGCCTCTGGAGCTCTGCTCACAACTCACATTAATGCGACAAATGAAAAAACCCAAACTAAACAGTGTAACACAGAAGATGTTTTGCAAGAGGAGGGTGATATCTAATGCTATGAATCATTCCCTGATAATATTCTCACATCTCCCAGTTAAAGTTATGGTTCAGAACTGCGTTTAAGCACAGATGAATACAATAGAGTTGTCAAAGAACCAGGGAAAATTTATGCCTTGCTGTTTTGTTTCCCAATCATCTTATTTAGTGACATTAAGTGGAACAGCCTGATAAAGGCCCAACCTAAAAGGAATATCCTCATGACTGGATTAAAACTTACAGTATCATTTTCTCTAAAAACTAAAAGTTAGAAAGGATTAAAGAAGTGAAGCCATAACCATGCTAGAAATGAATTAATCAATCCAGTGAGCCCCAGCTTTGCCAGGCAGCAGTGATCAAAGTCAGTTCCAGAGATCACCAAACTCAGGGCTGCCTGTTGTTGATGTGGTATCCTATATATCATTGATATCCTATATATTAGATCAATTAATTTATTGATGCGGTACTGAAACCAGAGTGCTACAGCTCTATGATTTTATTGATAGTTTGTTGGTTTACCTGATGCTATGGCTGCTTTCCTCCTCCTCTGGTTTCTGGGTTACTGCAACAAATTTTTTTGGGGGGAGGATACAGGTTGTGGAAATGGTAAGTGCAGAATTTTGGTTTCCAGATGTGTAATTCTCTGACCATGAGAGCTGGAGCTCCTGTCATCAGCCTCACTGTGCAGGTGTGTGCTCATCTCACAGACAGGAAGGAGGGGTTTGTACCATGAGTATGCACAGGCAGTAGGTTCCTGATCTGGATTTGTGGGATAGAAATTTAGGTCTCTTCTTTCTTTAAAGAAATGAGATCCATATTGAATTGCTGCTATGAGTTTGGAACAAGAAATAGCAGAACACCCATAAAAGAGTTACAACAATAAATACCCATAATGCAGGTAAGTAACAAACTCCTGGTCACACACAGCAGAGGACTGGGTTTTTTTGCTCTTCTCTGGCAGAAAGAGGTTGAGGTTTTTGCTTTTTGCTCAGCTAACCTTTGGCATGTATTGGGGGTGAATCACACCCTGCTGACCTTTCTGAGTCCTCAGGACGTGCACTCTGACACATTTCTGTCTGCTGTGTTTGAAAACACAGCTGGTGAAAGCAATAACCATATTCATGGTGCAGTGTCTTAGTCACTATTGTGCCAGTCAAACTGGGGTTTATATACAGAGAATAAGGGGTTATGCTCTGGAAATTGCCACACTTACAACAGAGAACAGATAATAAGCTCACAGGAAACACACTTTAAATGAGGGGCAGAAATCAAGGGAAATTTCTACTTTAGGCAGTTCTGTTCCAGAAATGGGAAAAAAATGATGGAAGCAAAATTCCATAAACAAAGATCAAAATGAAGGCTGTCAATCAGAGGGAAAAAAAATCGGAGGGAAGTACTGTAACAGGAGGAAATAATGGAAAAACCGAAAATGAGTGAGCAGCACAATCATTCCACAAATGAAGTATATGGTATTTAAATTCTAGACACAGGAAACTAAGCCTTGTGGGCTGAGAACTTTTTCCTCACAGGAGCTGGGAGGCAACTGGGAGCATTAGCACCCAGCAGAAGGTATCCAGCACCTGAGGGGAGGAGATGAGGCCACGGGGGTGATTAATTCCCACTTACACAAACCCAGCTCAAGGTTGATGTAGTGCATATATATATTTTAGGGCTCTCCTCTATAGAAGGTACATTGATAAACTAGAGACACTACTGAAGAGAGCAATAAAAATGATGAAGTGGACACAGTGCTTGTCCTAGGTAGTCAGGCTGAATGAAATGGATCTGTGTCATATGGAGGAGCAGTGACAAACAGGGGACAGATGGGTTGCAGGTGTATAAATGACTGAAGGTTACTGCCTGATGCTCCAGCCAGAGATTAGTGCATTTCCAGGAGTTAAACACAAATTCTAGAAGGCTGTGATTCAGTCATAGCAGTCTCTAAGGGTGCCAAGACCATCCCACAAAAATCCCCAAAGTAAGATAATCCATAAATATATCAGTGGCAGTGCTTCCCATGTGTCCTGCCCTCTGGAGAGAAAGGAGAGGCACTGATCCTTACCAGGAGGGATCCCTGGCTAATCCTGTCCTCCCCAAGCCTCACCACAGAGTCACAGTTGCAGGAGTGGGGGCACATCCACAGACCTGGCTCTAGCACCTTGTGCTGTCCCCAGTGATGCAGCAGCAGAGTTCCCTCCAGGCCAGAAACTCTGGCCACAGCTTGGGCTCAGGTCTAAGCCAGAAAAAGGAAGATGTCAATAAACAACTTCATGTATTTTTCCCTGTGATGGGCCCAGTATCAGCAGGGAGCAAGGGGAAGAAATGATGGAGCAGCAGCACTGAGAGGTCTCATGGGTGCAGTAGCAATTTGGATGCCTGTCCTCACTCGTAGGTAAAGTCCCAAATATCTCCAACAACATCCTTTTAGATATGTTTGTGTTGAATGTACACAATCAGTGCCTTAACACAATGATTCAGCTTTCTGTTTCAGAATATGCCACAGTGTGGGGGGGGGTTTCACCTTCTAGAAACTGTTTCCAGCAAGAAAAGATCAGTGCAGAGGAAACGACACATATCAGATCTCACACATCCTTTCGTAGGTTGATTTCCATGGTGTGTAGGTTTCAGCTTTACCGCAGCCCCTCCCTGGAGGACATCTGGAATCCTCAGCTTTGTACCAGAGTTTCAATAGGGGAATATTAATGTTTAAACTATAATGGATCTGATTTAATCTGATTTCATTAACATTTTATTAACAGCTCTGTCTAGGCAGTCATTTTAATCATTTAACTATATTTCAGGAGTGGGGTGGGAGGGTTTGAGCAATTCAGGGGAAATGACAATTCAAAGTCAATTCAATACTGCAGTTTTTCTCAAGCACAACTCATACACAACCCCAGTTCAAGTCAGTTGCCCATTACCAGGACACAGCATGTCCTGCCCTTCCTGCCCAGTGTAAACCCCAGGAATGACATGTGCTGGGGCTGTGCTAAGCCCCTCTGGCACATAATCAAATTAATATTTGTCATAAAACCCCACAGTCTTTCAGACTTCTGAAAATAAAACCAAAAAACCCCCGAGCACCAATGTTTATCACAAAACTCTTACTAACGTCAAAAGGTACTTCAGCTGCTGACGCACTTTGAACTGTTGAACTTTGTGTTGGTAGGAGGACCAGATATAGACCCCTGGTTTTCTAATTACTGAATCACAGACAAGCAAACACTTGAAAAAGCCCCCTTGGCTCTTTGCTGCTGTTTGGAGGCAGCTGTGGTGCTCCGGTGCCTCCCCGTAGAAGGCAGCGAAGTGCAAACACACCAGACACTGCCGAGCAGAGAAGCTGCTTCTTGCTGGCATCAGACACTGCCTTCAGCAGCTGCTTTTGCAGCCACCACGATGTGAAACACGGGCCTGAGGAGAAGAGGAGAAAGTGAGCAGCGTTTCACTTTGGGTGCAATCCAGCTCCTCAGCTCGGTGTGCGATTTGCGAATGAACGACAGAATTTCTCCACATCATTGTTGCAAATAAAATCCAATATAAAATCCTCTAAGACACAACATACGTCAGTACTTCATAGTTAAACTACCTCCAGTTATTCTGAAGCTCCTAAGCTTTCAGCATTTCACAACACAATCATTTCTGGATCACGGAGAGAAAAAATTGTGCATACTATACAGCACTGCATCAAACCCTGACGTTTTTAAAGACTAAAGGACTTGAGAAACAACCTTCTGCTCCCTCCCCCCCAACACAGCAACAAACAACCAGAACTCAAACATAAAATTAAATACAGTTTATCTCCTCCATGACATCTCTATTATATACACAGAATTGGAAGAAGTTTACAGTAATAACTTTCCCTCTCTAATATGATACTTATTTCAAGCACTTGGAAGCAGAAAATAGCTCAGAACATTCTCGCTCTAAGCCTGAGACCTCATTTCTCTTCACATTCCAGCCTTAGTCGTAATTCTTATCCTGGTTTATTCAAGAGCAAGCACTCCATCTCCCACATAAATTCTTCTGGATTTCCAAGAACATTGATGCCAGCTGAATGTGACTGAAATAAGTAAACCGTGGGTTCAGTGAGAGGGCTCTGATACCACCGTGGCTTAGTTTAAGTCTGAAATTGAGGAGCAATATGGTAAATTCACAAAATGCAGGCATCTCTGAAGCATTCTATTTAAGGGTTTGTTCAGGTAAACCCAACCAAATTGGTGCCTTGAGTTTTGTACTCAGGAAAACAATTTTTTCCTGTTGTCCCATTACTTATAAATCAGAACAGAAATCCCAGAGAGCCAAGTGCTCCCTCCAGACACTTCAGCACTCAGATCTGCTCAGCTCATCCACTGTTTGTGATGTCCTGAGGTTTGCAAACAGCCAGAGGACTCTGAGCCAGGCAGTTCTGACCTGCCTCCACCCAGAGTCAAAGGATGTTGTTGCTGCATCATTCTTTTAGAGCTTAACACAGCTTTGCTGCTCAACACACCTCTTAACAAGCACCACCACATATTAGTGGGATGTTGCCAACACTGTACACTGTCAAATTAATGCTGTTAAACACAAGGCCTTTGTTTACAGTGCGAAAATAAGCTGTTGTTGAACAAACGAGAGGGTAAACATTTACAAAGCTGGAGAAAAACTTGCACAGCTGACGCTGGGCTGAGGGTGTTCTTTCCTTTCTTCTTTAAGAAAAACTGGCACAAAATTATTCCAGTGCAGTCACTTGAATTAGAGTGAGTTTTCATGGTTAGTTTTCTTCATGGGACTAAGAGAACTTGAGCAAAGCGCCAGAAGGAGCAGAGCTTTCGGAAAATATTGAACTTGAAAGCAAACATGCTCTGTGTAAAGATAATGGGCTCATGGAAGAGACATCCCAATAACACATTTACATGAGGACTGGACTGAATAAAGCACAGAAAAAAGAAGAGACAGCACATCACCCTTAGAAGGAAGGTTTGGCTCCTTAACACCGCTACACTCCTTCCCATGGAGCCCTCAGCAGTGGTTCTGTGGTGCCTCCAGGGAAGGAAAACGTCACCTCATATCCCCACAGGTATCAAAATCCTCCAAAAGCAACCCAAGGCAAAGGCTCCACCATGAGTGTGCTGGCTCAGGGAGAGCTAAAACTGAGCAGAGTGGTGGGAAGCTTTGAGCACTCCCATTTTTCAGCACATCTTTGTGAGCACCTTGGGTCTTTCTAAAAGCAGAGGCTTTGTCTGGGTCTTATTCAAAGCAGTTTTCTGTTGTGACCTCATTTAAGTCAATTGGACATAAAGGAGCAAAGTAAAACAAAAATGTAGGAGCTGTATTTTTAGCAGTTTGAACTTGGACCTACTTTAGTCATCATAATTTTGAAATTCAAGTTCATCACCACAGAGAGTGTCCATGGAGGATGTTATTATAAGGAATGAACAGAGTCCTGTACTGCTTGTCATGGCCTAAGCTTACTGTGCTGATAAAATTTATCCTGCCCCACAGTGCATTTGTAATCAGGAGTAGTTATAAAACAGAAATATAGTTACTTCATACAAATACTTCTTTAAGACAATCACTTCCTAAACACACGTGAACTTTGGGAAACCAAAGGTTCGGACTACTCCATTCAATTTATTTATAGACAATAACTTACAGATATTTGTATGTATGGAATACCATCAACATAAATCAGCTCATAATATTTTGGTAGTGATATCAGTCTAATTTGAATTTTATATTGCACAGTAGAAGTGAATGCTAGACTTGATTTTTTTAAAAGTAATTAATGAGCTAAGCTACCTGAGAGAAAAACAAAATGATGATTATAATTAGAAGTGTTCCATGGCTGCTACCAACTGCTTAGATATACTTACAGGTAGCATTTTTAATTAAAACCCTCTTGATTCTGAGACATCTCTCTGTTCATTCGTTATTAAAAAGTGGGACTTTTTTTGCATTAAGAAATCCCTTAATAGAAAAATAATAGAAAAAGTTACATGTAATTATATTCTCTGTTCTATTTGTGGTGAGCAGTTCCTGTGAGAAAATGATCTGCAGGTGTGTAAGAGTAAGAAGTGCCAGCTCTGATTTCACTTGTTTGGAGTATTCCACCTGGAAAGGATTTGGGATTTAGGCTGGCATTCTCAAAGGAGCCTGAAAGGGTTGTGGGGGTTTCAGGGTGTCTAACGCCCCGGGGCCTCTGTGAAAATGATATAATTTGAGGGAGAGAGGAGGAAAAATAAATCACCCCAAGTTACTCTACTGAGAACTGTAAAATCACAGGGAGTTTTAAGCACAGTCCAGGGTTTGTGACAGTGAGCCTGGGATATGTGAGAGCCTGGCACGGACAGGCTTGCTGTGAGTGAGGTTGAGCAAAGTTTTCCCAGCCAAAATAGGTTTCAAGCCACTGTTTGCAAACAAAAATTTCAGTCATTCATGAAAACCAAATCTGTAATGCTGCAGCAGTGTTCAGCTAGATTAGTTACCCGCCAAGACTCTGTTATTCCTATTTCCAGTATCAGCTTAAATATTCTACATGCAGGGGGAAAAAAGCAACCCTCGAGCCCCATTTGCCAAATTGCAGGGTTGGCAGTGAACGTTCTGGTAATACCAAGAGGGTTTCTTTCTGCTACCGCCTGGGCAAGGCTGAGTGTCTTTTCTCCTCCCACACTGAATTGTGCCTCTCTCAGATGGGGATGGCTGTCCCTGATGCTCACATTGTTGTTGATGCAGTTATGTTTAGGCTTCTGAAGCCCATTAACTTGCAGTCATGACATGGCCTAATGGAGAAGCCCTTGTGTGGATGCAAACTGTCCCACCTCTGGTGGCTTCACTAAACTGCTGCTGGTTTACACCACAGCAGAGTCCCATCTCATACTTTGCATTGTTATCCTTTGTGAGCAATAGCAGTCATGTTAATGAGCTCCAGCAGCAGCAAATTGTGCCTCCTGCTTTACATCAGTGCCAAAAGGTGAAGGGGAAGCTGAAATGAGGGATAATTAAGTCCAGAAGTGCATGTTTGAAAGACCAATAGCTGCTTCAGATGATCTGAGGAGCTGGGAGATAATCCATATTCCCACCAAAATCCCTCTCCTGGCCCAGAATTTGGCTGTAAGTACAAAGGACATAAACCAGCCTTCCCTCCTTCTCCAGACTGATCTTTTATAAAGCAGGGGATTTATATGCATTTGCTGTGTTCAATCACTTCATGATCATTAGGTATGAATTTCATTTTTTAAAAAAGTATTTTGAAGAAGTACCTTAAAAGGCTTTTGGACATGACTTTGAAGATGAGTCACAGAGTGCAGGATGTGTGTTCCTGTCTCCAAAACCACTGGGAACTTTGGAGCCAGAAAAAACAATATCACAGTGGGAAGTGAGAGAACCTGTCTGCTTTGATAGCAGGTGCCTTGCTGTCCAGACTTTGCACATTGGAGAGTGTGGGGACAGGATCACATGTACTGAAATGCCAGAAAGTCAAAGTTGGAGAGGATAGGAAAAAAGGAAAATAAATGGATTAAAAAAACCCTACAATATTGCTTGCTTTGGAGAGACAGGCTTGTGGAAAAGAACAATGAGTGAATAAAGCCACCCTGCTAAGTTTAAAGTGCTCTTTTGATAGCAAGTATGCCACTTTCTCCTGTGGGAAGAATAAAAAAAGACACATCTCTGATGATTTCTTACTGATTTAGAGGGGTGGGTTTTGCAGATTAATTATGCTAAGTTTTGGTTTTCTTCATGAATTACAGCATGTCCAAACTGTTCTCAGCCACTATCAGGGATTTGAGAGTTTGGCTGCTTTGATCCAGGGCAGCATAACCCAGTAGAAGAACTACCTAGGCTGGAATTTTTATTGCTCCATCTAAAATGCTTTGCTTGCTGCTAGAACAGAAGCAGAATGCTGGACAGGTGCATAGATTTATGTTTGTATTGATCACTTTTGACCTGGATTTGACTAGTGAAATTGCAATATTCATAATGTGGAGCCCTTGGCCTGATTTCTGAGATTCTCTCTCCTTCCAGTCACATGGAATATGCTTCCTTATTAATCTGGATCCCAGTGACACTCAGTTTGCACACAGAGCAGTGAGTTTTTGGCCACATTTCTCAGTAATGTTGTGCTCAGGAACACAACAGAATATTCACCTTTTTCTCTGCACATCCACCCCCTGATGTGTGGCTCTCATGTGACAGGGAAAAGGCAGGAGTTAAATACTGAGACTAATAAAGAAATACATTTATTGTGCATATCTGAAAGTTAAGCAAATCTGATGTGAAAAAACTTCAAGCTGTTTCATTTGAAGTAAACTGGTGTGCAAAATGCAGTGTGGTGTCTCTGTCATTTATACCCTGTGCAACAGAAACCCTTCAGAGACATTAATTAGCCATGCATGACATTTATGTGCTGAGGTGTGTGTTGTAACGTGGTGATGCAGGTAAGATAAACTAAACAAAGCTAAAATCTGAGGCTGTTTAACACCCTGCTGTGAATTATCTCTGCAGCCTCATTAAAGTGGTGCACTGTGTGACAACAGAGCTGATCTTTAACCTATACATCCTTCAACCATGTCTCTGTCTCAGGTAGATGGCTTAAAAACAGGAGTGATTTAAACACAGGTAATTTAAAACAGGTAATTAAACATGTTGGAAAAAGGGAGAAACAACTTTAGGCTGTAACTGGTTAATTAAATGTTTTGCACAGCCCAGGATCATGCTATACACCCACCATGAATGGATTGAAGCTTCAGTATTAGAAGGGAGACTTAATAAAAGGGGATGGCTATTTCTGGGTCTGATTAGGACAGAAATTTTCCTGTTTTAGTCAAGCAAATGAAAACTTGACAAATGAAACTTGTGCCACAGATAAATGTGGGGTGATAATCTTCTACAGATTTTTGTACTCCATTCCTTCTCTGCTTACTGATGAAATAAAAAAAAAACAGAGGGAAGGATATCTGAGCCACAAGGTGAGAGTTCAGCTCCACATCTTCCTTGAGCAGAAGGATTCGGCCTGGCTTATTATACGGGCTAAAAGTCATAAAATTTGAATGGGCTTTCCAAGGTTAAAAGATGTGAAGTTTCGGGCCAATCCTTAGTAAAAAGTTTTCAAAGGCATTGAGGGAGGTTATGGATAGGGGCAGTGGGTGAAGGAAAAGCTATTGTGTTATGCACTGCTCTGCTGCCAATCCCTCTCCACCTCACTCCTCTTCTCCTCTGGAAGTGCCCCAATGCCCAGGGCTGTGTGGGGGCAGGGGCAAAGGGCACAGTGGCAGGGGGGGGGGGGCCTCCAGAATGTCACTGCTCGCTTCAGAGTGCACTGCACTCCTCGTGCACAGAAGTCTCTGTGAAACTGAATTCTACTCTGAACTTCACTACTTGAAAAGGGGATTTGTTCCTCAGTCCTCCACATCACAGTCTTGTCTCCATTGTCCGTGAAATCCGGAGAAGCTCGCTGCCCTATTCAGACCAAAATGGCAGCAAAGTATGCTTATGATATCATTAGGATATTTATACTGATTCCAACATAAAATATCCCTAGAACTACGGATAGCAAACATGCTTTTTTTTTTTTTGGCTAGAAGTCAGGTTTAAATCCAGGTCTGTAACACAAAAGCAAGACCAAACATAAAATATCTTCTGCCTCCCATGGATTCTTCACACAGGTAATGTATGCACCTGGTCCTGACTTTCAGAACTATTTTTGTGAACACCTTTGAGTTTTAACAACCACACCACAAAAGAAGATCTAAATCTAGTTATTAAAAAAATATGCCATAGAAATTTTCTAGACTATGCCACTCATCTTAAAAATGAAAAAAGAAATTCTGGAGAAGGGATACAATCAAAAGTAGTAGAGCAAGCTTAGCATTCTGATAACATGGGTGCAAGGCAAAGGTAAAAACCAGTTCATTTATTTTCTTCTCTTCTGAACCAGCTGAAATTCAGAGCCCTGGTTTTCACAAGCAGACCTGAAGAAATCATCAAGAGCAACTTCCCTTTGGAGTCATTTTTCATCTGGGGCAGTACTAAATTACCTCTCCCATGCCACCACACAACCGTGTCAGTAACAGGACTCAGAGTGAGCTCCCTACGCTGCTCATTTCCTGGAGAGTTGCTTTTAGGGGGAATCAAGGTCCAAGCAGCAACAAAGGAGGAGCATAAACTGCTTTTGTATTGAAGCTAATGAAACCTAGAAACTATGCACCGTGATCTTAAGTGGATTTCTAAGACATATTGAAAAGTTCTTGGAGAGTAAATTAGGCATACAGCAGTCAGCAGTGGGGACAATGGCCACCCAAACAGACAGCACAGCCAGCCATTAAACACTTCCACAGACAGAAGTAGAAAGACAAAGCATTCACATGACAGTTTGTAAAGAAAGTGGAGTGGGATTCAAAATAGTCAAATATTCAGTAATGAAGGAAAGCATTTGCTTGTCACCCACTGCATGACAGCTGCTGTCATGGGCATTAGTGAGCTGTGCCAGGAATTCCCAGAGTAAGGCTCTACTCCTGCAGGGGAAAATTTTTTCTTGGTTTGTTAATGTTTGCCTGACGTTGTCCACAAAATTAACTACAGGCAAAAAACATCCCCAGTGTGTGTACATGTAAGGATGAGATTTGCACACTAAATCAAGCAGTTACAGGTCCCAGGGTTGTTCCCATGCAGCACTGAAAGTGTGAATAACTTCCCAGGAGAAGAACATCACAGCTACACTGTGAACAGACAAGTCTTATTGTCAGAAGTAATGCTCCTTTATTAGAGGAAACGTGAGAAATGGGGAGTGAGAGGGAAGAAGCTTCTGGGACATTCCTCCATCAAGTTAGATTCATGGGCCTTAATATTTGGTTGGTTGTTTTTGTTTTGTTTGGTTCCTTTTTTCTGAGTACTGGTTGAACTAATACGTGGCATTAGCAGTCCTTGCAACATTTTTTCAGTTCTCCTATTCTGTCCAGTGTCATCCCCTAAAATCTCAGTTTGTATAGGACCAATAAAACTCTAACGAGTTTGGCACCTAAAAATGTCTGATGATTCATCCTGTGCTGGCTTTGCTCAATGCAACAAGAAGCTAAAGGACTTTCACTCTACCCTTGTCATGGCTGCCAGGGACTGCAGCAGTACAGAACACAAGATCTGAGAGAGAAAGTCCCTCTGGCAGAGTCCAAGTGGCACAGAGAGAACAAGGGAAGAGACTCAGTGGAATTCTCAGGGACAGGGAGCTGAGAGAGATGAGGACCCCGGGGGAAAAGGATGAGTTCTGATGTTGATTCCACTGAATAATCGTTCAATAGACCTCTGTGAGCCATTTGGAAACAGGACCTAAATATAAAATAATACACAGTCTGGAAGGGAAGGATATGGTTTCAAATAGCCTTTGTGAGCACACTGGAGCAGTTATTTTTCATAACAGAGTGCAGCATGGATTCTCTCTCTATGGGTGTGCTGGGTGAGATAAGTAACACTTCCAGAGGATCCAGGATGACTTTCCTGAATGCCATTTTATCTCCATCATCACCAGTGTAAGTTTCCCAAAGCCATGGCCACAGCCGACAATCCCAAAGTGCAAAGCCTTGCATGAAGGGCCTGTGCCAGCCCCATGCCTGTCCTCACACAGCTACAGCCTCAGCTGTAGATAAACACCTTTCCTCAGTTCTAATCTCTTGTGCAGACATTTTTACAGTGCCACGGCAAAGAGGTACAAGGAACTTTGTGCCACAGTGCCAGGATTTGCACTGACAGGGCCCACTGCCACTGGAAAAGGTCCACATGATGACCTGACTGCACAATACAGTGTACACCAAAATCACAGGAGCTGCAGAGGGGCAGGCTACACCCAGTAGCAGCAGCCAGAACAAGCAGATTACCAGCAGCAGCAGCATATATTGTAACATATCTCTGCTTTTCCTGTCACTAAGCCATCTGAAGCATTTGCTGTAGAATTATTCTTACATCTCTTCTGTTGATAAGCTACTTAGCAAGGTGGAGTTGGAGCTAATCTGAGTGCTGTGTGAGAGATGTGATGTGCTATTGCACTGCGCTGTTCCTTGATATTTGCTCGCCTCTTCCCAGGTACCTTTTGTGAATTGCAGCTGCTATCTCAAAAGTAACTCCTTGGGCCCATGCACAGGTAGTAAAAAGACCCTGAAAGCAGAAGCATCTCCTGAGCAGAAGGAGGGTAAAACACTTTCTCTTAGTTTGCATCTGAGAGCAAGGGAAGGGATTTGGTGTCTTTAAACAAATTTCTTCTGAACTGCACAAGGAAGCAATAAGATCCTGCTTTGCTCAAGTTTGATAAATGACTTATTAATACATAAAATCTATTTCTGAAGGAGAAAGTTTATGAAAATATATCAGGCACCATTCCTGCAGTCATATGACTGATATTGCCCAGAGCAGCCAGTGTCTTGCAATTATTTTCTTCTGTAAATCTTTTGACAGTCTAAAATAACTCAATCAGGGGTTTTCAACCACCAAAGTTTGTAATTTCAAGGTTTTCCCCTCCTCTAATCAGCAGTTTTATAACCTACTGCTCTTCCTTCAAAAAGAGCTGGTGATGATCAGTGTTTATTCCAAACCATTTAAGAAGGCAGCTGTTTATTAAAGTGCCAACAGCTATGATTGATTTCTGATGCTCATGAGTGCATCTGTTTTCTAGTTAATGACATCATTGCAAGCAAATAGATACTGCAAGCTGAGGCTCTAATGGAGAACTAAAGCAGCCATGCCTTCTCTATAAAAATAAATTGATTTCGCTCAGAAAAAAAATCTATTAATATGTCAAATGTTCGAGTTACATTCCTGCCAATTGGCATTCTTATATGCAACTGGCATTTCCTCAAAAAAGAATCAGTGGGTTAACACTGTTTATATCAAAATCTTTAAAGAGAACATCTGTTAGCTGAAATTCCAAAAGTAGTGACTGATTTATGATCTAGTAAATCACATCTGTACAGGGTAAAAAAAAGACTGAACCGCAGCGAACCCAACATCTGTCATCAGCAACTACAGGCCTTGAGAGTGAATGGAACATGGAAGTACTGCAGGTTAGGAGGGTCCCCCTTAATTCTCCTCTTTTTGTGGTGTTTGAGATAAGGAATAAAAATGAGTATACTCCAAGCTCCACTGAAACTTGCAAAAGTAATAGCTTTTTAAACCTCATTTCTTAGGACCGAATTTTATCTGGTATAAACCAGCTCACTTTTTACTGGCTTTACCTTTTCCTGCCTCCTCAAGAATGCACTGCAGGCCACAGTGTTGTCAAGAAAGCATTGATGGTATCTCCTTTTAAGAGTGTCTTTTTAATATGTTTATTTTTCTTAGAGAAAATATAAAGAGCATATGTAACCATTTCCTTTGCAATTCCTTGTCTGCATCAAACAGGGACGTGGAGTGAAGAGCTCTGCTGCCTCCCCACCTCCTCCTGGAAATCTCTGGGAAATGGTTCATATTTTATGGCAAACAGGGTTTGATGTGCTCAGAGAACAAGGCCATGGCTCGGAAACCCTGAATTTGAAGGGCCTGTCCTGACCAGAGCTTTCGCTGGCTCTCTGTGATGCGTTGAGAGGTAGAGAATGGGCTCATCTTCACCAGGGCTCTGCCTTGGTGCTGGCCCTGCTCCATCTCCTGGCACTTTCTTCAGGAGTCCCTTCCCGGTCTCTCTGCTCACTACATGCCTCTTTTGGTGTGTGCACATTTTGCCTGACTCTGCAATTTGAATTGAATGAGAGGCACTAAACCTTCAAAAGTAGCCATTTAAAGTTCTGCACACTGGGAAAAAAAAGGTTTTTTTTTTTAAATATCAGAAATAGTGAAATCAAACTTTGAGGCCTGAAATAAAGCCTTCAGTTGTCTTGGCTTTTGAGCCCTTTTTACTTCTGCCCCAGCTCTTGACCTGAGTATCAGCAGCTTCTGAAACCTGGAAATATTATTCTGCAGCAATGCCTGCTTTCTCCCTGTTATTTCATTATCTCTGTGTTTCTTTCTGCCCCCATTCTTCCACTGGAGCACCAGGGAACAGCGCTGTTCTCCTCACAGAAAACAGGAGATGTCCTGCTCAAAGCCTAATGAGCCCAACCTCATTCAGGTTTAAATATTTAACTTTGAGACTAAATTTAACCCTACCCAGCCAGTTTTCATTCTTTGTTATTTTCTAACTTTTCTCCCCAAATAATAACTCTGAACCTCATACCCTTTCCTAACTTCACTCACAAATCCAATCCTCCTACAAATAAAGAGTGTCATTCCCTATTTCCTCTTATGTCTTGAAATAATTAGAGATGGATAAAGAAACAGCAGAAGGCACTGGTGAATCCCTTGACTTGAAATCTATGGCAAAGCCTGTCCATGTTTACTCTTTTGGTTGAGATGGTAAATCCCTTCATTTTACCCAAAAGAGGCTTCTTATAGCACAGTTTGAGCCAAAAAGCACCAGGTCCTTATGGAAGAGCTTGGCATTGGACATCACTATTGCTTTATGTAACACTCTGAACCCTGCAGACCCTTATCTTGTCTCATTAACAGCTCCATGTGATCAGTCCCCATCAATAGTGGGATAATCAAACTGCATTTGTTCCAGAGAGATGTTTTGTGTAGTATTATTAATGTTAAATGTAATCATGCACCTTACAATGAAATGCTTCAGTGTGATCACAGGTCTGATGTCTGGAAGCCTGACTACTCAGTTTAGTTTTCCAATAGGGAAATAAGCCCAGGGAATTGCCTGGGAAATCTCATCCTGTGCCTTCAGGGAGTTTTGAGACATGAATAACCTTTCGTGTGATTACAGTGGAAACGTTTAACATGGAGGGTAAATAAATAGTTTGCTGAAGGTTTAGATAATTCATACTATCACATCAATGGACTCATTTTGCAATGTTTGATACCATTTCAGTATGTTAATTAGACAACATATTCAATAATGAAAACAAGCTTCTTACAGCCTTGGAACATTCAAAAAAAAATTGGATCTGTTTCCTCATGACTTTTCTTTTTATAGCTATTTTTAATTTGCTCTTCATGAAACTTAGGGGAGGAATTCGAAACCTTGACCTTTCCTACAACAGCTTAGTGCATTATGCTGCCCTTACTCCATGGGTAAGTGCTTTTCTAAGCATCCCTGATGCTGAATTTGATATCCTAAACATTTTCATTAAGCTCATTTCTTGGGGCATGCATTATCACGTCAGGTAGCCGAGCAGCGAGTGCAGGTCCCGCTGTGATTGCGCTCAGCGAGCGTCCATGTGCTCGGGATACGCAGCAATTATCCAGCAGAGCCCTGGGAAAGGTGCAGTGCAGGAGCATATTGGACGAGTTATGGCTGGGAAATTACCTTGCAGCAGACACAGCAATAGCATTAGAGCTGATTAGATTGTTTGAGGAGTTATACTGACAAGATTTTAAATCTTGTAACTTCGCTGCCGTCGCTTCCCGACAACACTAAGGTTTGGGTTGTGGGTGATGGACACACAAGCAGAGTAAGATCACAGAATCAGAGTCAGTTAGGTTGGAAAACACCTCTGGGATCATTGAGTGCAACCTATGACCCAACATCTCCTCATCAACCAGACTATGGCACTCAGTGCCACATCCTTGTTCCTTGAACACCTCCAGGGACGGTGACTCCACCACATCCCTGGGCAGCCCATTCCAATGTCTAACCACCCTTTCTGTAAGGAAATTCATCCTGATGTCCAACCTAAACCTCTCCTGGTGCAGCTTCAGACCATGTCCTCTTGTCCTGGGAGAAGAGGCCAACCCCCACCTCCTGGGTAGGAAGGTGCCCCTCCACAGGAAGGCTCTGCAGGGCAGAGACAGAGCTTGCATTTCCACAGGGATTTCATGGTAATGGTAATCAACAGATAAAAACACCAGAAGGACTGAAATGTCTTAAGGAGACTGAACTGTAAGAAATCACGAGCCATTAATTCAGCTACTTAGAGAACAATTTAGGATTGTCACTTATTTTCTGTCTCATTCTCAGATGACATATGACCGTGGTTTCCGAATACAGCAAGCATTTAAACATTGACTGTATAAAGAGAAAACACTCTCATTATTTCAAACCTTTAGGGAGGATAGTTTAACTGCCCAGTTTCATCTGATTTTGAGGTGGGGAATTGCCAGCTCTCCTCAAGCAGCTGACCAGGGCACCCGACAGATGCGCTCAGAATTAGCACATTTTACACTTTCAATGTTGAGACTTGAATAAGAAGCAATATATTATTTCTGCAGCTATCAAATTAGTAAAATCTTGTTGGTTTTGTATGTTTTTTTTAATTCTTAGTAAGGAAAATGCACAAGTTCAAGATGAGAAGAAAAATGTACAACAAGGTAAATGTATTAATGTGATCCCTAAAGCACCCAGCACCATATGCACATGTTTGTGAGGGATTCTGCTCCAGTGAACAACTCAAACAACACATAATTTCTCTGATCCTGCTTGATCCCTGGAGAAACACTTGCAGGTCGCTGTTTAAATGAGGAGAAAATTGGTTATAAATCAACTTAATTTTCAAATATATTAATCCAAAGAGAACCCAATTTTGTGTGAAATGGTAGCATTTAGAGAGGAGTATAAGTAAATCTCAGTAAGAAACCCCCTCGAGTTTAATCTTAGCTATCATCCAAACTGATATTGTCTTTCTCACTTTTCAGGTCTCCAAGTTTCAGCAGTGATACAGAACACAAAGGTATAATTGATCATAAACAAAATACTTACATTTTTGTACATGTAAGTATGATGGAATATTTGATCTTCCCTTTCTTGTCTGACTTTGGATAAAGTATAGGCTATGAAGAATAGCTGTTACATGCAATTTCTGAGGCCTTGCATTTCTTCTGAAAGGAAATGGTTTTAAATCAGAATAAGTTGACATGGTTGCTTTAATGTCACAACTTCTAACTAGCAAGAATAAAATAAACGTTTGAATTCAATAACATATTTCTCTCTGTTCTGCCACGTACTGGCTGAATGAAAAAAACCTTGCAATTGTGTCCTGCACTGGTACACAGGAACACTCACCCCCCCTCCTCTCCCCAGGAAGCTTGGTAACAGTTGTACCTCTAGAAGGTTTTTCCTTGCATCACAAAACTATCACACAACTCATCCCAATCAAGCTGTGTTCATAACAAAATGAGATGCTTTCAAATGGTGACAGAGCTGCTCCTTTCCATGGCTTAGGTGGAGAAGCAGAAAAAGTTTCCTGACCAAGATCCAACCCCTCGTGCACGCAGTTACCGATAGAATTTCTCGGGAGAAGGATTTAGTGAGGGAGCTAATCCTGCAAAGCACTGTCTCTACTCAAGTGGAGAGAGCTTGCCAGGGATGCTCAGCATCTTACAGAGCAGACTCCAAGTGACAGCACGAGAACAGAATGACTTCAAGGTCAGAGAGATGCAGAGAACGTAAATCTCTGCACGCTCCAGACACGGGCTCTGCACAGTGCCTATATTTCACATTAGAAGTTGCCACATCATTTTTATAACAATTTTTGGGAAGGAGAGGGGGAAAAAAAAAATCAGCAGAAATAAAAAGCAAATAATCTTCAAAGACAAGAAAGTCAAGATTCCAGAAAATATGTGTACTGAATCAGAGACAATTTGGACTCTACAGCTTTCTCATTAGCTGGAGGACAAATTCTCCTCTCTTGTCCTGTTACAGAGTTAATGAGTAAGGTCAGACTGAACTGAAGCCAGCACTTTTTTATATCAATATGCAGCATGTTGGTACTGAGGGATGTGCTTTTATCTCTAAATGCAACAGAATCTTAAAAACATTCATAAAGCAACAAACAACCCAACCCCTGTGGAAAATCCAGACCAGTACTGGAGTGACACACAGCTGCTCCCAGTCTCTTCCCAGAGGCAGAAGATCCAGTGATTGAAGCACACAAATAGGGCTGAACATCTCATCTCACCACTGATTTACTACATGACCCTCCCCACCTCCTTTCAAGCAAATTATGCAGTCCCTGTCACTTTTTTTTACCACATGGTCAGGAAAATACTATTCCCATCTTTCTCTAGCCCACACAAATTGTGAGAACCAATTATCATTTGTGAAATGCTTTGAATATACATTGTCTGAGCACAACTAAGGGAGAGAATGGTAATTACTCATAGTTTTCACTTTCCAGCACATTTAAAACAATTTTCCGTGCCTCAGCTGAAGTGATCACACCCAAACCTGATCTCCCTCAAACCACTGCTTTCAACAGGGAAACATTACAGTGCAAATGTGTAAAACAGACCAGGGAAGTCTGAGAGTCTTCACTAAATATGCTGGCTGTTAGATAAGATGAATTACAAAGTTATTCTCTTGAGCATTTAAATTTACAACTCTTATCTAATTGAAGCCATTCACATACAGCTAGTGTAGTGTCCCGTGGATAATGATGAACTGAAGTGTGCTAAATACTTGAAAAGCAAAGATTTTCCTCCCTGAATGAGAGGGAATTGTATCTACAAATACATTTATACATACTTGTATATAAAACACAGCCAGATATATGTGAGTTTATAAAAACACCAGTGTTACAGAGAAATCAGGTATCTATAGTAACAAGATGCTGGTATTCTAATGTCACTGTGCTTCCTCATAATAGGACCATTAATGAAATAGTTGTTTGATGTTCCATCACATGTAATGATAGCTTTTTGTGCCCTAAGTAGACAGCAATACAGATGTGTGCAGCTATGTTGTTATCGCCAAAAAACTCCTCAGCAAGGCCATTAGAAAAACCCATCATTCCAGCCTCGCTTTCTTTGATTTGTAGTCGAAATATTCCCAATCTACACTTAACAGCAAAAATACCAGCAATTCTGAGAATGCAATGGCTTCCCACTCGCTGCAATGTAAGCAAACAAACAAACAAACAAAGATAAAAATCATTAACCTGATGAAAAGAGTTCGTTTGCAGTATGGAACTGTTGAATGAGGATAGTCACACCCTATCACGTTTTAGGGCACATCATGCAAACTTGCTGACTCTGGAGTTCTCTCTCATTCCCTGGAAAATCTGTACTTCACTGGCGTAAAACACTATGTGGATTTTTTTAATCCGATAAGAGAGAAAGTCTAGTTTTGGGTAAGGATTATTCACTACAATATCCTTTAGTTTTTTTTTTAAATTTATATTACTACTTTTTCCTATGCAACCACTGCTTTTTTTTGTTAGCAGATAAAGCAAAATCCACTCACATTTGGACAAATATCCTTGACTGATCAGACTGCCTTATCCTTGGCTGGCTGGAATTTACATGTTGCAAGACAAATGCCTTCCTTTCTTTCTTTTGGTTGTAAAGTAGAAAAAAAGTCAGCTTTAAAGCCTCAGATGTGAAGGTGAAATAAGGTTCTCTGTGGCTCATTTGTACCAACACACATTAAGAATGTTTAAGGCTGGGCTCATTTCCACTTTTCTACACTCCAAGGCCTGATGCCGTAATTTCTGGAAGAGAAGGAGCTTCCTGCTGTTCCCAAGCCCTAAACTGAGGAACAGATCAGCTCATGGAGTATTTACGACAGCTTATTCTGACATGTAAGGCCTGGCAGCATCATATCCTCATCTTCAGCTGGACTTGGAACTTCTGTGACAGGCAGGAACTTGTTCAAAAATATTGCTACACTTATTTTAGGTCTGTGTTAAAGAAACGAGAGTTTGAAAAGGATGTTTACTGCAGATGGTGGATTATAAGGAGTCACACACGATACAACAAACTGTTTTTAACAAACAAGTGGTTTGTGTCCTATTTTCCAAACAGGTTTATAAGGCAGGCTTCAATCTGGCTCTTAAATTCCCCTTTGTTTTTAAAGTACTACTTCTCAGCTTCAAGAAACGATAACAGCACCTTGAAAACAAAAGCCAACATATTCAGACATCCGTGCAAAGATAAAAACAAACAGTTTAGAGACAGAACAAAATCAGTATGTGCAATTCATACAAGCGTGTTCCAAGGAGAATGACATTACAGAGAAGTACCTTTCAGCCTGCAGGATGTTCTCAGAAGTGTCACACTTCTGCCTATTGTCTCTGCATGGTGATGGCTCCTCCTCACCCACACTACAGCTGCAAACCCACTTTGCAGTTATGTGCTCTTAAATTCAGTGCCCTGAGCAGACTGGTCAGCTCTTCTAGCAGGGAAGAGCACCAAACCTGCTCTAGCTTCCATGTGATGATCTAAAGGGAGCCAAGAAGATTCAGCAACCTGAGTCCTACCCATGGTACAGGAGCATGGGAGAGGCTCCTTTTCCACAGCTGGCAGGAGGGTGCCCAACCTCAGAGCTGGGCAGCCCTGCCACTGAGAGAACTAGGGCATTAAGTGTCTGCAGCACCTTCTGGCTGCAGCTCCTCGTGACTGTCCTCACACACTTATTCTGTATATTTGGCACAGGAGTTATCCTATTATATTTTTATCCGCTAGAGAGTTGATTTTGGAAGAGTGTTAGAATACTGAAATTAATGTTTATTAAGGAGGACACACTTTTTAGTCACTGTTCTACTGCACATATGTGTATACATTTCTGCAGGAAAAGGCAGTGACCATGTTGTCAAAGCAGAAATGTGTGAAGAGCTTTTAGAACAAAACAAAAGATGGATGTCTTGCTATGTAAAACACATCCTTACTAAGGACATTTTCACCTTGAATCCCATCAGCCCTCACTTTCAGATGAATTCTGTCATTGTTTGTGTGCATTCAAACAGCAAAGGATGCTTTACACAGCTACAGTTTTATAACTGTTTGCCCTTGGCCCAGGCCCATTGGAATAAGTAGAACTGGTAAACATCCTGCTTGAACAATGTATTTCTTTTGTTACCTGAGTTTAAGGTGTAATGAGTCATTTTTTTTTCTGAGTAATTATAAAGCATTCTCGATTCTCAAACCTTTATGACATATAGCAAAATATGACTTACAGCATAGAAATAATAAGAAAAGCTCTCTAAAAGTTTATAGCCTCCTGCATGTTGTAAAAATGCCCCACACGTTCGTTATATCTCCCACTAGAAAATTATTTCCATGGTGTGCTTTCATGAAGCTGGCGACAGTTTCAACACCTAGGCTATTGAGAAGGAAAACTATTATTTTCCTTTTGATAGACTGAGGCAACCTTTCAGCCATTTAGCAGCTGCGACATTTTCAGACACAAAGCTACCCTTTCCTTATAGAAAGGAAAAATTAAAGACATTGTGATGATTTGGTTTATCAAATATGGGTAACTAAAAAAAAGGAGGTTTGGTGGTGGTGTGAAGGAAGTATCTGTCCAGAGCACTGAATTACTGGATTTGGAACACACAACTTATTTTAAATACAAAGCCATCTTTATAATAACTTCATAACAAAGTTATAATAGCATTAAATAATACTTTGTCCAAAATCCTGAAAACAATAATATAGAGTCTAATTGATAAGAACTCAAATTCACTTATCTAGAAATTTATTTAACCCAGGCACAGCTATTTTCCCCATCTATAGGTACAAGGAGAGTGTGCCTTTGTGTGTGCCTTTGCAGAGGGAAGAGCACTGGAAGGGGTTGGACACAGGGAATTCTAATGCCCAGTATGGGATTAAAGGTTGATAAAATGTGACAAAACCATATTGAAATATTTTGCTGCTTTTAGTTACATTTGGAAAAGTTTTCAATTATTCTAGCACAGGACCAAATAAAATTCCCAAAGGGGATGTACTCCTATAGTACATTCATCCTGAAGTACTCCATTTTTACTGCATAACGCAGAATTCAAGATTAATAACTTTGCACCAGCACTAAGTTCAGTTTATTTTCTTACATGCTTTCCTAAAATCCTAAACACAGCAAGTAGGTATTATAATTATCTCTGTAGAGATTAATTGTTATTAAGACTACCCAGTTCTGTCATGAAGTGTAAGTATTTTCCTTGAGTTAAGCCAGAAGTAAATCACAGCATTACATTTGATGTAATTTCAGTGAGGTGTTTGTGACATCCCTGAATTGCAGGGGGAATATAAAAGCAAAATGTTGTCCGAGAGTGGTTTATTGCTGTGAAGCTCCTCTTTGCATCTTCGTTTTCTGCTCTCAGAGAGCTAAATAATGTGAGATCAGGAATTCTGCAGTCTGTTTTCAAACAGGGCTGCCTCTGGGCCCATGCAGGTTCCTCTGGGTGGCTGGTCTAACCTGGACAGCCTTTCTTGCCCTTTCCTGACATTCTTGCCCATCTCAGCTCCCATGACCACGCGGAGACTGCAGAGCTGAGCCAGATGTGCTCTAATGTAGACTTGGTGCTCTGAATATCCAGATGTGCTCTAATGTAAACTGCTGCTCTGAATAGCCACAGCTCACTGAGAGCAGCAGACGAGCTCAGCTCCTGCCAAGGGAACTCACAGTAGCCTGTGCTCCCAAGGCAATCATCTCAAACAAATGACATTTCTCCCCATCAACATTATTAAAGCCTTTGTGTCATCAGATCTATTTATCACTGTCTGTCTTCCCTTTCTCACATCACACATCTTGGTCTAACCAAATTCTTAAGATCAAGCATCTCTCATGAGGCAGCAGTTACAGCCTTCCTGTCTTTTCCAGCTATACACACATAATTAATAATAATAATAATAAAAAATAACTGTGTGCAGCTGGATGAATTATTCATAAATATACACCAAAATGCTTGACGTTATCTTCATACATACCCAAGAAAGATGACTGTGTATATTTCAAAGTCATTTTTCTGTTAGATAGAGGAGTAAGGGTTTTGATGTGTGCACAGTTAAGTAAAGTCAAGTGAGTGTAATGCAAAGCAAAACTTTCCCAAACCCACAGCATTTTTGCCAGAGCACAGAGCTGGCTGTGCCAACAGGAGGCTCTGCACGTGTGCGCAGTGCCCACAAACACAGACTCATTGCTGAAGCTGTGCAGACATTCCCACTTCCATTTCTTCTTCCATCCGTGCTCCTGACAATTTACCAACGTTTTTAAATATAACTACTCACTTCCCTCCTTTCTGCAGAACTGCAATTTTGGAAACTGCCTAAGTAAGTGAATTTTTTTCCTGTTTCCATTATACTGGGATCATTTTAACAGAGTAGAAGAAAATGCCACATAATATTCTGTCTTACACTTTAAAATACAATTATAGTCAAAATGTGAATCTAAAAATGGACTCATGGGACCAAAGTCTCAGACACTGTAAACTGGCACAGATTCATTCTCTTAGGCAGAACTGGAGTGTATTGCTGAGAATTTGACATAGCAGCTTTATATCAATGAATTCATTTAAAACTGCAGCAGCTTCCAAGGAAAGAGTTTTCCTGTTCACCAGCCTGATAAACAAACTTGTAAATTTAGTATCAGAGTCCTTGATATTGTGTAAGTGGCTATAAATGATTCTGTAGTCAATTAACAATTCTCTTACTGATACATGAGCCAGATTTAAGCTAAATCAGTCTCCCACGTTTGCACGACCTTGGTTTGTGCAGCAAATGCAGCTCTGAATTCAGGCAGCATTTTACCCTGGTAAACCCCAAAATTTATCACTAAACTTATGGACTTGACTCTGGACCATAACTGCACTTCATGAATTTTTATTCCTTAATTTCTCTTGGCTTAAAGAAGTATTTATTTATGCAGACCTCCCACTAAATTTATGGGTGTCCTCCAGGGAATATGGCAGGAAAAGCAGAGCCCTTCCCGTCAGTGGCCATGACAGCACAGACACCAGGACAGAGGCTACACTGGGGGATAGAGCCTAAAGCATAAATTAAGCCTTTTTTAGATCTGCAGGATGAGTGGACGTGGCTTTGTCCCTCCTCTGAGTAAATCTAGTTCATCTCTAGCTCAAGCTTTCCAGCCAGGTGTGTACCAACGCTAAATAACTTACACAGAACATTGCCTGCTTTTCATATGTTTCTGACTTTCACAGACAGCTCACTAGCAAATTTCTATCTTACCACCACTAGGAATACAGAGAACAATTCATATTAAATAAAGAAAACTCAGAAAAAGTCAAATGCATTTTTATATCTTTCTCATGTCCACAAAGTGGGACCTACCTAGAGCTCTAATATCTCTAGACTTCAACTGCTAGATCCCTAATACCAATACACAATAGAAACAGGGGAAATATCTAAGTCAATTTTTTTTTTAATGTATTTAAAACACACCAGTGGTATCTTTGAGTGAGATAAACCAGTGTGTCTCCACTGACAACAGTGGAAGCTGAGGGCTGCTACACCATCACAGATGAGAGGATACAGAAACTCAGCTGGGTAACATCGAGAGCAACTCTTTAGCACTGCTTTGTATTTCAGAGGCTCTCCTAACTCGACTTACCAGAACAAGTGTTCTGTTTATTAATAATTCCCCCCATTTCTATAGAAACAACCAAAACAAACAGAAATTTCCTATACTTTCCATTGCTCAAGTTCAAATGCATGACTGTACAACTAAAATAAATACCTAGGAATATTTGAAAAATAATATAATTATCTCCAAAATGTGCTAATAGTCCTAAAGCAAATGGGGTTTTATTGCATTTGTTACTTGTGACCTCTTAGCTCAATAATTCAGCAGAAGGTGACTGCAACCACTTTCCATCTAATGGAAGGAGTAAATGCTGTGTGGTGTGTGGGTATTTCTGCAAATCTCAAATAATTGTTTCTTTGCAACAGAGGAAGTGATACTAGACGCAAAGATGCACAACCAGAGGATTGTGTAGCCACAGGAAAACATGCGAGTTTTGTGAAAAGTAGAGACCCTATCCAAAAGTCACAGCTCAGTGTGGAAAAGGACTTGGCATATTCCTCAGAAAGGAAAAACACATGTCAAAGCAATACCTTATGTATTGAAAATGGATAATCAATATGAAATATCACTAACAATCAATAAATAATTGATTTTTCTAATGGAAACAATTCAGAGAGGCTCAAGTGCCCTAATTCCCAGCTCACTTGCACTAACAGGCGCCAGCACAGGAATGTGGCACTCAAACCCTAGCTCCTTTCTCACTGGAGAGATCTACCAGTCCACAGTTTCCACCCCAAAAATGCACTGTCTAAATGAGATTCTGGCCCAGTAACTCCTCCTTCTTCCTCTGATCCACTATTGCTGCCACCAGTTTGGCATCACAAATTCACCCAATCACAAACATACTTTCTAGACCATTTGTTCATGTTGTATTATCACTTTCCCTGTGTCTTCCAATTAAAAACTCCAGAGAAAGTTAGTTTATCTTTCATCCATTTCCCAAGACTGTTTTCCCTGCCCCTGAAAATTTCTGCTTCTTTAAACTCCATCAAATAATATGGCTAGTTTGGGTTTTAGATTGTTGTTGAAAAAAGCCACACAAGAAGATTGTGGTAATGGAGACCCCAGCTGACATCTTCCTTTGTAATGTGTTTCATGTGCCCTCAGATCTTTTCATTAAATAATTCAGTGTCTGAAGGGGGGAGGACAAGACAGGGAAGAAATTGATTTTAGAATTCATCATTAAATGCCCTTGGATTTTTTCCTTTTTTGCACTCCCTTTGTTTTTCTAACAACAGTGTGGCATTGTCTGTGGACAGAATCAAAGACAGAACATCAGAGAAGTCGTATCATTGGAGGGTTGGTGTCTATACAAAGTTTTAATATTTAAAACCTAATCATATAAGGTGTTTTCTGGGAACTCTTCATGGAAACTGATTTCTTTTTCAGTGCACAAAAATATCCCCACAGTCACGCACACACAAAAGAGGGATTTTTTGTTAAGTGCTCTCCAAGTGCCTGGGCTGGGATGGCCTTTCCACCTCCACTGGCTGGCAGGTCAACTGCCTCACTGCAGCACTACCACGGACTCCTGAAAGCATTTCCAGCTTTATGAACAAACTGATAGAAAACACGTTAAGTGTGACCCTGCAATTACGTTGCATTGAGCAGGATCAGCGCAGTTATTGCCTCCTGCAATCTCCCCTTTGTCAGTTCAAATGCAAAGAGCACTGATAAACGTTAATGGCAACCAAGTAATAGTTAAGCCTCAACACTAATTTTTAACCTGACTACTTTGGTAATAAGTCCAGGGACTGCCATTTGAAGATAATGAGACAGGTGTCAATGGCATGGATGTGTTTGAATCCCACAGAACTACAGGGATGGCAGAAGAATCTGCAGAATGTCTGAGTTAATTCTATAAAGGTCCATGTGTCCTCCATGATGCTAAAAAAGTCTTGTGAGAAGCACTCACATTTCTGTTTTGCCTGAAGTAGAGAGAGGGGAATGGGAATCCTTTCTGAGTCAGACAGGCCACTGCCATGATCATCTTCAGTCTGGGTTTTCCCCCATTCTGTATTCCAGGAAAATTTCTGGTCCATATTGACACCCATGACCGAGGGATCTCTTCCAGCCGCAGCCTACGCCATCGCTGTGATGGAGCTGGCACTGCACTGCCCCACTGGTGGGACCCTGTGCTGTCCCCACCTCGAGGAGTGAGTCCCCTGAGTGGGAAGGTGGGCTCTGAGCAGCTCAGAGCTGGAAGCATTACAGCCAAGCCATTGTTCTCCGTGGATGAGTAGGGGACAAAGAAATAGTTTTGCCACCTAAACCAGTGCGGCTCCAGCACGAACAAGGCTCCTGCCTGAAGGGTCCTGGGTACATTGTCACTTACTGGTCAGTTCCATGAGGCAAAACCCCCTCCATCCATTTCCCATAATGAGCAAGTTTCTGTCTCCATGTGCAGCTTACAACCCATAGTAAATAACCCTGAGCCCCACGGGATCTCTGATCTCTTTCTGCTGTGCCTTCCAGCCTGAATGCCAACACAAAGGCCTCAAGTCTTACTTTACACAGACCCTAGCCTATGAGGTTACTTCTCCAAGAACTTTCCAAGCTAAGAGGTATAGAGGAATTTAAATCCTGTCTGTGGTGTAGCACGAGAGCTCTGAGTTATAACATTCACTTACACTCTGTATCTGTTTTTATCCATCTGTGTCAATGACAACACACAGGGAGCCAACAGCTTCAGCTATAATTGGTGAGAGTGTAGGTACAAATAAAACCCATTTTTTCTCTTTAGTATATACAACATATGGAGCAGCGCTGTGGGGTCAGGAGAATTATGTCTCAGTGTTCGTGGGCAGGTTTCTGACGGAGGTTTTATTTTTTGGTGTTGCAAGCTTTCAAGGAGTTATGACATTATTGTTTCTTTTCGGAGTGCCTCGATTGAGATCAAAGTTCAGGGGTTGTATTATGTTACCCAAAGATTGCTTTGCTCCTGTTCTTTCCAAAGAATTGCATGCATCTGAGCTGAGCAGCTTAAGTTGCAGCAAGCCTTGGCTTCATTTTTGCTTGCAATAATGAAAATCAGGACTAATGAAACACAATTAAGCTCATGTAAAAGAGAAGAGACTCCAACCCACATATTTTTTCCTTGTTTTCCTGCCATGTTGTTTACAAAGTGGTTAAAAAGGAGTTACTGAAAAGACGCAATTTGTTTCAAATTGTTTTCATTGTTATATTTTCTTTCACTGCTCCTGCTTGCCAGGCCAAAGACTTTCAGGGTAATTCTGACTTCAGTGCCCTTTATACTTATCATATAACTCCACAAGGGAATTATCATATGCAGGGTAATTAAGCATCTTTGCTGATGGTGGGCTTTGACTATGGCAAGATTCTTACAGTACTAGTCTTATTTTCTGAACTATTTTGTCATTTGCTAATTAGAATCTGGCCTCAAGGTCTTTCAGAAACATTTTCCTGAACTCATCTTATTATCCAAAACTTTTCTCTGAGTTTTCCTCGCCATCATATGGCAGCTAATTGCTGATGTATATATATTCACTTACAGCAGAACCTTTGTCCTTAGTGAGCAGCCCTTTCCTACAGCCCTCTTTTTCTCCAATAAAAAGTTGAAAACTGTTGCCCTGAGAAGGACAGAGAATGGATTTGTTGTCAAAACCAGCAGTAGCCTGTTGCTATTTTAGTGTGTGTAAACTTCATTCTGAGGATGCTGTATGGGAATATCCCGAAACCCCCTAGATAGGGGCTGAGATCTGAAACCAGGGGTTGCACACAGCTGAGAACATGTGTGCTGTGAAATAACAAGATCACTCCAAGGTGAAATCGTGACTTGGAAGCCTTGGAGCAAAATTCAGGGAAATGGAGCAAGATTAAGAGTTTAATTGTGTGAAGACTCTATTTTGTTTTACTTTACACGCATGGATTTTCCCTGTAAAGCTAAAGGACTACTTGAACATTTAAAATTAAGCACACAAAGTTAAATGCTTTTCTGGATTCAAGCCAGACTGCTCGGCAACTTGCTGTATTATCCCTCTAGAGAGCAGTTACTTTGTCTTTTGAAAGCCAATTTGTCCACCCTAATGAATCACTTCTTGCCTCTGACCTGTGTTTTGTTTCACTGGTTTGTACATGAATTTTTATGAGATGAAGAAACCATCCCTGCCACCCTTCAAACACTTCTGACAACCCAAATATTCGGCCCAGAGCAGCACTGAATCCACACTCCTGGCAGGATGAAGATCCATAACATTACCTCTGGAGCACAAAGTATGAAGTGCATGATCACACTGTCTTTGCCAAACTTGAGCAAAAAAGGCAAACACAGAAAACTGCAGCTCAGGAGGATAAGAAGGGAGGTGAGTCAGCCACCAGCCCAACTTTATCATGGCACGATGTTCCTGTTCAGCTCTACAGAAATACAGAACACAAGAGAATATAAAGAAAAAACATCACTAACAGGCTTATGTACTTCATAAACATACCTAAGAGAACTGCAGCTCTGCAAACAATCTGCCTATGACTGACAAAACATTTATTAAATCAAACAAGATGCTTTTGGCACTTCCAAAACAATTGAAATGAGAGGAGAAAGGATGAAGTGAGGACCTGAGTGAAACGATCTGGAAGCAAAAGTATCAAAAATACACATGCCACAGGACCCTCTAAACGTTATTTTCACTCATTTTCTAGCCATTCATTTTGCTTTAACATGGGCGTAAAAATTGATGACAGCCCAACTCTCTTATACACTGATTATTTCTCATGATAAAATAAACATTGTCCAGTTCTTAGCTCATTCCTTACTAGAAAAAAGCATCAGATAATTGCAAGGGACAACTGTGCTTTTCCAAAAGGAGAAAGAAAAGTTTGAACAAACTAAAACACCTTTGACAGGATCGGGCCCGGAACCGGGAGTGGGGAAAAACTCGGACTGGCTCAAGGCTGGGATACAGAATGGTGAAAAACCTAGACTGGATTCTGGTCAGAGTACGGAATGCGGAAGAGCTCAACCAGGCCTCTCAAGCGCCAGAGAACTGAATAAAAGTGTTCAAAAAACCTGTCCCTTGGCAGCAGCAAAAATTGATCTCATCCTTTCCATGCCGCCCTGCGCTGCAGAGACACAGCCGGGGTGTCAGTGACCGCGCTTCCCCTCCCATCGGAGCTGAGGCAGAGCCCCCAGCAGTGGGAAAGGCTCTGCTGGAAGCTACAGGAAGAGTAAGGTAGAATCAGGATGTGAGTAGATATTTTAAGAGCTAAAACAATCCTCTATCTGATTTAAGATTAGACCTGCATTACAGCTCTTTGGGTTGACTCTTCCCATTCCCCTCTCTGGTTCTTACCAGAGCACTGAAGCTGATCAGAACTCAGCTGGGTTTTCCCCATTCCAGCTCAGGCAAAGTGGTAAACGAATGACAACACAATTCTGTGTCCTTTAGGGTAAAAATTTCTGCTTGGTTTTCTATAAAGTAATTCCAGCACTTGGTGCATTTTTCAGGAGAGGCATTTAAAATCTGTGGGAGCAACACCCATTCTATCAAAAAGAGGAGACCTTTTGCTTGCATTAAAGCAGCGAAACAACTCCAGAAACACCATCTGAAGCAGAAGCCTCCAGCTCATCAAATCTACTGTACATGCATTATATGCATCACTACCCCCCAGAACAACAAAATTAGCCCGTGGCTATAAGAAAGTGCAAGTTGGCAAGGCGGATTTTATCCTTTTACTCTGTCCCTGACTTGTGGAGGAAAGACAAAGCAGCTGTTGTAGGGACCATACAGGATCTCAGGCCACAGGGAGAGTTTAGAAGAATCAAACCCAGGGGTGCAGACGGAGAACTGTATCTTGCCCAGTTTAATAAATTTGTCTCTCTGGATTGGATAAATTTGGTTACCTGCAAGAGTTTTCACTCTGACAGTCTGAAGGAAGTGTTACGAGTGTGTCCATGGCTGAAATGGATACTGTAATACTAAAAGACATTTTATATTTTTGGCACAAGAATGGTACTTAATTATTTTAAGCTATTACATTGCACCATGCAATGGCAGTGGGACCCAAGATGATAAAATACCAGCTACAAATTCTGAGGTTTATTCTGCCCACCTATTTTTAGGTATTCAGGTTGCTATCAGCTCTTATACCATTTCCAGGGGAAATAACATGACAGACCAACAATTCAGTGGAGGGACTCAGAGCAGCCTGTCAAGCTCAGACTGTCAGAAAGACCCAGTTTGTTGGTATTCAAATTACTAGGGAGCTGGATGACCTGAATGTGGCTCAAAAGGCAAAAAAGAAATCACCTACCTGAATAACCAAAGGAAAGTCGTTGCAGGAGAGGTTTGGCGCAACGTAAATACTAATGAACTTATCTTTTTCCTCTCTACCCAAAGAAAATCAAAGTAATATTCAAGATATTGAATTCCAGCAAGATACCCTCCTGTACAGACTTCCCTCAGATGGAAGCTAAGTAGCGGAAAAGTGACTCTGGAATTCTGTTTCTGCAGTTTCTAAATCAGACCATTTCATAATGGATCTCTGAAACCTGTGATCAGATATGGCACTTGCAGCAAATTCTGAAAACAAGCATATTTCTTAGGAAACAAGAAGAAAAACCTTGCAGAGGTTAGCAGTAAAATAAAAGGAAGGAAATGGCTCTCAACCTACCTCAAAAATTGTATATATTTTAAAGTTCTGTCTATGCCTCAGCACAAGTACACATAACCTTTCATACCTTCATTGTTAAGATTTGCCAGTTAAGAAAGTGCTATTATCTGTCTTTTATAGATAGGGAACAGCACACAGGGAGCCTAACTTGTTCAGTGTCATAAAGGGATCCTGCAGCAGAGATGAGAATTAAACTTTGTTCTCAGAGCTCTCCAATAAATGCCATTGTTCGTGAGTTCTTTAAATAAAAAGCATGTAACAGGAAAAAAAGAGGAGGCAAGGGAAGAGGGGTTTTGTATCATTAGAGATAAAGAATTGGAAGTGTTAAGAGGAAGAAAACTCAATGCAATTTAATGTAGGAAATGCTATAAGGGACTTTTAATGAATTAATTAATCTGACCACTAAAACCAAACCAACAAACAAAACCTAAGAGGGCGGAATATTTCTAATTAATTTTTAAATGGAAAACCACATTTTTAATGTGAAGCAGAAAATCAAGCCTTTTTCATTCCCAAATAACGTTGAAAACATCAGAACACGTCATCAGGTCTTCATAGCATTTAAAGGGAAGTTCTTCTGATTCAAATTTATCCGTTCTACAATGTTCAAAATGACCAGAAAATCCCACCCTACCTGCATTTATTATGTTACCACTTCTGTGACAATAAAAACTCATCAGTTAGGAGGTGCTCTATGGGAATGCAAGGTTGAAGAGGGTGTTTTTCAACTTGAAATAATCAATAATTTAGTTTTGATCAATTCTAATTTCTGTGCAAATCAATGCGGTAACCCTGGCCCATCTATTAAGTGAAGCCCACGCTGAATGAACTTCCTCACACAAGCAGTCTAAATTAAATTCAGACCTGTAACTCAATACTAAAGGGAAAAATTACCTGTGACGGTCAAAAGTTGGACTCAGTGACACCACTCAGGAGTGGGGCCCACTGACAGAATTAGGAACACTGAGATGTCAAGCGTTCCCCCAATATCCCAGGAGCAGCTAAGCAGCACAGGAGGTGATGCACTTTTGATACCTTGAGTATTTTTAAAATACATTCTCTGCAATATGGCAATTTCCATAAGAATTCTGTTGCACAGTATGCATTTATTTATGCACACCGCATATTCATGCCTGTCAGATGTCTGCGTGAAGATTTACTTTAGTGGGTTCCAAATGATGCCTCTTTTACTGGTGTTGAAACACAAACAGCAAAGCTTCTCATATTTTAAAATCATCCCCATTAGCACGACCTCCTTAAGCAGTTAATTCCTGCTCTAGGATGTATTTGTAGCATGGCTGGGATATGGCTTAAGGAAAAAGATCCTACAGAAATCTGCAATCTGGTCTGTCTCCAATTTTCCCTTCCTGCAAATATTTTCTGTTTGCTTCCTCATTATTCCTCAGTGAGATTCTCTGCTGTAACATAATTCACATAGAATGGTTTATGTTCGTCGTCGTCATTGCCTTGGAAGACTACAATTAAAATCTTGCCCTGCTCCTAAATGTTGCCACTGTTGTGTGTTCTCCGAGCGAGCATTGTAAATGAACTATGAGGAAGGGAGCTCACACAAACAGAAGAGAACAGAGAAAACAAATCCTGTGCACTTTCCTCCTTAAATCACAATAAAGATCATAAAACCCCCACGAAAACAAGGGAATAATCCTCAATAGAACAGAGCTTACACTGACAAACTGCATGAAATCTTCCTTCTGGTGTTTCCTTCCCCTCCTTTAATTTAGTTGTAAACTAACTTGGAATAAATTCTGGAGTCTCCAAATACGCATTGAGATGAGTGAGACACAGGGAAAAATCTTCTTAGAAATAATCTGTATGTAAGGCTGCATTTTCCAAGCAATACTCTGACTTCATGTCCCCATGAGAAAGACTCCGTTCATCATCTAAAAGGCTGTAATTAATTGGGAAAAAAATAACTGAAGGCGATTACTGGGACACACATGGGAGGTGAGATAGACTATTAAATTTATTTCCAAGAGGAGATGTGAAAAGTATTAAATTTCCTTGTCCAAATAACCTTAGTTAATATACATTGATCAGCTACTGCTTCAGATATGTACACGGCCTATCAGTTTATCAGCATCTCAAGGTTTTGTGCCAATTGTTCTGACATGTTCTCAATAAATATAATAATTGCAAAAAGGACAAAAAAAAAATAAATGGGAAGATCCATCTTTCAGTGACTACTACCACCTCAGTAGATCAATATATGTCATAACATTCTTATCACTTGGAAAACAGAAATCCTTTTATGGCAATAAATCTTTGGTATTTTAGTTATTAATTTAGATCAGTCATGACGGACCCATGAAATTTCAGACAGGCACAGGAAAAAAACCTAAAATTAATCCAAAGTAAATGTGAAAATCATGTGATCTTATGTTAAAACTTTCACCTGTTTCGTGGGTTTGAGATTTTTGTCCAGATTTTCAATGCCTATTTAATGGGACAGATTCTGGTTTTACCTTGTGATGGAATTCTGTAAAATAAGTAAAATGAAGCTAATGTGCTGTTTTATATTACTGTCAATCAGAGAATAGTCAAACCCTGTTTTCTGGAATTGGAACATGACAACTGTCATACCAAACAATAAAATACTGCCAAATACAGGGTAGATTATTGCTGCTGTAAGCCATGAGCAACAGCAGGTGTTACAATACAAAGTATTGAAGTTTTGTGGGTTTTTTCCATATTTACACACTAGATAATTTTTTTTATCTAGTCGAACTGGATGTTATTATTATTATTGTTGTTACTGTTATTATTATTATTTTTATTTCTATAACTATCTATAGTTAGTGACAAAATCCAGGTCATCTTGACTTTTAATATTGTAGCCCACTCAGTATTTTTATAGAGTGATAAATTAAACATTTTTCCTTTAAAGATAAATTTAACCATTGGACTTGGTGATCTTCAAGGTCTTTTCCAACCTAAAAAATTTTATGATTCTATGACTCTATAGATTAACTCATTTTCCTGATTAGAGTAAACATTGATAACTACTGTCTGGTTGTGCTAAATCATGATTCAGGAATTTCTGTCGTTGTTTGCCAATTCACACAGAACATCAACCATTCTTTAAAAGTTACATATGTACAATTCACTTTGAGCCTAGGAGCTGCTGCTTCGACTGGGAAGGCCGGAAGAAAGCTTGGATATAAAAAATATATATAGATTGTGTATGTTCATGAAAAAAAGATGGCATCAAATATAGTCAACTTTTCTCTCACCCGAGGCTTGGAATTTATATAGGGCATATTTCAGGGAAAGGCTGTGGTTGTATTTCATATCTGGCTGCACCACCACAGCTGCAATACTAATCTTTGGCACAGGGGAAAGCTGTCATGTCAGACAAACTCCAGCTGTCCACTCCGCCTGTCACTTCCTTCAGCTTCAAGTCTGCAGCAGAGGGATGGAGGGGTCTCTGAGCACATTAGCAGCAGGACCCGAGGGACAGGAGCAGGACAGGAGTTACTGAGCAGGGAGGAAGGTGGGCAGAAAGGGACACAAGCACATTAGAAGTGAGAAAAGCGTTAAGAGAGGGTAGGATGGGCAGAAAATAAAAGCCTGGACAGGGAGTGGAAAGAGAGCAAGATGATAAAGAGAAAAGCCACTGGATGTCCCTTAGGGATATTTGCCTTTTGGAGAGCAGAGGAAGTCGATGAACACTCGTTTTGGAAAGCTCTCAGTGTGCAGGTTCCTTTAAGGTAAAAGCTGGATGGCTCTTGGCTGGCTGCCATGTCACTGGAATGATTCCTGCCCCAGAGCAATGACATCAGGACATGCATGATGGACTCCACCTGATGTCATCGTCTGGGGCTTCCAGCCATGTGTCTCTCAGGAAGTGCAAAGCTAAAATTTGTGGAAGGCTGTTCAAAGAGAAGAGCAAGAGGCATTTGCCTCTTGAATGTGAGACATCCTTTGAGCACCCTCATCTCAAGGTGAATAAAACCTTAAAATTCAACACATAGGTGTTCTGGGTTCATTAATATACAGAATAACACTCACAGGAATTTTAGGTTCAAGTTCCCTCCAAGTTTATGAAAAATCTGGTTTTGGGATGTTTCTCCATTTGGCTGATACAGCCATGAAGTGCTGACAGAAAGAAAAGCCAGGAGGCCTGGAACATTCCCTGATAGCACAGGCATAACGAGTGACAGAGGCCAGGCAATATCCCCTCCCAGCCTGTGGGGAATTAATTGCAGCATTTTCATACTCTATAGATGAGTTTTTGTGGTTGGGAAAGCTGGGAGACATTTTGGAGATGGATGCTACTACACTTTGTTATAGGGGTAAACATCAGTCCCCCTCAAAGATATTACTTCTTTATTAAAAAAGTCTTTTGAAAATATATGTTCATTCATTATTCAGTCTAAAATAGTTCTGAAAAGTATTTTCCCTCTGTTCCTATCGAGGTGGATATAGCAGTCATCCACAATCGAGGGCATCTTCGTCCAAAGATAATGGAACAAGTAGCCCAAAGGCTGTTATTGCCCTGCACTTCTTATCAGTGGTCCTGCAGCTGGTCTTGAGGGAAACAAAAAAAAAGGAATAAAAAAATTTGCTTTGCTCTGAGAATTAAACTACTGAACATTCTTTGCAGCTTTATACTTAGTCTAGTACTTTCTATTTCTCTTAGTTTGATAAAACTTTGGTCTATAATTAAGCTCCCCAAAGCATCACCCCAGTTTTCAGAGGTCTGGAATATACTGTCATAAGTCTTTTTGGGAAATTTTAAATTGCTTTCCAGTCTTTTGTCAGAAGTTGTATGTATTATACCGCTGAAAAGAGTTTCTTTTCAGTATAAAAAAATTTTCTTAGAAAATAATAGTATCCATAATGCCATTTAATTTTCCTTCAAGAAGGGTTCTCCCCTTCAGTTTAGCTTTTGTTTAGCTTCTTTTAAGATTTTCAGATTTGCAGACGTACAGTTTTGAAAGGCTGCTTCATTACTTTCTTCCCTCTCAATCATTTCATCAACTGATCATACAATGATATACAATGAAATTCAGATTCCAAGGAACAAATGAAAACAACTTCTAAAAAATATGAAACTGATAATCAAGAGCCAAATAAATCTTAAACCTACTTTTAAGCTCCAAAGAAAGCAGAGTGCTGTGCTTTTATACTTCTGTATTTCTGTTCTCTTTGCCAAAAGACAGGAGATTAATCTGACAGAGGAAATGACCACCCGTGGGCTGTTCTAGGATGTGGCACAACAGGCTCAACAGCGCTGGAAAAAGGGACAAATACTGAACCTGCCTCATTCAAATTAGGTGATGCAAACTACAGGAAGGGGTTACAATCACACACTTTTCCTAAAATAACAACAAGCATCTCTCTCAACACTTTTGTCACCCCTCTAAGAATTTGCGTCCATAGTTAATTTTCAGTAGTTCCACAGAATCCCAAACTAACTAAATCCTTCCAGTGGTATTTTAATTAAAACATGAGGATCACATACAGAATATTTTAGCTAATTTAAGACATGTTCACAGTGCTTTAACTGAATTTTATTAAAACTCACTGCAGGTGTATTTAAATTTTGCAACTTTATTTTTGTCTACTTTTTTTTTACTGTGAGTGATGTTTCAAGGGCATATCAAAAACATACCAAATCAAAAAAGACTATTCAGCAAAATGAAGCTTTTCCCGTGCTGAGTAATTAAAGCACTGCAGGTTTCCATGGCTCTGTATGAAGCTTAATCCTTGCTGAAATTTAAAAGTAAAAAAAAAAAAAAAAAAAAGAAACAAACAGCCTGTTTACCACCATTAGAGAAAGACTTCATTAACTTTGGATTCTTGACCCTATTGGCAAGAAGTCATTAAAAATCTGCAATGGGGGAGGATGGTTTTGTGGTCAGAGGGTGGCTACATATTCAAGGAGTAACCACAGACATTGGGCTTAAACTTTCCTCTCTATTTTAACTTCTGGCTGTCAAAATAAGGATGATAATACCTTACTAATGTCCTGGAATTACAGAATGCCAAAAGATCTGCAAGAACTTGAAAAGGAAAAAAACCCAACCATCAAGGATTTAAAATTTTTATAGTACATCTAAAATTAGTTGCATATTTACTAAAAGCAGCTTGCACCTCAAGGAACTGAGTTCTAATCTGAAATAAAGAAATTCTGAAGAATACAGTTAATCATTACCCTGGGAAACTGGATGTTGTGAGGTGACTGTATTTATTATGAAGCATCTTTTATGTCTTCCTATAGATTGGAAGGAATTGTTGGAAATTCCACAAAATGAAACCATAGGCTGAACAAAGGTCATTGATAAAGTTAATATAGTTTAGTGTGTTGCAATATATGAAAACCCCCACAAATTTTCTTCCACAGTTTTTCATTTCTTCAAGTCTAAATTAAACTTCCAGCATCGTATGCTGCATAGAGCCTGGAGCTGCCACTAATATACCTGTTTCCACGTGAAGAAGCAATTGTTTCTCAAGAAAACATTGTGAAGCCAACAGAAGGAGAATGGGGATGAATTTGGTAAAGTTGTCCAAAGTGGAACTCAGCCCTTTTTGCATGATGTATCCTGCTTTGTATTCTTGTGTCATATAAAATTCCCATAATCTATATATGTTGCCAGAAATATACAACAAAAAAAAAGAAAAATCCCTTGCTTCTCACACATACAGTAGGTCTTAGCAAACCCCAAATCAAGCAATGAACAAAATTTAATACAAATCTGCCCTTGGGGGTTTTGTCACTTGCCATTGTTTCCACCACAGCAGTCAGAGCCACCCACGAGCACTCACAAACAAGTGGCAGTGGAAATAAACACCCCTAAATCTGTGCAAATTACTGAAATCCTGCCATTTTAGTGGTGAACACTGGCAGTGGAAAAGGCTGGGTAAACAAAATGTTAAAAGACGTTTTGCTTTAATTTGGTCCAACAGAGACGGTAAGAGAGCGCCCAGACAATAAAGGAAGCCATGGATTAGTCACACACTTTGTTCAGCCGATGCCTCTGCTCAGTTAAACTTGCCCTTCCTGACCTGCCTTCAAGACGTGTTATCATATTTTCTCTGAGTATTATTTTGGAAAAAAAAAAACAAGACAAGCAATTCTTTTTTATTGATTTCTTCTGCCAGGTTTCTTGATGCAGAAATATATTTTATGATCAAACTTCAGCCTTTACTTTTTGATAGTAAATAATATACAGAGCATCTTTTGCTATTTTTGTAAGGAAGAATTTGTGCACATGTGTTGAAGGAGGTAGAAGAAATGGGTCGTTTCAAAGCATTCAAAGTTCAATTCTCTATGTATTTCCTGTTCAGTTCCTTCAATCTACTTAACAATAATCACCACCAGAGGTTAAGAGTCTAGTATTGCCCAGAAGGTGAAAAAAAAGTGAAAATCAACTTCTTCAAAACTTTCCTTCCTAATTGCCAATTAAATATTAATTAAGTCTTACTTAATACATAGATCTGCAATGCAGCTGAGTGCCACCAGAGCATGAATCACAGCTCTCCAGTGACTGGCTAATGAAGTCACCACTATGTCAGCCTGCACACACAGGCACGCAAAAGTTTATGAAATTAATTCATAGTGTAGTTTTAACATCTTGAAACATTGCAAATAACCTTCCCATCCTGCCCTTCAGGATGTCTGCAGACATCCCTGTGTCTTTAATACTAAACAAGGGCTGTGTCTGTCTGTGAGGGCTCTCAGGACAAGGTCGTGTGGTTTCTTGTCCTTGAAAGAAAAGGACTGGCTAAACCCCCAAAAATGTGTAGCAGGTACATACACTGTCACCAAGAACTAGAGAAAGGTTTGATGGCTCACAGAAGAATATTTGAGAGATTTGTTTAAAGAAATATAGAGAAATCTGCTCTTCCTTTAGGCGCTGATCATGTGGACTATAAAGGAGTCAAAATTAGTTAATACCCACTAGACGTATTTATAAAATAAAGCTAAAAGAGAGGGGTTATACTGAAAGCCCATCTTTTATTTTGTCAGGGAATGGGCAGGGATGGAAGAAAGGATCATATGCAGCACCTGACTGCTACAGAATATGGAATCACAGCACTCATCTATAATTTACAAGTTACTGCAACAGTTCATATACAGCTACTTCACATAGTTTTCACCCCAGCAGCCAGAGTAACGCTGACAGAAGGTTTTCTCACAAAGTGAGGATGGTCATTAGCTATTTCTCTGGAAATTCTTAAAAGAAATAAAAATATATAGAAATATGCAACCCTACAGATTTTTGTGAGCAGGGCTGACTGACAGAATGACTTTGAGACCACTGAATTCTTGGAAAGTTGTATGTGGTGTTGGTGGGGAAAACAAAGAACCTGTTCAGATAGAAAAAGGGAGAAATTATGAAGCAAGGTACAAACCCAGATGTTTATCTATACACAAACCCAATACAAATGGAATAAACCATCATTTAATCTAAGTTGATTTGCTTTTGAAAGAAAATTCTGCAGATAATTTCTTCAGGGAAACATGAACAAAATAACTGTTTATTCAAATGGTGGCTTCTTTACTTGACAGCAGTTGTTGAGTGTGAGGAACCAGCAGACCCCACCATGCTCAGTCACCCAGTGCTGGTTGCACATTAGGAACACAATAAACAGTGAGGAGAGGGTTTAATGCCTTTCCTCGTAAATGGAAAAACATAGATTTTCTCTAACAAATACCTTGGGAAAAGAAGCTTCGTGTTGTCAAATATTGAGTAACTTAATCAATATGCAGCACTAAAGAAAGCTGAAGCACTCGAAAATACCATTACCTCAGCAGGTATGAAAAGCAAGATTTCAGCCTTTCAGGTTTTTCAGGGGGGAAATGCAGCAGGATTAATTTTTCGTTTCATGAAAAGGACTGTCACAATAATAACTGGCCTCAGCAGAAGCTCTTATGTGCATAACAGAGAAAATCATGAAGAATACACACTTAAATATCTAAAATCTGTCTTGGAAAGTCCTCCCTTTCTCAGCTTACAGAAAACAACATCCCTGTATTTCTGTATAGAAAAAAATACGCCTCAACATTTCAATGGTGTAGGAATGCTTAGAAAAACTGTAAATACACTATAAATACTGAGAAAAAATAATATTATTTGTTTATGATACTTTTCTAGCTTGAGATTTGCATTTAATGTCACTTAGAAAATGCAGAGGGAAGTGGAGATGTCAGTTTTCACAGTTTTCTGGTTTTAAATACACATACAATGATACAAATGTATTTTCTCCAGTTTCTCCACCATAAATTCAGTATATTCCCATTTCTTAGACCAAACTCCAAGTATTTCCATGACAGGTACTTTGGTGACTTTGGTGAATCTTCTCTTCAGTTCTGCTTTTAGTATTTTTCTATGTTGAAAAAAAAAAAAGAAAAAAAAAAAAAAGAAAAAAGAAAAAGTATATATATGTATACACACACTTTCTGGATCAAAGATCTTTCTCTCAGTAAGTGAGCTGTTGTCAAGAAGTAGCAATCAAGCAATCAAGTAAATAGCAAGACAAAATCTTTGCCTGCTGCCAAAATTCTCAGCTTCAGGACACACTAAGTACATAAGGGAGGTGAAGAGAAGGCTGAGATCATTTACATCTTCCCAGTTATCAAAGAGATAAGTTCACTGGAGCACAGGAACTCTAAGGAAGAACATACCCAATTGTCATGGGATTTCCAATAAAATTCAGACAGTCCACCACAGCCTTTTCCTTGGCATGACTGAGCTCTGCTATTCCACTGGTGCTTTTGCAGGTTATTGAACAAGCATCTCTCCTGCCCTTGTACAGCCCTGGATTCTGTTATTAAATGGCATCACAGCTTGGCTTTGGTTTGGATTTTGGGGCTTCTCCAAGATTCTGCATAGGAAGAAGGCTTCAAAGCCTGCTTTGCTTCCTG
>NW_008236180.1:6592890-6626009 GCF_000691975.1 Corvus brachyrhynchos
CTGATCCACAGGGTCAAGCACTGGTGAGTGCTTTGGGCCAGGACTCAGGGGTAAGAGCAGCACACACAAAGTCAGAATTGACAAAATCCTGGAGAACCAGCAAATTATTCAACAGCAGAAGTGACTCTAAAGACAAGAGGAAGGAACAGGGATGTCTCTGACTTGCCCAATGAGCCACTTCCCAAACCACTGCTGCTGCACCTACTTGGAACGTGTAGCACCTCTGCACAGTCCTAAATCAGCATTGCTCTAAACCAACATCTTAAACCTCCACAGAGTCATAAAACACGGCATAAAACATGGTGCTACAGCTCGAGCTGACCCGGAAGCTGATTTGTTCCAGGCTTCTCAGATGCCTGGTGCAGCCAGGGACTGCCAGCTCTTTGTCAACTGCTGTCCGTGGGGGATTTTCCAAACCAATTACAAGTTAGCCTGGAGGCCACTGCACCTGCCCTCCAACCAAATCATTTTCTGGTGAAAATTAAGATCCGAATCGCTGGAGACTGCCAAATGGAAGGTACAGCTCCCCACACATCATTTTTCAAAGGCAGAAAACAAGCCAAATGCAAACTGAGGTTAATGCAATATATACAAGAAGGAGAAATAAGATTAAATGTGATGTATGTGCCAAGAGGCCTTCTGCAGGCAAGGGAAGAAAGAGAATAAGGTTAACATCTTTGATTTTTCTCCTCCCCATCCCCAAGAGCTGAGAGGAGTCTTCATAGCATCAAGGTCAATTCTAATCGTATTTCCTTATTCCTCACAGTTATTTCATTACCTTCATTCCCATTTTTTAAACTTCACAGCAAAAATATTTTTTCCAGAAATTTCTGCAATCCAGGATCAGTTAGATATCATAGCAGCCTATTTTAAATAATTAACAAGCATGAGATGTACAAAGAAACCTCTTTAAACAATAGCCACCTGCAACAAATTCTGTAAGAAAATGAACCCTTTTCTTCTTCTGAATGATTGCTGCCTCTCATGAAAACATTAGCGTTTTGCACACACAAAAAATGATGTAATTAGCAAGAACTTTCTCTGTTTCTGTTCTCATTATTGCTGATTACCAAAAATTATCAGGCAAATAATGGCTGCTTTCTCTTCTTGTGATCAATTTGTTCACCCTCCATCTGATTTCTCTGGCAATGAACTCGAATGTAGCCTCTTGTGTCTGTGGCACTTTGCAAGAGGGAGAAAATGGGGGGAGGGAGAGTGAGAGAAATTAAACAGCAATTATGTGTAAAGTGTCAGAAAGTATTTAAATCATCCCTGCCAAATCAGAATTTTACTTCAAGCCCTGCAATTTTTAAAAAAAAATTTTGTTAAAATCATAGGTCCTAGAATCTGATTAATCCAGACTTCATTTATTAATTATAAAAATAAATAAAACAGCTTCTCACATAGCAAAAAACATGTTCTCAATGGAAGTTTGAAATTACTAAAATGCTTAAAAGCTCCAAATAAAGTCACCCCCCAAAAAAATCATAAAAGAGAGACCTCAAATCTCATAATTTCAAAGGCACTCATGATTTTGGGGTGATAACATCCATTTTTCAATAGTAGGGCAAGACTGTTACCATGGCAGCTGGCAAGAGATGGGGATTGCTTCCACTTGAATACCAAAGCACAGCCAAGTTTTCAGCAGTTGCAGAAAAAGCTATCTGGGAACAGTGTGGGAAAAAAAAAAAACCTTACAAAACCACCCAAAAACCTGTGCTGAGTTCTACATTACCAGAGCTATTGCTATTACTATGCAACTCCCCACTTTAAATCTATTTGGCACAAACCCATGCAAGCTGCAGACAATCTTTGGGCTGCACAGACACCCCAGTATTTTTCAGGAGAAGTAGGAAAGATTTCTCTCACTTGAAGTATTTAATACCCTGAAGTTGAGGGTAGAGCTGAGCAGGCTGATCTTCTGCCTGGGAGGACACCCCCAGCCCCCTCCAGGGAGCTCTTCCCTGAAGGCATAACTGCAGTTCCCATACTTAAGGCCAGGCAAAATGATTTGCTTTTCAAAATGGTGAAAAAAAAATACTATTCTCAGCCTGAGACTTTGCATTTTAAGCTTTAGCCTGGAGCAAATTATTAAGGCAGAATTACTGTCTAAATCCTTGGAAATAGGGGTTTATAGTGAAAATACTGACAGATCCATAACTATAGCCATGCAAATACAGCAGATAAAAATATGTATAAATGATAATGTAATTTAATGGCTTAAAGAATTTTTACTGGGGAGGAAAGGAACGTCTGCTTTATTTTGACAGTGTAAAATGTCAGAGCAGAATCCAAGGATGTAGCAGAGTCATACTCTATACTTCTTGGAGATTATTTGACAAGAACAATTTCAGTGTTCTATTTAACGCACTTACGACAAATTTAAGTGATGAATTGATGCCTGAGAGACAGTGTGGCTGGAATTAGGAGAACAAATTTTCTTGTTATGGGAGCAGCTACAGGCCAGCTCAGTGCTGAAAGGCATACTGAAAGTTAGGTAAAGGAAATCTGAAAAGAATATTCTGTCAGTGGAAGTGAAAGTGGAAAGCTATATATTTATTAAACCGTAATGTCACCAGGTTAGGCTTTGAAGTAGCTGAGAGGCACTGACTCCTCAAAGTCTGTGGATACAAGAACAGGATCAAAGTCTTTTTGGAAAAGTCGGTTTGCTAAGAAAAGCAAACATTACTGTACAACTCCAGATGTCACTTCTAGTCAAATATCATATTATTTCATTGATCTCCTCTAATATGGAGTAAAATTGAGCAAACTGCTCTATAAAAATGAACCTTCATTTAATAACAGTGGAATGAAGTCTGGCATCATTCTAGAGGTCTCATTTTTTGTATCGTTTTCCATGCTCAGTAAATAGTTACAACCACACTGAAATCTGCAGTTACTGGAGGTCAAATTCCACCAATGTCCCAGACACAGCAGTTCAGGGGAAGAAACACACCCATAAAGAATATTGAACTGAATATTTTTAAAGCATAATGGCAGTGAAAAGCAGGGGTTATAAAGTGCTGCCCAATCTACATCCTCAAAACAGCCACATTTGCAGGTTTTTGGAAAGAAAGTTTGGCCACCTGGTGAAGGAACAGATCAGGGGACCTGGACCCTATTATTAAATCTCTCCATATGTGGCCTTAGCTTAATACTTTACAGGTTTTTTGTCCATCTGTAGAAGAGAAACTATCCTTCCCTCACAGTGTTTGGAGAAATATGGACATGCCTGTGCAAGAGATCTCCCGCTCTGCTCAGGTGCCCCTACGCAGAGGATCTGCAGGCGTGGATATTTAGGTGCTGACATCCTTAAAAACACTGCTTGTGTAAAATTGGGGTAGGAATTCGAGGTGAATACAGCAGAAACTGCTGCTGTCACTGCTTCTTCTAAGCTTTATACATAAGTGATGGGAGAAGAGAGGATGAAACATTGAATATGTTTGCAAATATTGCCAATGCAGATGATGTACATTTTTTTCTACAGTTTTTGTATTTAGAGTTCATTGCAGATGGAGAGTTATGCCAGATATGAGGACTTAGTAAATGCAATATGAACAGTAGCCTCTCTTAATTCTGAAGAAAAGTAAACACTCAATAATTCAGGTATGATCCCCACAAAATCCTGTTGTGGAGTCCATGGAGTCACCTGTACGTGCTTGTGGACTTCATAAATCTTCTAAACCAGACTATGCTTAAACTATTTCTTGATTTCTCCCTACTCTCATCCCTTTTTCTCCGACTGGCTCTTCCCACTAACATTTAGCTTCACCCACTGACATGATAGTCAATATTTATACCGTTTGGAAAGAAAAGAAAACATGTCTGGCAACTTAAAAGTCAAACCAAAAATTCTCCCAAATCATATAAATACTTATGGACCTGAAATCAATAATTAAAGCAAGAAAAATCTACCATTACGATTTTTTGTAGTTCCCATATTACTCTACTTTATCCAAAGCCACGCACAAAGTGATCAAATTAATCGGAGGCATTTAGAGCAGGGACCATGTGGCAGCTTACAAAGCATTGGTTGTTCACAATAATTTGGACATGGCAAGTAGCCAGAGGACTGCTCACAAACATATGGTTATTTATTTCCACTAAACAGCCACTAATACAGCCTGCTTGCTACATTACTTGATAAATATAACAAGCTTCAAAAACAAAAAGGACCACAAGTGCACAAAGCAATTAATGAAAACAGCCCAAAACATCATGTAGAACCACCAGCATCCTGAATCCCTGTGTGATTTTCTAAATTCTTTTTCACTGTCACTCAAGAGATCCCCAAAGACTGGCTCAAACTTAATGTACTGTAGCATGTTTGACTCCTTTGTTTAATCACATCTGAAATGGCACCTTCTGGAGTGACACCTCAGCTGAAAGAGTTTAACTGTTGTTCTGAAAACAGCATTGATCCATGTTTTGCTTTCAAGGCTGGAAGAGGTGTCTGTCTGTGTAAAGAAAAGGTGAGGAAGTGAAGTCCATGTAAGTGGTGACAACAATGGGCTGAATTTATTGTGGTGAGAAAGAAATTCACTTTAAAATGTATTTCATCATTTCAAGTCATCCCATGAATTTAGATTCTTTGCTCCTTGCCAGGTGCCACAAAACAAATACTTAGTTGCCCATGGAATGTTTGAAGCCAAACAAAATATTCAATTTTGAATGAAAATAATACCAGCAGAAAATATTAAACAGAAAACCATGTATGGTTCTTCCCCATTATCCAGATCACACCACCTCTGTTCACAGTCCCCAAAGCAATCCAGCAACTGCTGCTTCCCAGAGTCAGCCAGGGTTTTGAGGTGGATCCATCGAGACCTTTTCCTCACTGTTAGCAAACCAAAGCTTGTTTATTTTCAGGATGCAAACTGGGCTGATTACCCTTCTGGAACAGAAAACTAGAAAATGAACCAGAAGAGATATATAAAGCTATGTAAAGCAGCAATTTCCCTCCCAGCCATGTTCTCAGGGGGAATTTCTCACTTCAAGACCTGGTCCCATGGAGTCTCTGGGACACTTCTCCTTCCATTCCCATGAACGCTGGAGCTGTAACTTCCCTTCCCTTCCCCCACCTCCATCGGCTGGAGCCACCCATCATCTACAACTCCCTGATTACCTGCTGCTTCCAAAATGCCCTACCTGATCCAGGTACAGCTTTCCCAAAGGAGGGTAACACATGTGCTGAGGGAAAACAGAACAGGCGCTTTTTGCCACCTAGCCCCACAATTTTGAAGGCAAACCCCAAGAAATTCAACCCATTTTATGGCTCAGTTTTCCTAAAACAGCTCTGCAATGAAAGATGGGACCCACCCCTCTGCTGGGAAGCTTCTGGACCACCAGAGCAAGTTGTCTTTTTTTTTAAACAAACAAATCTTAGGTGAGAGGAGCAGTTGTTGAATTGTGGTCTTAAATCAGAGTGATTCCCTCTGCCAGGATCTCACTGGGGATCATCAATAGCTCATCTGAGAGCGCTGCTGTACAAATCATCCTCATCCCAGGATCTGTTGTATGCTAATGAAGAACTCTGACTTCCCTGCTCAGTTAGGCAAGATTAAGTGACAGGATTTACGGGCAGAAAATGCAGCCAGAGGGTTCAGATTCTGAGGCTGCCAGAAGGATGCAACAGCCACAGACTAATGCTTGAATTTGGCACTCAGGGAGGATAAATGTTTAAGGATAAACACAGGGAATAGGTTACAGAATATTTTCTCTGTATCTAGAATAACTCTATGACCTACAATGTCACAGCCATTTACTTCTTCAGTCTTTTACAATATACTAATAGCTGCTGAAAAATAATGGCCAAATACTTTCTAATAGGAATAGATATTTTTCTGTAAGAAAACTGAAAAATAAATAATGATAAATTGGTAAGCAAAGTATTATTTTACCCTCTTCTAATGGAAAATAACTGAATGTCATTTAAATAGTATTTGATGAAGTATCCTGTTCTTGACTGAATGTAGAGAATGTAGAGCTTCCTCATAAATTGATCCGTTTCCTGGGGTTTAAACTCCACCAGAAATTTTACTGGGTAAGAGAACTGACAAAGCCTTATCCATGGTAGCAGAAATAATACTGCTAATTATACCAGAGAATAAGCTGTCATTTCAGAATTTGCATATACAGAAGGCTCATTAATAGTGATTTCTAACTTTCTTTACCAGCATTCTCTTAACAAGTGCCATGTCCTTTGGAAATGAGGAAACAAAGACAAAAGAAGGGAGACACAGGATGTCCCATTTTCTGCCCTGAGCAAGGAACAAGACGACTTTGGCAGCAGCAGATAAATCTTCAGGTTCCCACCCTGAGGGATGTTATTACCCAGCTGGGGAAATACGTGGGCAACATCTGTGAGGATTGGACAGTGGACATGAGCCAAACCTTCACAAAAGCATGAGACATCCTGGAGAAGGAGAAGAAGGGAAAAAAGAGAGAAACTTGGGATGCCAAAGTGCCAATAATGTTTGTAAACTAACGCCAGTGTAGCACACAGTAGGACTGCAGACAGAATTCAAAGCACAGCCAGAACAGTCAGTGACCTTCCTAAATTATTCATAATGTGTCATTTGTTTGCAGCCTGAACACTTACTCGAAACTCACAATCAAGATTTGAATCCCACTTCTGGTTTTGGATAAACAAAACCGATTTTTCTGTGACCCACTGAGCTTAATTTGAATCTTTCTATGGAACTTGCCTAATTAACCCATTGGGTATTTTCCTGCTCTCTCTTTAAACCACTATTGACGTTTGTTTTAGTGCATCCACACATGGGACCACCCATCACGCTCTTCTTCGCTTGTAGAACATGCCAGATTTAAGCTCCAGTGAAAATAAACCAAATAATTCTCATTTCAACAAAACATTTTTAATTCTTGGAAAGGATGTACCTCAAGCTGACCTCTGAAATCCCAACAACTCAATTTATTATGTCAAAGCAATAGAAAAGGAGATGGTAAAGATGAAAAGAAATCAGGACATGTAAAAGTAAAGATGTTTTGACCAGAGTTAAATAGCTTTGGGTACAAAGATCTGTACACCTAATATGAAAAGCAAGGTCAGCTCTAGGGTGTGCTTTACACAGCTCCTTTTGAAAGGTTCTGGTATCAAAGCCAGCATGGAAGCACTACTATGGACAATTTTCTTCACTTATATTCCTCCTTCCTTAAGTTCAGCTGGTTTTTGGTGACCTTGATGACCTTGGGAGGTGTCAGTCAGGGTGTGGGTGGTGGAAAGCAGGCTCAGGTTGATGGAACTCAGAAGACAACTTGTGCTGCTGCTGACTCCCCACCCTCTCTCCAAGACCTCCCAAACATCAGGACCTTCCTGCAAACCAAACCAGTAGTGACAGATCATTATGCAGTAGCACCCCTGGGTTTAGTCAGGACTCTCAATAATCCAACTTCTCCAGAAGGCCAAAGAACGTCTTTGTGACCAAAGCAATGTGACTCATCAGTGTTTCTGGGGCAGCACTGAGTTACAGCTCACTGTTTTCCACTTTCACTGAAGGCTGTCTGCCTTAAGATCCTGAGGTCCTTTCGTGCAGAACTTCTGAAGACAAAGATGCTTTGTAAGGAAAGCCTCAGTAGCTGATTCTGATGACAAACTCCCCTAAATCTGAGGTGCACTATTTCCAGTAAGATAGCACACAAGACCCACACTGCCTCCCTTCCCTTGGGCTCCAACAGTTTCCCCACAAACTTTAGCTATTCAAAAGTAATGAGTCTCCTTTCTCACCACCATGTGGTTTCACTTCCTTTCAATTCAGTATTACTGGAATATGTGAATGGAAAATATTACAAATAACTTAAAGACTTTTTCCCCCTCTGAGATTTGTCAGTTTATACCTTTTTTCACTAATTATCAACTATTAGCATGTTCATGAATATATTTTACTGAGATACATATCTGACTTTCAAAACACAAGTGGTGCATCAAACATGTACAGCATTTCATCACACATCAAGTTACAAGACAATTTGATACCATTTCATTCTTTTATGCTACCTCCCAAATTCAGTCCAAGGTTTCTCTGCCTTAAAAGGCACAATTAGTTTAAATTTCTGGAAGTGAGCTTTTTTCCATTTTTCATATTTAAATTAAGTTCCCTTAAGATGGAAGAAAAGCAAGGAATTTTTATCAAGAGACTAATAATATAACCAGTGAAAAATCTGAGCATTTTTATATTGAATTTATAAATCATGCTAGCAGTAACCAAACTGTTTAAATAATACATAGAGTTTAACTATAACATACTTATTGGCATAAGTAATTTTAGTGCTTTTTAATGTAACAAATCACTCAGAAAATATTCTCGGTTAATCATTAGCATACTCAAGTCTAGAGAGAGGTGTATATATTGTTCCCTTTATAATGTGGTAGGAATAGCTGAGTCATAAAACCTCACACTGTGTGCCACTTGATTTACAATTTCCTGAAGATGTTTGGGTACCCTGACAACGTATCAATTTATCTCTGTACTATAAGCCACACTCTGGAGATAGAATACCTTGTAATTAAACTCGGGAGCAGGGACTAATTAAAATATACATGTCTGAGAGTGCATAGACATGTATTTGTGTTTATTATAGAAACAGTGAAAATACCCTCTAGCACAGATACGTGTGAGATGAGCCTCTTCCTCACCATCAGTATTTGTTATTCTGTTTATCACAGAAACAGAACACAAAAGTGGTGACTACATGAAATTACTGGGGGCAAGGGGGTTTAACTTTGGGGGGTGTAACTTTGGGCTGTGGCTGAGTCAGGCAGTGATGCTGGACAATTTCAGGGTCTCATTCTGCAGGTGATAGCTCATCCTGAGCATCGAGCCACCATTTGTCCACCCACCCCTTCCTAGGTCCTTAGGAAGCAGCATCTCTGCAATGTTCAGAGGGCTTGGAGCTTTTCTTTGTAGTGTCCCCTGTCCCCCCCTACAAAGGAGCCACCCAAGGGTTACACAGGGTCTGGGTAAGATAGATTTCCTGAACAATGAGGTGGAATCCACTCAGAGCATTCCGTGTGAGGAAGGACCAGAGCTCAGAGAGTTCAACCCAGACACACTCCATTGTGAGCCTCAGTTACGTGAGATGGCATTTTAATTAGAAGGGGTCAAAGCTGAGAAATTTGTGTCAAGCCCCAGATGTGAACTTTCCCAAATTACTATAGCAGTAAAAAGTTGAATTTCATGCTGTTTTTCAATCCCATCTCTCATTTTCATGTTGGAAATACTTATCTATTAGTATTACCATCAACATTCACCCAACTTCAAGGCATTTCCCCTAAAATTTCAGGCATACACTGTATTCTTCTTGCTGTTTCAGTGACAAATTCCCATTCAACTCATGCAGTCATTGTACTAGAAAAGCACAGATCTTTGAGAAAATGACAGTTTAGGGTGGGGTTTTTTTGCTTTCGTAATGTTGCTACTTTGTTGAGCACCAATCATTTCCCCACAGCATTATAAGACAAAAGAAATAACTCAAACCCCAGTGGATATATTGGAAACCTGAGGTTTATCAGGACCAAGGTGCCAGCTTCATGTGCAAGTCTGCAGCAGGGCAAATACCCTAATTCATCACATTGTGTGGTTTTTATGCTGCTGTATAAAATTAATTGGCTTACTCTGTTAGGGTTATCTTATGATGAGGTCCTGTAATTAAGAGATTTGAGATGAAATAGAGGGTATGAAAAAGCTGAAAACTGCCCACTAGCTTCAGTTTATTTTTTATGACCAAACTACTTAGATTATCAATTAGCTTGAAAAGACTATTTCTTTTTCAGATGTTTAAATATTAAAAAGGGCAGAGTCCACAAAAAAAAGAAATAGATTAAGGCTAAAACAAATGTCTTCCATATAAAAATGAAAAGGATTAGCACAGCCATTACAAAAATCACATCATTCATGTGTCACAATTGCTGGAGATTATTTAACTTCTGAACAATTGTCTTCACACATTTGAGTTTAGGAGAAAAGCAAGAGTAGCTCCATTAAGGTCTTTTCCTTAGAGAATTGTTTCCTCCTAAATAAAAATATCTACAGAGAAGCAGGTGGGAATTACAGGACATACTTGGAGAGCAGAGTGGTTGCACCTCACACAGGAGTATGCCAAGAAAGAGAACCACAGTTAGTGGTTCCCAAATTAGTTCAAGAATCCGTATTTCTTCAATATTTTAGTATTTCTAGTGCATGTATTTCAAATAAAGTGATGGGTCCCTAAAAAATTCCTTTATAATCTGCTGAAAGGGAAGTCTGGTGCTCTTTATAAAATGTCACATGTAAGAAGGAACTCACTCAAGTACACAGACGTTTCACAGGAAATTCTGCCTGATTGATTTCAGGCTGATAATACCCCCAAACTAGGCTTTATTCTACACTCATCTGTAACTTTACTGCTCTCTGACATCTAGGGGTGCAAAATGACCATTTCTCTATACTGTGATAACCTTTCCACTGTGATTCTCTTCATCTGGTAGTGAAAAAACATAATGAATTTGCATTATAAGTTCTAGGGGACAGCAATACTTGTCTTGATTGTTTTTTAAAGCATTAGGGGCACACCAATGACTCACCAATAAATAACATTAAAACCTTAAGCTCACACTGTGGTAACAGGAGGCAAAAGGGTGTTAGTGAAGTTGTTCCAACCCTTTCACCTCACCCAACTGAGACACCAATATTTTTATTGAAAAGCTATGTCATGCTTAAAAGACAAATCTTTCAGCTGTCATCTTTTCTCCTTGGCTAGAAAAACCTATTGTTACCAACTGTGAAGTTCCCCATCCTTCAAGTCACATCTACGGCTCCAGCAAGCCCAGTCACTTTGTCCAAGTTGCTCAGCTGTCGGGTCTTAATTTCGGAGTGATTGGAGGATACACTCAAAATTTCTCAGGGGACTCTCATGACCTTGTTATATTAACGCTTCAAATGGATATAAATTTTATTCCACAGGTCAGTAGACATGGGTTCTATTCTCAGTTCTGTGATTCTAGAAAAAATAGAAATAAAAACACTGAGGGCCATGGTTTTCCAAAATAGAGGCATTTAAGGAAGGCTTTAAATCACTGTGTGAGCTCCTGAAAAAAGTGACCAACAAACAGTCCCAGAATCTTCCTGCCATGAATGGGAATTGAAGGAGAATACAGGAGGCACATTCTGCAGGCAAAGTGGCCACACTGATCCATCCCTTGTCTGAATCCCTGTCCCCCTGAGGCGTGTGTGGGACAAGCCCTGCTGGATCCCAAGGTGTCCAGGGCTCTGGCAGCTTTTAGCTGCCTGATCTACTTTGGTTGGAATGGCAGCCGCATAAGGGGAAAACCACTCATTTTTACAGATAATACGTCAGGGTTTTTAATAAATATTTCTTTGCTTGCCTTTGGAACAGAAGTCACTTGGAGACTGTGTTCTGGAGAGATGAAGCATCCACAACAAGGCTTTCACAACACAGCTCTCTGAAGCCAATAGCCCAGCTAAATTCACATCATGAAATGAAATTCTAAGCCAGATTTTCAAAAGACTGTTTTGGTTTAACTCTACACCCACAGAATTCAACAATAAACCTCCCCAGTCTTAGGGGGCGTAGTTTTAGGTCAACACCATTCAATTTCTTTCTGCATACTTTTCAAAAACATGTACAAGTACTTCCCCCAAGCACACTCAGAGATTTTGTCTCCAGGAGCTGCATCTTAATATTGGGGCAAATTTCTGTTTAAGGGATAGGAAAGATACTCTAAAGCCTTTCCTCTTCTGCCTTGTCTGCAAGTACACACATCCTGAGGACAAAGGATTTATCACAAGCTAAAGAGGAACATTTTTGTGGGTGCCCTTTGACAAGAGGTACCCACACTACACTGCACAGGGACAAAATAATACAATTTAGGCTATTGTATTCTTGCAAAGGAGAAGGTTAAAGAGGAGATTGAGTTTTGGTGGCTCAGCTCAGAAGAAGGATTAGCAAGGGAATGTTGTTGATATTCACTGAACAATATCTACAGTTGCTTTTTGTGCTGTATTAATTTTCAGCAACAGAACAGCAGCCAGGAGAAATTTTAAAGGAGAGCCCTAAATGGCTGATACCTCTATAAGATCCAAGTGATTGCCCACAAGAGATTACAGAGGTGCATTAAACATGTCAAAAAAAGATAAAGTCGTAATAATAGTATAAGTAGCCGAGGACAAACCCCCCCCACACAGTGCAATTTCTTTTTAAAAAAGATGTTTTCTTGAGATGTCTCAACTTGAAAACACAAGCAGTGGGCACAGCCCAAATTACTACTGATTGTTAAAAATCATAGCCAAAAAATACCAGAAGGGAAATGTAGTAAGATGCTTAATAAGCATAAGCAGAACACTTGTTTATGCATTTATCTCGCTTCAAGAAATTAGATTTCTAGAATATCTGCTATTGGCCATAAAGTATTTTGCCTCCTCTGTTTCAGAAATTTAATTTAGTCCCATTCTTAAATATTCAGCATGCATGATGGTTTATTTCCTAATCTACCATGAAAGAAACTCAGAAAATGTTTATATTCATCTATTCTTTTGTGGGGAAGGGAGGTAATCACAGCTTTGTCTCTAATGTGGTTTCATGCTTTCCTTATAGGCATTATTAGATTAACCCGATAACTCTCAAACAAATTTTGCCACCAGTGATGATCCAAAGACATTTTCAATTATAACCTTTCAGTATTATACATATCATGATTACCACTTAGCAGATGGAAGAACCGTGCAGTAAAAGCCTTCACTGAGGAAGTTTCTCGTATTGATGTTGAACACATTTTCACCAAGATTGATTCAGAGCATAAATTTGTCTGTGTCCTTGGTCTTTGCTACTGTCATTAGATAAAAATGCCTTGTTTTGCTGCTATGTTTTTTGCTGTCAAGAAAACAATATTTAATTCTTTTGCAGTACAGGGATAATATCAAGCAGATTATGCCAAATTGACCTGTTTTTTTCCTAGCAAGACCAGGATTCAACTTTCATGTTTTGCCTCAGCAAAACAATCACTCTCAAACTGTCCTGTGGTTGTTTTTTGTGCCACTCCAAGTTCTTTGCAGTGTTAAATTAACTGAATGGGTCTTGTGAACAAAAGCAGTAGAACAAGTAGAATTTTCCTGACAGCATGTTGGCCTCCTTACTCAAGGAGTTTAAGAAATCTTGTGCTCAGGCTTTCTTTCTTCTCTTACCAGGCAGAGGCTGATACCACGATTGTTACTCAGTCTATTCCCACCTTTCTCCTTGAACGGCTGGAGCTGGGTGTTAGTAAGCAGCTCTGCCTGATGGATTCTCATTAAGCTGCAGCTTTTGAGGAGGTTTCACTGCAGCTGCCATTTATCTCACACCTGAAAGGATCCACTTCCTGTAAGAGAGGTGGATTTTAAGCCTCCTTTTTCTGTCTCCAGTGCTTTCACTCGCTTTCTGAAAACTTGTAGCAGATGCTGTAAGTTGTTAGGAGCAGTCATCAAACAGAGAGATAGACTGGGGTCTGCACAGAGACTTAAAAACCCAGGGCTGGGTATGGGAAGGTGCAGGGAGATCTAAACCCTCTTTGGTGTCAGCAGAATTTTTGGACACTTGGTACCTAATAGAATCTGGTTCCTAAGGCAGGTCAGACTGGAAACACAGTAATCTTCATCCTGGTGCAGCTGAAAACAAATACCTTGCCTGGCTTGTACAGCCTCAGCCTGTATTTTAGGCAAAATCCAGCAACTAAGGATTTTCTTCAGAACTATAAATCACAGGAAAAAAAAAAAACCCAGCAAGGCAAGCCAGTGTTCCTTGTCTGGACCCCAGTGACATCCTGTAAGAAGTCAGAATCGATCCACAAAGCCCTCTTTTTTTTTTTGCTTTTCACTTTATAACTCCCACAAGCAAGCAAGGAAAAAGAATGGGACAAAATTCAAGCAATAAATGGATGTTTGCATTTTAATTTATGGACAGAAAGCACAGTGCCAACAAGCCAACATCATCTGCAGTTATTTGACTTTTTTTGCAATACTCTTACAAAAGTTTAGCCAGTCCTCTGACTTTAAATGTTTGAGAAACACAGACTTCAACTGTTATTCCTGGAATTATGATGGTCTCAGAAAGAATTTAAACAATGTTTATGCAGTTAGCAGCTGTAGCTATCACCCTACTGCTCTCTCACAGCATGTCAAGGACAGCCTTCTTTGAAAGGTGGTCCTGGTATCTTGGGGTTTCCATGTTTTAAAGAGAGGTAGATCCCAAGAAGGCAGAAAAATTCTTTTCCCAGTAAAGCAAACATTAATTACAGTCATTATAAAGCTCCATGACCCAGGTGAAGCTGGAAATCATCTCTGGGATCAAGGCCACAAACTTGCAGAGGGTTATGCATATGCCTTATTTTATGAAATGATGCTATTTCCCTTTGGCTTCAAGGGAAATATTCACTGTATAAAATCACACAGATGTCTAAATCTGAGCTGGACAGGTTCCCAAAAGCTGAACAAAGAAGCCAAGAAGATGGACCAATTACATAGCTGAGAATACACAATTCTAAAAGCCAGAAAGAGACAATTTTGTAAGAAAATACAGAAATAGTCTTTCATCCAGAATTTGAGAATGATCAGCATCTAACCATATAAATACTCTGCAGAATGATAGGTTTTTACCTTGTACACCTAAACTTGTTTGTCGCATTATTCAGAATTGATCAAAAAAATTTGCTGTGCCTTTTTGCTCCTTTTCCCAATGTATCACCAGGGATAGATGGGATATGATAAAGAATAATTGCTTGCATATAAAATGCACAGTTTCAAATGCTGGTCTTTATTTTGGGGTACAAGTTATACCTCCATCTGCACATGAATTGCTGGTGCAAATATTAACATTTGAATGGAAAATGACCTGATTTATGAGCATCTGCCAGGTTACCAGCTCTGCAAGTGCTAAATCCATCTCCTCCTTTCCAACGGTAGGCAAATTTGCTGAAGCTGTATCTCAGCCAGGATAGAAACACGTTCCTTAAATATCTCTAACCATTGATGGTGAGGTGCAATTCCAAAATGCTGGAGATGGCTTACTCTGGAGTAGAAATAACAGAGGTTTGGTGCACAGGTAGATTAAAGCAATATTTAGGGATTTGCATATCAGCAGATCAAGAAGTGTCTGAGGCCTGTACATGAGACAGACCTGTGATGATTTAGCTTGTGCTAGAAAAGCTTTATCAGGATACCAGAGAGTTGTCATAAATATTAAAAATTACCAAGTAGGGAACACAACCTGTATTCAAAGCTTTACTATTACAGGCAGATAGTATAAACTCTTCTATAAATCCATTTCTAATTAAACTTTCAAGGAAAAAAAAAATACTAAGCCCATTTATCCAACCTTATTAAGATTATTTATATATTTGTTTCAAATATTACATTAACAAATGTTGACAGTTTTCCAATTAATAAATTAAAGCCTGCCAATATAAACAAGCAAAGGGAAACAAAAGACAAGATTATGAGAAATCATTTCCATAGCTCCTGAGCACCTTTTAGAAGAGAATAAAGGCTATTATTGAACAGTCAATCTGTACTGACTCAGAGCAAGAAGAAAGGGATGAACATCTCTTTTCTATTGGTTTGATATCCCCAGTGTGTTTTGGGGCTTCTTTTCCTTTTTAGCAAACTATTTAACCTTGGCAGAACACACCAAGAACACAAAGGCTGAGACAGAGAAATATTTCACTGCACATAATTTAGGAAGGAATGATGATTGTTGCCAGTTTTCATCATTTCAGCTTTTTTGAGAGCCATCTGATACATGTTATTAATAGTCCTTAGGAAGAATATGTTCACCTCAGCCCAATGTAACCCTAAAACGAACAGTCCCCATCCTGCTCACACACAGACAGCTCTGAAATGTAAAACTCCATGGTTGAAGATACTTTATGCTGAACCATGCTCACTGAACTCCCAAGGGAAGCAGAGGGGAAATGTCCCTCATGCTGAAGCAGAAAGGCATTGCTTAAGCAGCCAAATACACAGGTAATGCTTTCATCTGATGGATTCATGTGCCCCTAAATAAATGGGAGAATCTTTCTCTGATGTAGGGCAGTGGCGAGTTCTCCTGAACCCCTGAAGTCTGACTGGCCCCTGAAGTGCTCCAAACAGAGCCAGCAAGGAGCTGTGCTGGGGAAGGCTTGGCAATGATAGAATTCAACACAACACACAGCGGCACGGGGCGAGGCAGAGCCTCTAAGGAGGTGGTTGTGACATCGCACAGGGTAAAAGAGAACATACTCTTCATTCGGGTCCTGGCACCACAGAGACCAGGAATAGAAGAAACGTCTGTCAGTTGTCAATAACAAACTGAAAGCTGTCATGAACCAAGGTGCTGGGAAATACAACTGAATCATTCATTTAGGTAACCACACAATAAGTTTTGCTCCATAAATTTCTCATAGTATTTCTTATTAAATCAGAAATTCATGGAGAAACACAGAACTTTAGGATATTGGAAAGATTACTTATTTTAAATAAACACAAATGTGTATTAGAAATATAGAGATGCAGAAAGACCAAGGGATTTTTTAGAGACAGCAAAGAAGCACAATTGCAAGAAGTGAACTTGAACTACTGTATGCAGGTACTTCACCCACAAACTTCATACTTTCTGTCTGTGATGTCAAACAGTTTAAAGTAAAAAAGGTCTCATAAGATCTTTTTAGCGTCAGTGAACACTGTAGAGGAAAAAAAGAGGGTATTATGTATATTCACGAGATTCTAAATGCATTTTTTTTCCTGCCTGAGGAGATCTGACACTTGATTAGGCTAAATCAGGTGATGCTGTCAGACAGACTTCACCCATACAGAGACAACAGTCATGTACTGTGACTGTGCCCCAGTTAAAAGTTTTCTAGTCTCAGGGGTGTTGAATTCCTGAGGTGAGTTGTGCTATTAATGAAAGAATCAGCAGATATTGCAGTTCAGAGCTTGTGACCTCCGTGGAGGATTGGCTGTTCTCACAACCAAAGACCAAGAGATTTTATCTGCTGAATGCAAAGACGTTATCAAGTATCATTTATCAGAGCTGATATTATTTCATTCCAAACAGAAGTAACAGTGTGACTCCAAGGTTGGTATTTATTGTGCAGAGAACATGCAGCCATTACTGGGAGCCTTTCAAACCAGGCCTGGCAAATTACATACATTGGGAATTTTGGGTTGTTTCACTCCTGTTTGTTAAATCATTAAGAACTGGTTCTGATCTCCCAAAAACGTATTTTTAACTCAAAATGCTGGTATGCAATTTCTGATTTGTTTATGAGCTGCACCAAGCGCTCGATGTATTTCTCCAGAGATCCCGTGGGCTTGGGGCGGAAATCCGTCTTCCCTTGCACATGGACAAAGATGGCCAGCTGCTTCAGGTCCCACGAGTTGAAAAGGGGTGGGAGGAAGTCGGGGTAGTAATATTCAGATTCTTTAAATCCCATTTCAGGGACGTGTTCCAAACAAACTGGGTCGATTTCTTCAGCTCTGAGGATGAGTTCTGGTGGTGTGCAGGGAGAGGGGGAATGGGAATCCTTTCTGAGTCAGAGAGGTCACTGGCACTATCATACTCAGTCCCGGTTTTCACCCCATTCTGTAATCCGGGAAAAATCCCATCCGGGTTTTCCCCCATTCCGTACTCCGGGAAAAATCCCGTCCGGGTTTCCCCCCAGCCTGGATCCCGGATGGAATTGACCGAAGGCGGAGGAAAATCCCGGTTTTTTCATGGCTCCCCGTGTCCGGCAGGAGCCGGGGGGTGCTGAGCTGCACCCTCCACCCGACACTGCAATACTGGAATTTTCTCCAAGAAAATTCAGTGGTGCCATCCTGAGAGAAAACAAAACTCAGCAACAAACAGAGCAGCACCTCACTTTTAATGTAGCAAATATACGGTACCTCTGAATTACAAGATCACTTTCCCATGGAAATTCGAAGTTCTTAACTGGACAAATTTTGGAAAGCATGCACTAATTATATCTCAGATATTTTGCCGTACTTAATGTATAGATGGACTCATTAGAGGAACATGTTCATTCTTGCTTAAATCTTTTCTCTGAGCAAGTACGTTAAGATAGAGAAGACTGAAATCTTAATACGGTAAATTCATGTATTTCCTCATATGAATAAGAAAAAAATGCAGATTTACCCTGACAACTGACAGCTATAAATTTCAAAAAATAATGACCTCTGTTAAATGAACTACAGCACTAATGAAAATAACACAACCTCCAAAACTCCCCAGTCATACAGAACTGCGCAGCTCTGACATGCCAAGGTGAGCTTTCTCCCCTCAAAATGCTGATGCAGTTCTCTGCTGACCCTCGAAAACTCTGCCACAGACTGGCAGATTATTTCATTGCTCTGAACTGACTCCTGAAAACATCATTTTTTCTCTGTCAGTTTGGTTCTTGACTTCTCTGCTGAGGTTATCAACTCAGTGTGCAAATATTCAGTGATTTTCTGGTGCATGCACCTATTACCTCCCCAACTTCTAACAACCTCCAGGCCACCAACAGCCACGAAGAGCATCCAGTCAAAAAAAAGTAAATATTTTGTAATCTGATCCATAACAACCAATCCAAGCATGAAATAATTCTCCAGATGTAGTTAGAACTGTATAAAGCGCAAGATGAAAATATTCTCATGTGGTACCTCACATGTTTGACCTGAATCTCATTAAACAGGAGCAGGTACAGCCATGGAGCATCACAGGGAACCAAGGGGCTAAGGCAGCTCTCACAGCACCTAATGATGTAAGAGAAGGTATCAAAGCAGCCTGGACACCCCCAGAATAGATCTGCTCCCATCCTGATACCACCAACTTATTAGAGATTTTTGGCAGCCTCACTCAGTTGCATCAACAGATCTCACTGAGTCTAACTTGATTTGTTATTGATTTCCTAGAGGGTGTATTTGAAGCAGCAATTTTAGTGATCTTTGGAGTGGAAATACAGGGCAAAGAGAAAGCTTTGCTTATAAAGAGGGACTCGAGTGTGTCATACTTCAATAAACTGAATTCAGGGGATTTTTCCAACAGAAAATCTGCAGTTTTGGGGGAAAATGCAAATAATTTCAGACACGTTATCTGCTTTACTAGAAACCTGAACTACTTCAAATTCCAACACCTGACTGTTAGCAGATCTGAAAATAGGTATCTTATCTTAAACCTGGCATATTTGTGACAGCTGTCATATATTTGCTGACATATCAGAGATTGAACAGTGGAGCTGCTGAAGCAAAAAAATGAAGCTGGTAGAGGCTGAGCTAATAATCCCCAGATTGAGCTGCAAGCAGGTTCTTTCCAGGTAAGCCATAAAGCAAAGTATGTGCTCAGCTGTTCACATCAGACCTGGCATTGTGACATCTACAGGGGAGGGAAACTGTGAGCATCCAACCTGAATGGAAAATTTATGCACTCACACTCGTGGAGCATCACGAGGTGTTACTAACAGAGGTGGATGCTGCATAAACTGTGGCTCAGGATTAAACAGTCTTTCAATCTGACTCCAGAAGAACATCGAGCATGGAGTCAACAAAATTTCACATGGTTACATGTGAAACATGGTTACAAAAAGCTCATGGTTACTGCAGAAGCTGCCACTGGATGAGAGACAAAAGAGATATGAGAAAAAGGGTCCTTTACCACATCAAAAGATAGATCTGCCATTTTCAAGGCTTCACCCAGAGTCTTACACACATATAAGCCCATAATATTTATTTTGGCTGTAAACAAATTGTATTTTTATATTAATGGGAAATGCCTTTTCTCTATAATGACCCCTAAGTACAGACTTCTACTGTGACCTCCATAAAATCGTCTGAAATCCAGGTTTTTCCCTAAGAAAAGCCTACACACAGATTCTCATACCACAGCTTACTCTTTGTTATTAGATTGCTTATACACGCCATTATTTTTTGTAGAGTAGCATCAACATTTTTGATCATTAAACCTAAAGTAAATGTGTGGCAGTATCAAATGTGATGGTTTTAGATATGTGAGGTTATATACAGACAAAGATGGAGGGGTTGGGTTGCCTTTTTTAAAATTATATCTACTCTAGGAGCCTCTAACTTCATACCACCATGAGGATTTCAGATGGCAATTACTCTAAGTATTCTAATCATCAAACCACACACATTGGATGTATTTTGGAATCACCTGAAAACAGAAAGAGCAGCCTAGAACAGCTGTGTAAAGCAATAAACGAGTCATCTTTGCACACTTTTCCTCACTCCTCTCAATCCATTTTCTCCTGGCAGCTCCAGCAGTCACTGCCAAGAGAAGATGTAGGAGACACAACACATTTGTCCTTGTAAGCCTTTGTCAGCCCATTTCTAATGTGATAACCTATTTTGTTTGATTAAAATGCATGAAAGTAGCTTTTAAAGCACATCCTACTATGGACTTTAATCCTTCCTGACCAGAAGGGGGGATAGTGAAATTTTTTGTTGCTGTTTACTTATGCCAACGCTCAAAATAATAGCAGTGTTTACATTTGGCTGGGATAAAAATTTCTCCTATTACTTGGCAATGTTTTGATTTTTTTTCAAGTTTTGAAGTTTTATGGAAGTTTCAAAACTAAGCACTGCAAATCACATTGATTAATACACTGAGCTCTGGAGGAAAACTGCCATGGCTAAGAGGAAATGCATATATTTATATAAACAACACCAAAAAATTGTCAATAAATATTTTCTAGAGTTTATTTACTCAATTGTCTGATATGCCATGATTTCAGAGGCAAGTTTTCCTAGTTATATCAATATAAAAAATGGAAATAGAAAGTCAAGGCCACAGATCCTTTCCAGACACTAACCAAAGAATATACTATAACCAAAAAAAATAATATAAATTGGTACAGAGCTTTGCTTATTTCTTGTTACTTTAGTGAAAGCTCCATTATCCTACAATGCCTTACTCGTGATCTAGCTCTAGAGAGTTGAAAAGGTCTTAATTTTTTATCCCTGAAATCCCACCACAAACTATTCCAGGATTTTCTGTTGGTGTATCTTCTCATTTCTAGGCAAACACATTTGCACTGAGTTGATATAACAGTAAATAAAACAGTTCATGGTAACTACACATATTCTATTATTATAATTGCTCTGAACAAAGATCTTCAGCAATATTGTTATTTTTTAGAATAGCAGACAACATTTAATTAGGGAAGTAATTTCATTTTCTACAGTATTTAGGAGCTGAGGAATTTAGCCATCCACTTTTTCTGACATTCATGTAAAGACCTCTCTTAAAGTACAAAGAAAATCTGTTTACACCTCCTTTCTCAGTATTCTATGAACAAATTAGGCCTCCATTTTCTTTAGGCAAGTACTTTGAGATTTCTGCAAGGCTGGAATTCTTTGTAGCTAAATGTGGATTTCACTGTTTCCTTCTGAGGACTTGCACTTTGGATCAGTTGCTCAGCTTTAACAGTTGTAAACCATTGGCTGCAGTGTATTTACTCTTGGTTTGCAGATGTGTAACTAAGATGGAAAATAAAAAATGAAACTAAAAAAACTAGTGGGAAAACAGCTTTATTTTCTTCTTTATTAAACTGACTTTTAACGACTGAAATTCATTCAAAGCTGCTTCCCTCTTCCCGGAAAGCTCGAGTTTTAGGAATTTACAGCTTAGAGAAAAACAAATTAGCTCAGAATTATAGCTGAAAAATCCCATTGTGGCATGTGATGTCAGGCTGCATCAGTCTTGCTTTATTCTATGATACAACTCACCAGGAGTGACACAATCCAAAGTGACTTTGCACATGTCAGCTAAAAAAACTGAAACAAACTACTTTTATCAACATTATAGCTTAGACAAGTCCACTTTTAAGAATGACAATTTACTACTTTCAAAATGGAAGGTAAAAAAAGGAAAGAGATAAAAGAATATGGCTAAAATGTTTATAAACCATACAAGAACAATATGTACACTAGAGACTCCAGGGATTTTATTAATTTTCTGTGTCATCTACACATTCTAGGGCAAACCTCACACATTTCTGTCATCTGCCCAGCACGTTTGTGCACACAAAGCCAATGAAAATCTAATTCAGTAGAAACACAAGCAATCATTGCCAACACACACGTGCACCCCCCACTTCCTAAACTGATCAGAAGCTGTTCCTCCAGAAAGGGCTGAGATCAAGGATCACCTCCAGTCATTCCCCTGTTAATGAGGTTCCTACATACACAAAGGCTATTTTGGAATATCCACAATGGAGTTTGCTCTGGTTTCTCTTGCTGTTCCAGGGCTTCTTGCCCACTGATCTTTGAAACAGGAAGCTCACTTTCCTCTTATCTCTTTGGGATGCTGCCTGTACTTTTATTAAGGTATCAGGTGTGATGCAGAGACTGGAATGGGGTTCACAGGACGGCTGTTCGGTCAAAACAGCAAGTCACGTTACCTAGTTAAAAAGTTAATTGATGTATTATAACACTTCCCAAATATTTCTGTTCTTTTTTTCTTTTCTCTTCACTCGAACAGTTCCTTTGTGTCCTCCCTGCACCTAAACCCACAATTTCTCCAATTATAAAACTCAACTGAAGCCAAATTCAAAGTGTGTATTAGCACAGGCTGTGATTCCATGGCAGGGAGGTGCAATGGGCATCAGGTCAAATGCTGAGATGAATTGAGCTTGACATCTTTCAGGGACATTCTTGCACATCTGAATTGCAGAATGTGCTCTGTGCCAGCCTAATTCAATTGATAAGAGAGGCTTCACACTGACCACGACACATTTCCCACGTACAAGCGTTTAAGCACAATGGGATTTTCTTCTTAGAATGTTTCTGGAAACATAATGATTTAGAGATTATATTAAGAGCATAATACAATACAAGGCTAAAATCTAAGCGTTATCTTTAGCTTTCTTGGGAAAAGAGCAATTTTTATGTGTTTTAGCAGGTCTTTCAGAATCATTTTTAAACCAGTAAAGTTATCTCCACACTAAATATATTCAGTAAGAGGCAGAATCTGTCAGATATTTAGATACCTACTCTATATGGGGAAATGCAGGAAACAACTGAATTCTCTACAATCTACATGAACTCAGTGGAAAATGTCCCACATGGTGCCTAGAAATACTACTTGCTATTAAGACCTCAAATGCCAGCTATAATCTAGACATCTGTAATCAGCCAATCAATATTTACTTTTCATAATAAAATAAGAAACCATTTTCTACATACCATCCAAAAAAAAAAGCAAGCATTTAACCGTACAGACTCATATGCCTTTTAAATTGCTGTCCCTATCTTTACTCCCACTTATAAATCAAAAACTAGAAAAGGTACCAATATGTTATGCATTGCACCGTAAAAATTTAAAATCAGATTAGAAAACATGGTTGCCATGGTACCTGAGAGCTACAGTTTCATGCAAAGCAATTTAACAGATGCAGAAGAATTGAACCTTACAGCAGGCATGGTATCATTTTTAGATAAACTTAAGAAGAAGCTGTAAGGATATTTCCAGATGGCTGGATGGCTTCTTGTTCTGCATTTCAGGAAGCTGCATCTCTGTGTTTGCAACTGCTTCAAACCCTCTCAAAGGGCTGAAATGTTCCAAGGATGAAAACTGGATGTTACTCGAGTCAATGGGGGTTTTGCCACTGACTTCAAAGAAGACAAGGTTTCCCCTTGGCTCTTTGAAGAAGGATGACAAAAAGAAGCATTTAGGGAGAACATTGACCTCGAGCCAACCAGGTCAGGCTAGCCCACACTATGGCCCTGCTCCCTCACTCACAGGAAATATTCCTGCAGCCTATTTTTACAAAAGCTGCTTCTCTGGATACCCTGTATTAAGTTTAAGGGGAAAAGGTTCACAGATTAATGAGAATAATTTCTATTTCACAGTATGATTTGCAGGTGTTGTACATATTCTTTCCTTTGTCCAGGGGCACTATTAAGGAGAGAGAACAAAGAAAGAAACATCGGGAATACTCTGGCACATAAAAGGCAGAAATAATAGGGACTAAAAAATACCTACTTTTCTATGCAAAAGACTTTTTTTTTCCCCCAAAAAAGGAAAAGTCACCTTTTTGCATTGTTCTTACAGGAACATTGCACTGGAGGGCTCCTTCTCCTGACATCATTGAAATTTGATTCACAGAGACATCTAAGTTGCCCAAGAAAAATCTACTTCTTTGACAACCAAGAACCACCTCGACAGACTATTAAATTACTCATCAGGAGTCTGGGCTGGCCTTTCAAATTGTTAAACACCTACTATTTTCTGTTCTGGCAGCAAATTGATGGTCAGGAGAGCAAGCTGGTCATTCTTCCAGATTTTTTTTTTTGACCTGGTCAAAAGCCCGTAAGTTCAATGCTTTTTAAAACTTAGTCATTTCAGCATGACTAAACATTAGAAAGGTTTAAAAAATCTGTTCCCAGCAGTTTGCTCCGTGTAATTTATACACCTCAGCCTGTGAGCTCGTTAATAGCAAGAGCTAAATCTGAAGATGAAAAGCTGCCTCCTGTTTTGCTGGGCCACCAAGAGGCAGTGCTCTGCCTCCCACTGCACTTCATTCCCTGATTTCTGGGCTCAGCCAGGAGGAGCAGATGTGGCAAACAGGCAGCTAGAAAAAAGGGAAATTGGCACCACTTCCTTCGGTGCTTTAGTGAGATTATTTACTCTAAGAGACACACTCCTAAAACCAACTTCAGATCACGTCAAGTACCATAGAGGGCTTTGTGCACTAAAAGAATTTGAGAGAAAAGCAAGCCAACAAACAGGGAATCTGCCCCAGACAAGTGCCTTGATTGCTGTTATTCTGCAGCCCAACGGGATTGCTGAGCAAGAGAAAAGATAAAGGAGCCCTTTGTAGGCACTTGCAATGACACAGCACACGTGTATGCACATCATGTACCACCTTTCACTGCTTTATCCTTTGCTGCTGGGGTTTAGTTTTGAAGGAATTATCTCACTTTGTAGCACAGAGGATTGCCAGTGGTTTCAGAAAGCCTTTTAGGTAGATATAACTCAGTTTAAAAATAGCATTTTAACAGAAAGGGAAAAAAAAGATACAAAATTCCCACTCCCTCAATGAATAATTTAATTTTACCAAGAAAAATGAGGTATTGTGTTCAGACAGCAGCACAATGTGCTGCAGTGAGTTGTAAATTGCTGAGGCAATATCCCAATGTCCTGACACCAGATTTGAAGGGCCACACTCTTCCCTCCTCAGATGTTTCCCTGCCACTCTGTACAGCCAGATCCCACAGAGCCACCTTCTGCTCATCTCTTCCTTCCCCATCAGGGAGGTAGAAGGTGAGGAACAGGGACAGCCACCCACAGCCACCAGGCCCTGCAGCAGGTTGGGTTCATTAGAGCCCTGGCACGGAAAATCTCCTCATTGAAATTCCCCTTCCTGCACCTGGAATGTGCTCTCCTCAAGGAAGCTGCACTCACAAAGTGACAGTGCCTTGCCTGCTGTGTCTAGGCCTGATTAAGAGAACACACAAAAACTTCAGATTTTTAATTCATTTCCAGTCTGCCAGGAAAGAAGAGCGGCCATCCGACCCACTGCCTCTCCCTGCAGACTCAGAGAAGGGATGTGGGATGGGAATTCCTTGAGTGGCTGCTCTGGGACAGTCCTTCCCTCTCTGGCTGTTTTCCAGCACTTTTTCCCTCCTATCTTCAACCTGTTTGCTGTGTCTGTATTTTAAAGCCTCGGAAATTCTGAGGAAGGAGGAACTGAGGTCCCAGGCCTGTCCCTTCTTGGCAGTGCCTGGCCGGGAGGCTGCTCCAGCTCCTCTGCAGACCCAGAGCTAGTGGGACAGGGAGGAGGAGATGAGGCTGTGAGAGGTGTTTGCTGCAGTCCCATTTTCAGCAGAGCTGGAAGGTCCAGGTTAGCTGAGGTTTTTAAGGCACTCTGAGATTCTTCCATCACCCACAGGAGGAAAAGAAAGGGTATAAAAGGCTGACTTATTTAGGACCTCAACTGGAGATGGAACATATGAAAACAGTTGAGATGCCTTAAGACAGTTTTTGAAGGGCCCACCTATTTTAGTATTTTATCTGTTATTTTTACAGTCCTTCATAACTCCTTTTTCTGGAAAATGAGGCAGTTTGGGACAATGGAACTGCAGCAATGTAAAAGAATTTTCTTTACTAACCTTCACTGTGCTGATTTTGACAGCACAAACTTCAGCTTGTGACAGACAGGGAGAGCAAATGTGATGAGCCACCACCAAAGGAAGGCTGCTGTCTGCAGCCCGAGCATTCTCTTCATCCTAATGAATCTATCTCTCAAGCCTCTGCTGTTTATATAGACACAACAAGGCTCAGCCTTACATTTCTGGTTCTAATTAATTAGGTGAGAATACTGAAACACTTGATTTTTAGGGAAGGGCAACAAACATTTCAATCTTGACTCTTCCTTTCCTTGCTACCACTCAGCCTATTGAGAAAAATTATATAAGGTTCAGGCTATTTAATTCCATTTTGAAGAATGCATTCAACAGCACTTAAAAAGTGATACCATTAGCTATTCTTTTCCTCCAATATGTTTCATATTAACAATAAAGTATCATAGTGAAGAATGATTATTAAAATCTAAGCAATAGGGCTTTAGAATAAATGAACTGGCACACTTGACTAACCTTGAAACCTGCTTTATAGATTAAAAGTGCTTTTTTTGCCATGAACACTTCAGTTGCTTCATTTTCTTTATATTTTTCCGTACCTGAATTGTATTTCATTCTTTCCCCTCATACCCTTGCTTCTATTCAAACAAGGCAAGTCATTCTGAAAGCCCTGAATGTGCACCTGATCACTGAGTTTTCCTACTTTTAGGTCATCAACAATGGGCTCATGCTCACACCGAGGTTCTCAAAGTTCCATCAGTGAGCACACAAAGCCTATGCTCATGTAGAGATTGATCAAATTGATCAATCAGGGCATTTATGCAGGTGGCACATTTTATTACTCAACTCCCATTTGAATACTGACCTCTATGTTTAAAACAGAATAATTTAAAGTATTTAAATTTAGGACCCATTGGTATAGAATATTGTGTTTGGCCATTACAGCATAGTGTGAATTGTGACAACAGTCTGTATTAAAAAACTTCTATCCCAACAAAAACTGCAGTTCTATTGGAAAAAAAAAAGAGAGAAACCCCTAAAAAACTAAGAAACAACTCATAACAAGATATATATATATAAAAAAGCTTTTAGTTTACAGGGCACAGGAGAGAGACATTAAAATGAAGATAAAATGGATAGGGTAGCACAATTATAACACATTGATAAAAGAAAAGAAAGGGGGGAAGAAGTGTAACAGAACTGAAAATAAACTTGCACCTTTGTGGTTTGTGTACGCACACAGCTGAAAGGTAAGCAACAAAAATTGCATGAAGAAACATAAAAGGCTACTTGAAACAAGATAACAAGCAAAATCAATGTAAAGCCACTTCAAGTCCAAAAAGAAATGAAAAAGAATAAAATAGAAATCAATGGTATTTAAAAGGATTAAAAACAATAGCCCATCCATAAAGCACATTTCCCTTTTGGTTTTTAATTGACTTTAACATCTAGAGCAAACAGCACAGGCCACTGTGCTGCAGATAGCTGCACAGCAATTTGTTCCTGTAAGGAAAGCTTTCAAATTTGTTAATTTATCTCATTAGCAAAACAATCAGTTTTATTTGAGATGAGCACAAAATCCTTTGACATTCTGTACCTGTGTAGAATAGGCTGGTGTTGGGTGGGGAGAGCACAGATCTACAGTTCTCCGGCAGGGCTGATGTGTTTATTTGGGATAAGTGTTCTGTTACATGCAGGCAGGGAAAGGGCCAGCACCCCTTCCTGCACAAAGCTGAGACAGTCGTGTTTGCAGGGAAAGGGGCCTTGGGAATCTTGTCCTAACACACTCCTCACATCCACAAATGAGTGTACTCCAGCAAATACAATTGGCTTTCCTTACCAGGCAGAGGATGGCTAAGAGCAATAGATCCAGGTAGTCACAGATCTGACATTTCTTTCTATTTGTTGCTCTTCCCCTGCTCTGGCTCCTACTTCCCAGCTCTGATGTGTGCTGGTGTGTAAGAGGCGTGCATGAGGTGCACGGACAAGAACCCTCCTCTGCTCCCTGTCTCCGATGGAGCAGGGGCACTCTTGGGTCAAGGAAAAGTCAGAGCTTTTGGCCATTACAAGAAGGTGTGGGATGACAATAGGTATTTTGACAAGAAAGGGGGAAAAGAAATCACAGGAGGAGGGGTCAAGGCTCATAGTAAAAAGCTACAGTTCTTCATGGATTCTTACCTCAGGGTATAAAACTATTCCCTCATGGTCAGAGACCCACATTCTATCATGAAATAAATTCCCCTTTCATTTTATGCCAAGCCCCAGCTTATTTACAAGTCCATGTAGGCAGCTGATTCCTGGCACTATGTGGCCAAACAATGACTAATTGTTACTGACTTCCCAGATGGTCATTGTAATAACTGGAGAAGGGCAACCAACCCAGCAATCAGGTTTCATTTAGCTGAGGACAGCACAACAGCTGTCTTTTCCTTTCCTACACACTCAAGCAGAGCTTTCTGTTATTCCAGCAGTCTCTTGAGCATGCAGCAAATAGAGCTCCAATGAGCTGGAAAGCCCTGCTTTAGATGATGCTTTGCTGAGTCCTCCCCTGCCCCTCCTTCCACGCTACTCTGCATTTCTCTCCTCTACAGTTGCACTGTAACTTTTGGTGGGGAAAGTGGCTTAAATGCAAGTGCTACCCCCAGCCTGTTCAAAGCATTTACATTCAAAGGTGTCTTATGAGAGAGTATCCAAAACCCACACAGAAGTCAGAGCCTTTGCAAATTGACAATTCAGTTCAGTTGGTTCTCGCTCAGCTTGGGATGGACTGGTCCGTTCTGCAGCTCTGGATACCATTCTGAAAGAAAGGCATACACAGCTCAAATGGAAAGGCTTTTCCCGAGGAATATTACAGCCACAGAAAGCAAGAGAGGTCAAACCTTTGCCTGGGAGAAACTGTCTTGGCTCAAATAAGGCCAAATAAGCCAGAGGAAACTTTGAGGCAGAGACAGTCTGGCACATGCTCTGATATAAACACTGAAACTGGGATGATAATTCCTGGAACAGCTTTTGGCTGCAGCAGAATTAAAACTCTTTCAACTGTGTGTTTGCACTTCAGCAGAAAACCATTTCTATCCTAAATTTATCTTTGAATGTGTTATGGTTCCTGACTTCCAGACTGAATACAATTCAGCCAAGCGCCAATCTTGAAATGCTCTCAGCTACTGGGTCTAATATTATCTCAGGTGAGAAACCAGATGTCCTCCACAGAGTTTTAATTTGTCACATTTCTTTCCTTGGTTTTCTAGTCCAGCCTTTTAGACCATGTATTTGGCCCAGTATTAGCCCAGGAGCAGCAGGTTTAACAGACCACACGTGAGGCAGGATGCAAAACTCAGAAAGCTGAGGGAAGAGGAGACTTTTGGCAGGTACATGTTAACCAAGGCTTGTCCTGACCCCAGTTGTCACCACTTTGATCCAGTTCTCAGTGGTGCCAGCACCAAAAGCCCACTGACTGCCTTCTTCCCGTGGCAGGATTTGGATCACCCTGCAAGCCCTGTAACAGCAGAGCTCCTCTGCTCATCACATCGTGCAGCTCCACCACTGGAAACCCTTCCCTAACAAGTCTCAGGTGACCTACCCTACATTAGCCATTTGCAGAACAATTACACGGGTAAATGCTACAAATAGCTAATCCCAGCACGCTTTCCCCTTTGTTTCTTTTCCTCCTAAAAATATCAGACATGGGAAGTCAAGGCTTGTAGCACAACAGAATTCCAAGCTGCTTCTTTCCTTGTGGTTTTTAATTGCTATCATGTCGGAAATATGCAGATGTCATTACAAATTGTTTGTGAAATCCTTTCACTGGGAAATACTATCATCTAAATGCCAAAAAATGAGTTTACAAATAATACAGTTGCTCACGTATCTGAAAGGGAATATGTTCCCCTAAACTTAAAAGGTAAACCACACCATTTTGGGGGGGCCGGTAAATCACTTTCCAGCTAGACACAATTGTTCCAAAAGTAGCATATCAGATATTCCTAAATGATGAATTTCTAAGCACTTTTAATGAGACATGCGACTTTTATACACTTTACTTTTTATGTAGAGCATTTCCTATGAAATCACATAGGTGTGTAAAACTTGTGTGCCAGAACTGGGATATCCTAAAGTACTTGAAATTTTGGGACTCAGAAATTATTCCACATCTTTTCAGCAATTACCCAGGATCAGGAATAGACAATGACTTTCAGTTAATAAAACAAAACCTTCACTGATATAAGAATTAAAAAATATTTACTGATGAGTGCTTTTCTTTCCATTTGATATCTTTATTTGTCATTAGTCCAAAAGTTTCTGAATTTGGGTCTGAGAAAGGTTTCTGGCATGTGAATCCCAGGAGGGGAGGTGAAAACCCAGGGTATATGGGTTTTCTTTATGACTGGAATTGAATGTGAAATCTTCAACTTAGAATATGAACTTCTGCTGGCTGGGCAAAGAGTTTGAACTCTGAGTGTGAGAATGCAAAGCTTCAGCATTAGACTGGCACAGAAAGGGCACTTAACACACTGTAGCATGTAGCTGTGTTTAGGGAGACTGTTAATGCCCAATAAATATTTATTTCTGCAAAACCATCTCTAGTAGGAGCCTAACTCAAGCCAAACATATCTGAATCTAAATATGAACATAACCTAATAAAATGTTTTCATTTTTAAATTATGCATTGCATTCAGGATTTTAGAATACATCAAAAATTCTCTTTGTTAGCTTGGATTAATATTTTAAAGCTGGAAGTATGACAAGGAGACAAAAGGAATATTGTAGCGGATTAAACAAAAAACACCCTTGCCACATTAAAATAGCTTTTAGAAATAAAGGGACAGCTGTTCACAGGATGAAAAGAAGTTGGAATAAATGAAACAACTACATGATGCATTGATAGCCTGATGTATGCACTCCAATGCCACAGATCTCTCTTTGTACAATATTTATATTTGTTTCTCAGTAAGATAAACCATGTTCTTATTATTCATTTGCATTTATGACTCGGTTTCAGAACAGCTCTCAGATCTCCTCCACATCTCAGTTTTACCTCTAAGTGTGATAGGAGAAGAAAAACAACACCTGTGCCCTGCAAAAGAACAGAGTTCCTGCAGAACATAAAGTAAGGAGAGGTCAAGCCACTTTTTTTTTCTTTAAGAAATAGCCTGAGCATGACTGTATATACTAATTTTACTTCTATAACAAAGGAAAAGCTAAAATTTTCTGCAAGAGACTTCGGATAAGTAAAATAGCAAATATTCTACCCTCTGACTGTATCTGACGACCCAAGGGAATGCTATAAACATTGGAACTCAAGGTAGGGATCTCTCACATCTCAGAGGCCACAACTGCATTAAATGCACACAGGCACGTGTGACTGCAAGGCAGAGAGGAAAATTAACATGGTTTCTGAAACGTAGTTATGTTGAACGTGACCCATGTTTTTCCCAGTAGGTTGATAATTGGTTTGATTTTAGGGCTAGCAGCTCACCCCAGGAGCTTCCTCTAAATCAGTGTCTCTGCTCAAACTCCTCTGCACATCAGAGGTGAGTGAGGTGAGAGAAAGTCAGGTTGTCAAAGTAAGGATAAGATCTTATCTGCCCCCCAGCTCAGCTGGGACAGCAAAGGTACCCTTCTGAAGGCTCTCAAAAACCTCCAAAGAGCCCTGAAACCCACCATGCAAAACACCCCCCAAACAGCCACGGGAGTTTCTCACCAGGCTCATGGTTATTTCTGCAATCACTGCAGCTGAGCCATGGGGGAATTCTCCACAGCAGAGCCCTAACAGCACCCTGTTGACAGAACTACTGCTAAACCTCCTCAGCTCGTGGAATTCCTATTCCTGGGGAGCAGCCCTCAGGGACTGCTTTCCCTCAGGAAGAAGGGGATTGCCTATTCTCTGCCAGGCTCGAGGATTGCCGTGTCTCAGAGCTGGCTGGCAGTGGGGAGGTGAAGGTCTCCTCTGTCCTGGTCCAGCAAGGAGAGACAGGCACAGCTCGGGGGGAGCAGGTCTTGAGCAGGGCACTGGGTGAATATTCAGTGACTGAGGCACTGCAGGAGAGCTCCAGATAAAACCACCATCCCTTGTGCACCTACACCATAAACCTGTAATGCCCTGTCCCATGTTGGGGTGTCAGGGGGGAAATAATTCCAAGTAAAAGGGATTCTATTCTGTCTCTGCTATGCACCATTTCACCAGTTTACCCTTCAGAAACATTCCATTTTTTCTGCTAGCAAAATTCCTCCTCAGAATATTGATCTATACAGGCAGTGCCTGCCTCTGAACTTACTCATTAGAGAAGGATTAAGGTGGGCAAGAGAAAAAAAAAACAACATTCTTTGGAGTTTATAAGCAGTGTCTTAGAAATTAAGCACCAGAAATGTGAGTCATAGGGTGGAAGAGATCGATGGCAAAATTCAAATGAATGCACTTGCAGCTAACAAGTGATCCAAAAATGCTGATTCTCCCTGCAGGGCAAGTGCTGTGCTATAAAGGAAACAGAACAGAAATGAATTTATCGTACTGTTCTTCACTTGAAGCAAAGTGTGAATACTTGATAAGAAAAATGTATAAAGTTGAAAAATAAGATTAATGTAAAACAATTTTGCTTTGCTTTTATGTCCTCTTCCTCACAGTGAACAATGCTATCTACACGTTACTAGTCCACTATAAAACAAGAAAAATTTCAAGAGAAATCTCTAGAGAAGTCTTGAAGGCAGAATGGGAGTAAAACCCCAAACAAACAACAGACCTGCTGGCCCAACACTGTGTGCATGGATCCTGCTTCATTCCTGCCTCCATGAGCAGGGAATGAGCCCGTGTGCTAATGAGAGATCCACACCTTATCGCTACCTGGAGCTCCCTAAACACACAGACTTAAGGCTGTTTTACATTCCACCGTGGGATAAACAGGATACAAGCTGCTCCAGGGCTGGGGAGTCATAAAGGCAGTGTAGAGTCCTTGGGTTTTTTAATATGTTTTTATTCTGCCTCCACTGGAGGTGAGGGCTGACTCCATAGCTCGATACCCT
>NW_008236180.1:6626688-6626898 GCF_000691975.1 Corvus brachyrhynchos
GAACGACTTGGATGCATCTTTTTGGACATTGATTTTAATGTTTGGAATTATTTTGCTGAAGGTCTCTCAGCAAGTGTGTGCTGAAAGAAGAATGATTAAATAACTGGCAAAAGCCTCCTGTTTACCTAAGAAATCCCTTCGTGGCAGACACAGATCTAAAACCTTACCATTTTTCTGATTATGCGTGATTTAAGGTAAAACTGTAAAAAA
>NW_008236180.1:6627074-6631695 GCF_000691975.1 Corvus brachyrhynchos
TCCCTACCATTTCAGTGTCACAGTTCTGCCACACATTTTGGGGAGAAATTTGTCACTGGCTGATAGTGTAATGCATGTGTGGCACGTTGTACCATGCCTGGTGCAGGGATCTCAGAGATTCAGTGAAAGGAGCACACAATAAACAGGTCAGGTTTCTGGACATATTTTCTAAACAGGAATGACAGAATTCTTCTTTGTTATTTTCAGATAAAGCTCTTTTTCTTCGACTCTGTTAGAAGCAAACAGCAGAGACAAAATGAATCCCAGACTTCTCTGGCTATGTCTGCTTCCTTCCATTGAATGGTGAGAATGCATTGCCTCCTTTAGGGTCTTATTCCAGCTTGATGGTTTCCAGTAACACATTTCATGTCAATCCTAGACTTGTCTGAAAATTGTTCAAAGTATTTTTATAAAAATCAAAACAAGCTGAGCTATTCGTGAGTGCAATTTGTAAAAACTAAACAAAACAAAAACGCCAAAAAAAAAAAATGTCTTTACTATCTTGTGGGCAATTACACAAAGCAGCTCTAATATGTAAATAGTTATAGGAAATATCTGAAAATATTAAGTAAAAAAAAAAAGTTACAAAATACTAGAGGGAGACTTACAGCTAAGAGGGACCATTTTGGTTGTCCCTGCTTTATGTCCACAAAAATCAAGAATGATTCCCACACCATGTCCATACCACTTGATTTAATTTGCACCTGCTCCGTTGCACTGTAATGAAGAACTCTTGCACCTTAGGTACTTTGGAAGCTACAAGATAAAATACCAGAATTTTTCTAGAGCAAATTTTCATTTGTTAGATCATTTCTCTTCTAGCACAACTGAAGAATATTTTTATAATGAAAATATTATTTTCCTTTTTTTTTCCCAGAGGCAAATGCTTTTCTATTCAATGTTCAGTGTATGATGCAGATTAAAGATCATTTGTACAAGAATACTTAATATAATAAATACTTCAATTAGAAATACTAGTATGAAACAAAACTCTAGGTGCAAACATCTACTTAATTTATATGATTCAGAAATCTAGGGATGCATTATAAACACCCTGTGGGCTGTTTTTCAGACAGAACACCTCAACCAGAGCCATTGAGCAAGAAACACTGGAGACAGAAATCACATAAGCAACTAAATGAGCGGGGGTTGATTGGTACAGCCACCACAATATTTAAGAAACAAGTTTAGATAGAGCTGAAGGGAAACCATGAAAATGCTGTGACATGATATTTGTGGCCCCTGATTTTTTGCATGACTGGAATTGTCCTGGAATCCCATACCCTGCTTATCCCCAATTGTTAATGGTTGATCTATTTAAGAAGGAGCACAAACCAACCCAGTATAAATCAACAGACTTTAAATGAGATCATGGTGTGTCCAAATCAAAGAATCTACGTCATGTGTATCTTCGAACCTGAAAATAATATAGCAGATACATTAAAGAAGATCTGACTGTCGTTCAGTCTCCTCTGGGCATCGTGATGTAAACACACTTGTTTTGCATCACAAATAATACACCCGATCAATGCTCAGCCTTTGAAAAATCTTGAACAAAGTTTCCCTCAAAATGATCAGAGGCAATCACACTGGGGGGTTGCTGCTTAAAAGCTTTTACAAGGGTGTTCACAGTAGATTTCACGTGGCTTGAATACCTGCTGTGGTTACCTAGAAATGTAGGGATGCTGCTGGGATGCATCCCATACAGGTTTTGGTAGCTCTGAAGCTGGGTATCCACAGAGAACAGATCAGCTCCATGGGCTGATGCTGGAATGCCTCCTAGCAAGACAATTTTTGGAATGAAACAGCAGCACTAGGCTCAGCAATTACAAAAGAATGTCTACTAAAAGCAATCTGAATATCTAGATTTCCAGATTACAGAGACACAGACCCAAGGGCTCTGCTGGCAGCTCAGTAAAATCTGCAAGGGATCGACCCCCCTGCCTGCAGCACTCCCAGGAACCACAAACACGTTCCAGAGGCACTCCCCGAGCCCCCAGGCAGGAGGAGCAGGGATTGCTGACAAATGGGTTTCATTTCTTTAGACACACACTGAACTTTACATTGCAGAGGGGGTTATATGCACAAATACCAACATAGCACTGCTACAGCCACGCTTAAATCTAACCCTAAAGTGTCTTCTGGCTCAGTAACAAAACAGCCCTTCAGAGACCAACAGTGCTGTGTTTTGAAGGATGCATAGTCTAAGGCGCATTTTTTAGAAAATCTGGCCACTCATCCTGCAGCCTTCTAAGATTTGCCAAACTAAGTTGACTTCAAACAAGCATGATCAGCACTCACTCACTTTGTGCTGATACAAAAGCAGAATTCAGCTCTGTGATATTGCTGCAGCTGGCTCCTACTCTAGTGCATAAAAAATTATTGATCAATTTGCAAACCACTTAGAGAGGCAGCCTGAGGAGCTGAGCATGAGATACCCACAGAAACATGACAATTCCACAGATACTTTAAAAGTACAAAGAAAGATAAAGAAATTTTGTGTAAGGTAAATAAATTTTGTGTAATATTAGCCAGTAATTTAAATAATATTTAGATTTAAATAATAAAGATAGAACTCCAACATACAGAGAAACTTCTTTATAAAGGGGAAGGTTTGTCCCTGGAAGAGACCTGTCCTCAAAATTACTATTAATACAGTTACAAAAAGCTTTTCGTGTTTGAGGATAGCAGCTGTAGTAATGCCAGTCCCTTTTATGTCTACACTATTAAAAAAAAGAGGAAGAATACTCATAAACTTAGAATATCAAACCTAAAATCTTGATCATAATTGGGAGTAATACTAAATACTCCCCCAAAGTTGGTTTGGCCTTGCTGTTTTATTCATGATAACCAGAAGCTATGGGTCAATTACAGAGTTCATAATCTAATACTACAGTTACACAGAAAGATGAGTTATTTCATTCACTCTGCCTAAAACTGAATTTACATCAGTTATCCTAAACAATGCAACATCAAACTTGATACACCAAATTCTGTCATAACAACCAATAATAAGTGGAAGTGCTTCCTTCAATAAACCTCCTTAGGTAATTTATTCCACAAATTCTAAAAACCTTAAGTTCACAATTATATTTATTGGTTAAATAACCAATAACCCATCACTAAACTCAGCAATTCATATTTTCAATCAATGCAATAGTTGTCTAAAATGTTTTCTTTTGCTTCTGCCTATAATATTGTACACTGACACTTCTGAATAAGAGGTACAGATTGTGGAAAGTTTTTAGTGTTATGATGATTTAATTGTCAATTATTATGTTATTTTCCATGGCTAGAAAATTAAAAATATCACAAACTGTTGTAGAAATGTATTATTCTTCCAGTTCCCCTAAACCAACATTAAAATGCACTAGTCCTTTGCTTATAATTTTCAGAGATATTCTTTGAAATTTTAGAGTGATGTCAAAGATGAGAGATCCCTTTCCTTCCCTAAAAATCTGGAAATTTGGCTCCCCTCACCCATTCCACCTTCTGGGCTGCTTTTGGCTCTGCCTGTCAGTCTTGAGACCCTCTTCTAAATCATCAGGTTCCTTGACTCTGTTCCTCTCTCACCCTTGTCCTACAACTTCTTTTCACCAAGACGTATCAGGAAGGGTAAGGAGCCCCATTCCCTTCTGGCAGTTCAAAGAAGAACTCTGCAGGAAGGGGGATGATGGCTGAGTGTGTGGAAGGACTCAGTTCCCTCCTTGTATGAGCCAGCCACGCTCAGAGCAATGGAGAAGAGCACAGCAAGGCTTCTTTCCCACTTTAATAGGATATGAAATGAGCACAAGTAGTTAAAGTAGCAGCTCAAACTGAAGGTTCGCAGAAGAAACTGGAGCTCGTGGATCATCCCACGATGTGCTCAGAGCTGGAAGTGATAAATGGGCTAACCCAGACCTGCCTGCAACAGCACCTCCAAATGCCACTGGAAGAAAATGTTTTCTGCTTAATTTTTCCTCCCAACCACTGCATGTCATGTTTGGAATAAGATGATTTTTCTTCTTCACAGGAGCCACCCTGCTTGCTAAGCAGCTTTGCCATAAACCAGGGAACAGAAAAGAATGAACCTCACTGACAACTTCATGCCTTTTATTGTGTGGTTTTGGTTTTTTTTTACTGTTTCAAGCCACAGCTCCCAAAAGGTGGTAAATACCCCACTGTGTAACTTTAGAAAACACCAAAGTTTCATTAGCATCTTTGGCCTGTTTGTTTAACAGAATTCCAGGAAGTCCTTGTACACAGGAAACAAGTTTCTCAGATTCTGCAGGTAAAGGTGAGGTATGAAAGGCTATGATTTTTTTACAATCATTATTTCTTTTAACAAATAGATTCTATTTAGGCCAGGTTTTCTGAAGAATTAAGACCTTTGCCTCACATCTCATTACAGATTCTTCTATGAATTAAATACTGTCCTTTCTTAAGGTGAGACGCAGCTGCTCTGACTATACAGACTTTGTTCAGTGGATATTGTGAAACTTCATGGTCCTGAATCCCAATTCCATTTGGATGTCAGGCAAAAATACTGCAGGAGCAAGGCAGGAGGCCTTGATGGTATGAGCAGGTCATATTCCTGTGAATGTCTGAACAGAGTAAAAGTTTTTAGACCCTCATTTTCTTC
>NW_008236180.1:6631751-6640559 GCF_000691975.1 Corvus brachyrhynchos
CAGGAGCTTATCAGAATAGTTGGTGTTCAATATTTAACATCTTCCCCCCGCCAAATTTACACTTAGGGTGAAGGAGTGTTTTAAATAAAACATTAATGTACATACTATCAGTGGGAGGGAACAGAAAATAAAAACTGTCAAGATGTAAAGCCTTAAACATCATTATTTCTGTTGGTTTCCTTTATGTCCCAATTTTTTTTCCTCAGGATAGCCATAGGGTGTAACCTCTTTGTGTAATGTACTATTTCTTTCTTCTCCTTTCAGAGTTTTTTCAATTGATTTGGGAGAAAAGCAACTTTTAATGATTTTTTTTTCTTTTGCCTCAAAGAAAATCTGGTTTTTTTTAATATTCAGTAAAGATTTTCAACATCCAAAATCTGTCTTTAAGGTGCTTATTTCCCTTATATTTACTTTCTTGTTTGTACCATGCAGAAATTAAGATTGGTTAAATAATTCCTAATTTTCTATTAATGAAAAGATAAATTTTTTCACCCTTTAGAAAATAGCCTTAGAAACAGATTCCCTTCATGTTTTTGAAAGAAACACTTGGTAATATCCACCAGAGAAAAAGAGACATTGCTGATAACGTTTCATAGGTCATAGGTACCCCACCAAACCTTTAAATGCCTGATGAAATTAGGTAAAAATGTTTAGCTTTCACCTGGGCTGTTATAAAACCCCAAAGTTTTTATACTGTGGCAAAGTTTCTTCCCCATCTGCAAATTCTCAATACCAAACACAAAGAGCTGCATAAGCAGGAGCAAGATGAGGATCTCTCAGCTGATTGTATGGGCAGAACAGAGAACACACTGACACCAGAATTACTGTCACTGATTAGGGATGAGCTCCTGTGACCCACCGAACCCGTGCTTTTCCTTTGTCATTTATGCATGCCAAGGTTGTCTCCATCCTGCTTTAAAAAAAATTATAACAAAGAACTCAAAATGCTTGAATGGCTGTAATTTTCTACATAGAACTTATAACATTGTAGAAGAACTAGAGTGCAATCTGAATAGGTAAAGGAGAAAAAATAAATTGGTCTAGCAACATTTAAATGATGGCAAATGTAAGTTTAATATAAAACCATAGTAGAACAATTGAGAATCACGAGAGGCTGATTTATTATTTATATAGCACACTAAACGTTATCTGTAAAGGAAATTGTGTAATATGCAGTAAATTAGACAAAGCTGCACTATAAATTGGGATTAAATCTTAAACTGGTTTTAATATTTAATGCGCTATCATGACTCACATTTTCAATAATGCTTGTTCAAAGTTCAGGAAGAAGTATGAAAGCAAGACAGAGGAGGAGCATTTGCCAACCCTTGCCTCCTGATGATGCAAATTAAATCAGATAATCTCTTAATTGCCAAAACCAGACAAAACTAGCACAGGTCCTCTATTGAGGACCTGATCCAAAACTCACCAGGGATACTGGAAAAACTGTCATTAAATTTGTTAGAGTTGAGGCCACAGTAACTGCACAGGGTGCAAGGAGGTGGGTTCTTGTACATAGGAGAATGTATTTGTTAAAACTTGTTTATTTGTGAGTTCCACCTGAAGTCCTGTGGGACACTGATTTCGAGGGTATTGACCTGCACGGCTTAGTCCTGCCTCAGACATTTAGTTTTTGCACTACTATGAAAAAACAATTGTCTCACTTACAGTCTGTGGCCTTAAGACACTGTGCAAAGAAAATAAATCAAAGTCCTTGACCGACAAGGTTTATAACTGAAGATGTCAAACAAGAGGCAGACAAAACAGGGACAGTTCAAGGAAACCATGACGCAGCTTTGGTCAGCACTTTAGGCAGTGAGCTCAGCACATTGGCAGCCTGACTCCCTCAGGAGAGCTTTAAAGAGGAAATGACTTTGTTTCACTCAGGGTTAGAGGGAGTCTCAAGGGCAGCATGGAAAAGGCACCAAAATCCTACATGTACTCCTTGGGGCAGTTGTCAGGCTGGGGGATAAGTCAAGCTACAACCTCTTCATCCTAGAGGATGACAGAAGAAGTGGGGTATGGCTTTACAGAAGGAAAAATAATTAATATTTCATCAAGTGGAGAAGACAATCACAGAATCAGAGGTAATATTCCAGCAGCAATGGTCTGAATGGAAATGAGTGGGTGATGTTGTTGGTGAAGACCGCAGGAGAGGATTTGCACTACTAATCAAGACACAAAGTGATCCTTTATCTGCATCATACTTAATTTGTGGCTCACTAAGAATCCTATCATAGGTATTCTTTATGCAATAAATTGCAAAATATAAATATATTTCTATCTGTGCATACAAAGAAAGAGATGTCAGGGTAAAAATACACATATTTCAACTCCCCTCTATCATATAAAAATGCCAGATGTCTAAATGGATGTCTAGTATGTTGAATCACAATCTGGCCAGTCTGTCTGACAGTGGAATAGTTGGAGGGTTCCACACTAAACCGGTTCTCCTTCTGTTCTGGACAAACCCTCAGGAGTTTTGTTTGAGTTTAATTTGACCTCAGCAGTTTAACTCCTCTGCACTGCTCTGTTTGATGCCCATCACTCCCCTAAAAGCATCACAACCGTGAGTGGAGCAGACTTTAAAAGAAATGGTGTAATTTGCAGCTTAGACTTTACTAATCTTTTTAAGGCTAATGTGTTCTGCACAAGAAATAATATTTAGTTGTCTGGTATGTTTTGAGCTGCTTAAAATGCCTAATTGTCATTTTGATGAATGCAAAATAGGCATAAGGCAGATAAATGTGGTCCACAGTGAATTGGCATTACAAATGGTAATACTTCCTAGCACTGCTGCTGTAGGAAATATGGATTTTAATTAATATTTTCTTTTTGCACAATAAAGGGTCTCCTTATCTGCATGAACTTCAGACTTCTGAGCTAAGTAGTGTAGCTGGAGTTTTCCTTGAAGGACAAAGGTGGCCCTCCATTAACAACCTTTCTGGGGACACAGAAACCTGTGATCACCTGGTTCTAGGACAGTTTCTATACTAAAAGATGTTTCTATCACAAAAGAGCCTTCTGGAGTCTCTTCAGCTCCTGTAGTTTATTTCTTTATTATCTTTAAAACTAGAGTTTGTTTGTGGCTAGTTATGATTCCAGTCACATGTGACACAAATTCAAAATTATTGTGTATTAATGGCACACTGACTGTACACTATTAGTGCAACATCCTGGCCCAAATAAACAACAGGAAAACTTACATTACAAAAAAAGTCAAATATATAGGGAAAAAACCTCAACAAGAACCCACAACACCATCTTGAATTCACGTATTTTGGAAATCAGTCCAATTTTCCCCCAACCCCAGTGTCAGTAAGAGTTTTAGACATTACACTAAATACATTTTTTTTTATTTATAACAGCCCCTCTCTTTACAGTTCCACAATAATATAGCTTCTAGATTGTACTTGTATCTTTGTGTATCTCCCCTCCCAGCTTTAATTTATCTCCATCCTTGTTACAAATATCTGAAAGCCAGCAGCAGTTTTTGGGAGTTGGCCTGATTAGGCTGCTTTTTATTATCTAGCGGAACTGGTAAAAGATGTGAGGATGTGTTTCATTCCCAAAAACTATCCAGTCGCTTTATCTGTTGTTGAAAGAAAAGTGACAAATTTTTGGTTTTCAAGGGAAAGGTACATTAGCAAGTAAGGATTTCCACGAAAAGCACACCATTCTCTTTCTGCACTATTAGAGCCCATGTTTATCAGAAATTTATCTATATATTTTCCCAAAGAGTACCGGAAGTAAAGGTTTATCAATTTCTTGGAAACACAGACTGTGAAAGAAACTGCTGTACTTCTTTTTGCTAAAGACATCTGATGTTCAGAAGGTAAAGGATAATAAATTAGAATTCCAGACATTTTCTGCACCTGCTGCCTCTGGCCTCAGTCCCAGGATAACAACTGAAATCATCCCTAACAGCACGAGCTTGACAGCAATGGGGATGAGACCCACTTGTCACTTACACAACATCTCCCTCCGTAATTAGAGATTTTAAAGGATATTCCTGCAGGCTGGGATTCCTATCCAGCGTGGTACCAGGTGCACAGGGCCACAGGACCAGGCCTGACAGAGCTCCCCTGACTTCAAAATTTGGCTGGAAAAATCACACAGGGTGGAAATTGGGATACAGCCCCATCTCTGCTGGGCTATGCTTAATGCACAACTACAACCACATAGCCTCTCCTGTGGGAGAAGGAACTCTGGGAGTGCTCCTGTATGTGTTTGTTCCCCAGATCAGCATCTGAAAATCCCTCTCACTGCAGATCAAGGATGATAGGATAGACAAATAGTCCGTTTAGATATTTCCAGGTGTGTCTCTCTATATATTATTACCACTCTCTTGGAAAAATGTAGCTCAGATAAATGTAAGCCAGTCTCCTTATGGAAGAACGCACTCTGAAATATATTTCTGGTGCTGATTATAAGCTAGGAATTTTTTAAGAATATTTTAAAAAAATTCTCAGCAAGGACATATCCAATCTTTATCATTATATGAAAAAACATTATGATTTCCAACTTGGTATTATTTTTATGAGATCCATTCTTTCTTAATAGAAACTTGAATAAAAACTGGTCTGGCCAAACTGCTCTATTTTATTTCTTTTATTGTAACCATTAAATCAGCTTTCATTTCATTACTCTAATTGTGCCTGGGAGCAGCAACTGCCACCTTAAGGCACATAACCTAATTTAAAATGCTCACAGCTCATTCCACCTTAAAATATATTGCAGTACTTAGGTTCAGCACAGCAGGTCAAGCTATACAACAGCACTCTTGTGATCAGAGGACTTTTTGGCAGTTAAATGAGGAGAAAGACTGAGGCAATGTAAAAAAAAAGTAACATTTCTCTTGCTTAAAAGATACACAGAAGTTGACATAACCATTTTTTACTTGTACCTTAAGTGTCTCCAGAGGATTCTTATTTAGGTAGAGATTTCTCACGTAAGGAGCATTTCTTGGCACAGCACACAAACATCTAATTCACTTGGATGATTTTTACTGTGGGAATTCTACATGTAAAGAGCCACCTTGCTGGGCTGTGAGGGGAAAATCCATAATGATGATGTATTTGTCTGTTTGTGCTGCTTGTGTGGGACTTTCTCCCACTGTTTCTGATCTTTATCTATTCCTGGTCTCCCTGTAAACTGCATTTCCCTCTATTTTATTGATGGGGAAGTGAGAAAAACAACAATTAAATAACTACCTAACATTACATAGGGGTGTAAGACAAAGCTGGCATTTAAATTTAGGTCTCCTGCTTCCCAGGTGAGTGCTCCATATAAAAGGTGCTGTTGTACCTGCTCCTCCTTTCCTCTCTCATTCCACAGTGAGCAGACTCACATTCCCTACAGCATTATTTCTAAAAGACTTTCCTCTGGCTAAGGGATTCCAGCTCCTGTAAACAGGGCACAAGTTAAATACCCTGCTTGAGGAGATGTGGGGCAGATCTTCATCAGCAAGAGGTGCAGTTACAAACCTGAGTTGTTGTAAGGTGCAATAAAGGGGCAAACCAACATTTCCAGTCTTTAACATCTCTGAAAAGCCCAGGAGCACATCCCAGCCTGCAAAGCTCTGTAACCCAGGCCCTAGTCCCTACTGGACCAAAAAAAGCCAAAAAGGAGACAAATTCATGAGGGGAATCAGGATTTGTGTGGTGTGTAAGGTCCAAGGGAATTCAGTGCAAACAACTAATAAATATCTGCAACCTGACTGTTTGCTTTGGAGGGAGGAGGGATATTTTCTTTTGTCTTGCAGTGTACCAGGCTGATAGGAAATAACTCTCCATTCTCCTTGGAAGTCAGCAGCTACAGAGCTGCTCATTTCATGAGCTCAACAGACTCAATTGCACCTCAAAGCCAGAGGCACTGATAAAAGACCAAGCAGTCCCTGGACCAGACATAAACAATGAATGGATCCAGTCCACTCATGAAGCTGTTTTGGATGTGAGAGAGCAAGAGATGCATCAGTGAATCTTGACCAAAAACCCATAATAATCCTACTTTGACACATTCTATGGTGTAACATCTGTATAAGTACTTGCATAAATACATATTTACATATTTCTAGATACACACATGCCCCACCCATCTATAGAACAGATTCTCAGGACAAGACCTCATCTGTTCAAATATGTGTTCAAAAAAGGCAAAATACAAATTTTAAAACTTCCTCAAACCTTCTTTTTGCAGATATTTTCAAATAAGTTTTTCCCCTTCAAACAAATCAGCATATTTTAAAAATTCTTCAGTTGAAGTGTCATTGATGAAATACTCCAGGCTGGGGAACTTCACTATGTGATAAGAATGACTGAGCTGTGAGCTGAGGCATCCCAAAATGACAGTTTTCAGAAAACCCTGATTCTGTTTTCAAAACGTAAATTAGATGATTGAGTGGCATATGGTTATCCTGTTGTTATGACATAGCCGTGTGTATTTTCTCTGCATCATTAAAATTAGAACTTGAAAAAAGCACTCGTTTAAATTGGAGCATGAACAAAGCCCTAATTTAAACACATCATACATATAATGTGCAGGGATATAGATATACATATGCAGAAGCTTGATGCATATTACAGCTGACATCAACCTGCTTCAGAGGTAAGGACACCACAGGTCACTGGAGAGACACAGTTATTCCAGCAGCCAAACTGCTGCTGCAGGATCAGGTCATGGACTTCACCTTCTCCTCAGTGCAGCAAGGTGAAACCCTCCACAATATGACACCCTTTTATTTGAATTCCTGAGTCTCAACTGCTGTCTTTTAGTCTTTGAATTGTTTCTCACAATAGTGTCAAATTTAGTGAAAACACTTTTAGTGCTTTCCCTCAAATATTTTGGATCCCACTTGCACATGCTTTGATGAATATTTAATTACTTTTACAAAGTGCAACAAAGGTAATGAGGACATGAACCTGTTGCCTCTCTAGGTGCTTCAGGGGCAGAGGTTCAAAAACCTGCTACAATTCTACCATGTCCACACGAGTCCTGCAATTTTGCTCTCCAGATGAGGGACATGGGCATCTCCTGCCTCCTTTTTGTCTGTGTGCTCAATAAATACAATTTTAACAGAGAATTGTGGTACTAAAACCAGTGGATCATTAATTTTTGAGTATCTTCCCTAGATACTTTGTCTGAGCAGCTCTGGAGCAGAACAAAAACATCTAACCCCTGAGGATTCATTTTTACCACAGAGATTACATATGGTAAAATGTGTCATGTAAAATCTTTGTGATGCCCTGGTGGGATCAGGGCATTGGAGAGAATGCTTGTTTTGAGAGTGGTTGGAATATAAGTGAAAAATAACATTACCTGAAGAGGCAGATGAGCATGAAGGCTTTTAGGCCACGTTCAGGCAGAACTGGCAATCACTCAGGGACTGGCTGATGGCTCCTGTGATGCCGTAACTTTTTTGTGCATATTGGCAGCTTCCGTCTAAACTCAACTTTGTAGCCCAAGTCTCCAGCATGTTTAGAATTTCAGATGTGTGTTCTGAGATTTTGCGGTGTTTGCCAGAAAGACACTATATGATATTAGCACAGTTGGTTCTGAATTTTAAACCCAAATCTGATGTTCTATGACTCAGAGCCTCAGGAAAGAATTAGATGAATATCTCATAAGGGGAAAGACACCGCCTGAATATCTTTATAGAGGAGATATGCTGAATAATAACCATTATCTCCATATGACAAGCTACCATTCTATTTAGGATATGGTGTGCTGCTGTACAAGCAGAGAATGCCACACAGATATTCATATCTGAATTATCTTTAATATACCTAGAGTGCCAGAAATCAATGGAACTGCAGCAGCACAGACCTCACTCATTGCTTTTTCTTTCAGTTCATGTCCAGGATGCCTCACTAATACCCCTGGACAGCCCACTCTGAAATCCAGGCTGCCCCAGCACTTCCAGAGTTGCCAGACAAAAGCTATCGCAGGTATCCTGCTTGTGCTGTAATCACACCTCTCGTCACAGCACTGCACCATCTCCAATTTGGAACCACACAATAAACCAGCACTTAAAATATAGAGGGTATTTACCAGAGCCTCAAGGTAGCTGGCCTTTGATTTAGAAAACCAGCACTTAATTTTCGTGTACATCTTTCCTGTAACAAAGTCCCTCACAGCACCTAAAAACAATTGATACAATGTGAATCTGGCCCCAAGTAGATCTGAGGGGAATTTCTGTAAATAAAGATATTTAGTACACTTGATTCTGAAAAGTCTGGGTCGTCTCATAGACTCTGGTTGTTATCAAACCTAGAGTGACCTTATTATCAGGGTTTCTGGATTCCATCATGTGTTAGAATTTCTAGGATTTGCACTCTCTCTTCTATGACTCAGGAGCACAATAGTTGGCTTTGAGAAGTTTAAGTAAACTGTGTCCAAAGAATTATAACAGAGAAGTGAACAACAGCTTGTGGCAGCTATGTGTCCTAATTGGTGGTCCCATGTAAGTCAATCTGCTCCAAGCATCCCCATTATAATTCTTTTTGAAAGGCACAATAAATGCTTTATAAACTGATTATAAATCACAAATCCTTTAATGACTTACAAGAGGACACTGCTTTGCATGGGGAGGAGGTGCACTTCCATTTGGCTGACTTCACTGCCTAACATCTGGAACAGCAGGATTTATGGCACCTTCAGGCCATAATTCTGTGAAAGGGACATGGAAACAGCTCCTTCCGTTGTGCCTCTCTAGGAGATGCCCACACCAAACAGCTCAAGAGGAGCTGGGTTGCTCCTCTGACTTATGAAGTGTTTTTCACTTGTTTTTTACAGAGAAAAAAATTGTGA
>NW_008236180.1:6640756-6708324 GCF_000691975.1 Corvus brachyrhynchos
GTAATGGCAAATATCAATATTCAAATAACACGCAATTTGCTGAATTTAACACAATGACATCCAAAATTCCAAACAGAAATGAAATACTCACAGTAACCTGGTACAATAGAAATACACAGTGTAAGGTTCCTTGTTCTGGAGAGTTTTTGTGTTCAATACCCGAAAAGGCCAGAGACTGAAAGAGAAAACCTGTTAATTTGTGTTTGGTGGGTTTTAGGGTTAGTGTGGTGTTTCAGCACTGCTTACCTCTTATTTCCTCCCTCCTCTACTCTTCTTTATCCCATTTTCTTATTGGATTCACGGTGAATCTCTGGCTTAATCTTTGTGAATAGGAGAAGGACAATTCTGGAATATTCACTCCCTTGCCCTCCGACTTCCGATCACAATTATTGTGAGAAGAGAGGGAGCTGCAATAGAAATGGGTGTGTTTTAACAAATATCCAGCATTTCTGGCTCTGTGCCTTTACATCCCTGGTACCACTTCTAGACTATGCCCAGGAGGAGTTTGTGTGCTAATGCCTGCAGATTTGGCTTGTGAAAAGTGCCTCCCTAAATAGAATTATCCTTTCAACATCAGTCTCTCTCCTTCCCTGCTGAGCAGCATCTTTCATTTTTCACAAGGTGCAAAAAGAACCTACTGATGATAATGTCCTTTTGCTCCTCTAGAAAAGGAAGCTCTTAAGCCCCTCCAGCAAAACATGTCCCTATTTAACGAGTAACTGAATAAATGCAAATTCTATCGAGCTTTGCTTAATGGGCCAAGCAAGTACTTCAGTTCAAAGTTGAAGAAATCAAGGATGCCAACTTAGAAATACTCCTTTCCCCATGAAGTTCTGCGCACAATCAAGGAAATAAAATCAGCTGAAAAAGACATTCACAGATTTTAAAAAAACCCCAAACCTCTCAAAATTTCAGCTGTAACAGGCTGAATATTGTCAGATATGTATATAGATAAAGTGATTTTTAACTAAGTGGCAAGAAAGACATGACTTTTCATCAAAAATTAGGCTGGAGTGGAAACACTGAGTACAACCGTGCTGGTAGGTCAGGCTTTGCCAGTCCCAGGCAAACTACAGCAAAGCCTTCATGACTCAAATATTAAACTTTCAGAAAAGCTTTTGTTTCCTCCCATGCTGCTCACCTAAACAGATTATTGGTAAACATCTGTAAAGGCACTGCTGGTTCCCTTTACAGCCCTCCTTAATCTCCAGCACCGTAATGGACCCACAAAAACAGTGACAGCTTGAATTGGACAGCTCAGGATCGACACTGCTGCATTACATCTTAAGAAATATTGTCTCCTGGGCTATTCAAGCTCCTTCATAAGCATCTGTGGTCTTTTTCTTCTCCCGAGAATGCAAGATTTAAGGAGAAAAGACTGGATTTTTTTTTAAAACAGTTCCTTAGTACAAAGCACCTGAAATGGGAAAACAGCAGCAGCACCAACTCCAAAACCTCTCAATTCTTACTGCACTGTCAGATCTGAGAAGTTGTGATGTTTTTCTCTCCTGCATATAGAGGACAATCCCAAAAGCACGAACAGCACCCATGGTCTACAATGGGTGCCAAATGGCAACCTTCTAATTCCACTTTCTTCTTCTTTATTCCTTGTTTGGGGTCTCAGACATTATTTTGAGGCTCAAGGCAAAGGTTTCAGGGCCCAGAGAATACATAAGGTGTAATAGAGAGCTCTCTAGAAAAGTGTGGCTTCTGGAGCAAGGGGAAAACGTGAACCTGAACACTTCTAAGGGACAAAACTAATGGAGATGAAGTGGTAACAAGATTCAGTTGGATAGAACTAATTACTCATGGTAGGGGACGAGAGCAAGGGTTTGCTTTGGCAATAAGTGAACTTACTGAGAGTAAGAACAACTAAATATGGGCTTGATTAGGGGAAAGATTTTCAAAATTCAATGTATAGAAGTAATTAGAAAATTAGAATGGGAAAAATGGCACTAAGTCCCTTGGAGACTGATTCTCCTTATCCATAGCATACACAGTGGACTAAAGCTCCTGTTTTCTGATCAATCTTGCCTTATCACAAAGACATTTATTTTCTAGTCATGAATGACTGGATTCAATTTAAATACAAGCTCACTTGTCAATTAAATTGAAACAGAAACTCTCCTGACATTCAGAAGTAAACATTAAAAATCACCAAGTGCTACCAGAGGCTGCCATACTTAAAACTCTTCATATGCAGGAACAGAATGTATTCTGTTGCTGGATTACTGTAAAAATGTGAATTTCTATTACCTTGTGGGTGTTAAGTTAAAGAAAGAAAAAAGTTATAGTCCTTTCAAAAGCCTAAGGATTTAATTTTTTTAAATTCCAACAACAAATATTGCAATAGCTGTGCTATGTAAATATGCAAGGGCATGATGAATTATTGGGTGACTCTATTGAGTCACTTTTCATCTACACTTAAAAGCTGCCAATTCTTTATTAAGTTTACTTACTTAACCTACCATTTCATCCAGTGTGTAGTGAAGCTTTGCTGACACCTCAACTTAGTTTAGTTTGCTTAAGTGGAACTTTGCTACATTTAAATACACGTGCTCTTGGTGCCAAGTCCTTAGCTTATTTCAAATCACTGAAAATAAAGTGAGGTACTGTCAATACCTGTACTCTGGGTACAATATTTGCTTATGAATTTGGTCTTGAAGCTGTACTAAAACAGCTTTTGAATCTCCCCCAGAGGAAATAAATATTAAAATTTCATTTCTCATAACTCCTACGATCCACAGAAAGTGCACTACCAATAGTGGAGATTCTCAAGGGGAGGCTCTGTGAGACAAAGGTCACATCAACCAAGGCCAGCCCTTCAGTCACCTGTTGCATCCCTCAGCTGTGAAGGACCCATGCCTGGGCTGTGCTGGTGCTTTTTGGCGGCAGGAGCTCTTTATGCTGCTCCTGCAGGAGGAAGGCTCTTGGCTCAGTCTGTCTGTGACTGTGAGGGAATTCCCTTTAACATGAGCAGGGATTACCAGGGACGTGTCAATGGAAGTTGGCCTCTCATGGGCGGCTTTACCCCTCGAGCAGCATGAGGTTATTGGAACTTTACTAGGATTTCTGAGCTGTCAGGAAGCAGAGCTATGACTCCCTTGTTAATAGTTAGTGCTGACATACACAGTGGGCCTGAAAAGCAGAGTGGTCTTAAACTGCTCTGAGTCTGTTATCACCAGGCTTTGGGGTTGTGGCTTGTGCCTTTTTTAAAGGCAGACCACCAAAAAGGTCACTTCACACATCCCTGTTTTTCATTAGTTTTGCATTTAGCAGGATTGTTCTTTATTCCTTCCATCCTTCTATTGAACCGGGGGGAGAGGAGGCACAGAGGGAAAATGACAAATAGGCTGCATTTGTCCCTTCCCTTCTGTCATTTGTTTCACGGCTAAGTGAGTAGAAATGAAGACAGCATGTTCCACGCCGAGTGCTGAGAGCACAGAATATGGCCTCCAGCTAGAGCACAAATAATTTCTATGCATGATGAATCCTTTCAATAACAAGTGCCCTGCTAATGTGGGATCAAATCACAGTCATTAGCTCTTGGCACTGTTCTTAAAATGATATAGAAATCCAAGCAGCATCCAGCCATGCTCCTGTGCCACACACACGAGCCGGTATCTCAGCTGGCAATTTACTTTTCTCATCAATGTGTTGGTATAATTAGGGGGAAAAAAAAAAAAAGCGCCATCTGATAGGATAAACTCCTCTAAAAGCAATAGGAAATGCTTAAGGAAATGATGGATCATTCTGAAATAAAGGGCTGTGGTATGAATCTATTGATAGATGAATTGATTCTGGGACTGTTTTGAGACCTGTGGCCCTGTGTGATGGGTGATTTTCTATGGCAGGTAACAAACTATTGAATTAAAGCCATATATTCCAGATCTTCTGATTTTCAGTCACCAGTGCCTTTTGAAACCATGGCAGTCACAGAAGGAGTCACACTTACTGCAGCAAAAAAGCTTTCAAACTGAGTTTAAGCTCTTTGACCGTGATCCAGAAGCTTCACAGAGTCATTTAGAAGCACTTCTTGTTGCCTCAAGCCATCTTTTTCTTTTAATTATTTTGTATTATTATTTTTACATAGTAGTTATATTCCTATTCTAATTTATAATACTATTTTTCAGCATTTGATAGGTTGAAAAATTTTGTTAATATTCTGCAATGTGTAAATTATATATTCTCTTAAAATCCCCAAATAATTACTTTGCCCGAGTTAAGCAAACATAGTATTTTATTTTATTTTTAAAAAGCACTTTCTTGCAAGTTTTATTTATTTGCACTTACTTTAGGTAACTGTGCATCCATAAAGATATTTTACATTTTATTCTTAATGAATTTTTTTCATGAAAAGAAAACCAGTAATTAGTAAAGAGTTCTACTTTGATGGATGCTTCAGTATTCCCTGTGTTGCTGTTCTTTAGGGAACACTGTATGGCAAAATAGATACTACTATTTTATAAATTAATTTCTCAGAAAATTAAACTTCAGCTTAATTCAGCTTGTGTTTCACATTCTCTCAGTCCAGGTAAGGGATGTCCCCTGCCCCCTGTATATATTTTTGGCAGTTAATCCACTCGAATAATTACAACTTTCATAAATTCTCACAGTGCTGTGGGGTTTGCTAGTATGATACAGTGCTGAGGTCATGGGTCTGGTTCAGAGTTTGTCAGTTTGAAATGGACTCCATTTGTTACCCAATTAAGCTGTAGAAAAACGCTGGTTAAAGAATTCCCTGGAAGTGCCAGCAGGGCAGTGAGCACATGCCCAGGCTGCCCACCCTGTCTGGAGGGAGCCCTCTGAGTGCAGCTCGGGCCTTTGCTGACATCTGCCCAAATCAAAGGCAACCTGACAATAAAATTGATCTTCTAGGCTGTGACAAAAAACCTGCTGCCCAAGGAATTCCAAAAATCCTTGAGGCTTAGCTAACTCCAGAAGCATCATTAACATGAAAAAGCAGATACTTGAAGGAGGCTCTGCTAGTGATGCACTCTGGTCTAAATTCAACACAGAACACACTGCTGCTTGGAACTAGAAGACACCATCAGAGATGCTCAGATTTGTCTATCCCAGACTCAGACAGATGACACCCACCCAGGCCAAAAATTCAACATCAAAGATAGAAGTCAGTGCAATGGCCCACTGATACCTTTCCCTATTGTTCTCTGAATTCTCTGTAAACACAGTGCTGAAGCAGCCTGTATCAAACTGAGCCAAAAACTCAAGAGGGATAACATTTTAGAGTTGATTCAATACACACTTTTCCTAGAAACAAGTTTTTATGATGCTGCCATGTGATCTCCTCTGGAAGAGGATTTGTTCTTTTCCCAACCGATTATGCTGACTTTCTATGCAACCTTGACTAAAAATGGAAGACTTATTTTGGAAGAAAATTCCAAGTGATTTTTATATTTGAAAAGAGAATGTAATTTTTTAAATGCCTTGACTTTTCCCTCATGTGAAAAAAACCCCTAAAAATGCAACACCTTAAAAACTAAGTGATGACTCACCTCACTGCTGAAGTTATAAACCAACTGGACATCGTTGGTGACAACGACCGAAAACATCTGTGCTCCTTCTTCTGGGATTTACTACAAAAACTGATTAGTACAAGAGGACTCTAAGCAGCAGAAGGGAAATGTGGTGCCTCTAGACAGCTGATTGCACATTTGTGTCTAATGACAAAGCTTATAGAGCAATATAACCACTTCTTTATTTAGGAACATTGGATCCTGTTCTGGAAAACACCTTAGCAATCACTATATGTAGCTCTCCTCTGTTGCATATTTTACATGTTCCCTCTTATAAACTAGAATTAATTTGCTGTAATGTAATATGAAGATCAAAATTAGAACAATATTTTCATCTTCTCTTCAGTCAGTTTGTTTCATCTAAAAGAAAAATCACAGCTTGAGCTGTGTAATCTCAGCCAAAGATAAATCTGTTTATTATGGATCAAGACTTCCTGGGAAGCCATTTGGCTGAATTAAGCTCATCCTTCCTTTTTTGTGACAACTCATGTCATGACATTAAAGGTCATGTTCCTTCCTTTCTGTCACTTTAAATTATGCCATCAATATCAAGAAGTGAATGTAATAAATGCTACAGAATTATTAAAATCATGCTAGGTGGCTGCTTTTCATACATTCCTGCAGCTCCTTTTATGATTTCAGCTAACACTTCTCATTCTTAACAGGAAAAACAGGTGCCTTGAATATAATAGGAAACAAGATGAGGCTGAAAGTCTAGGGAGGAGGAGTAACTCAAATTCCAGTCACGCCATGCCTATAATCACAGCAATAGCACCACACACGCATTCATTAAGGAAACATTCACTTACCCTCTTTGCAATCACGTTTAAAATGATTTAGCTCAACACTCTATCCCCAAAAGCATACATCTGGACTAAAATAAGAAATAAATAATTTAAAGGGATAAATGTTTATTGAAAACATTTGCATCTGGCTCAATCAAGTGCTTAGTTGCTACTTTTCAGTATCATTATTTTACTTCCATGTTGTTCTTTGGCTTTTAAATGAGAAATTTAGGTTTCATTTTTCAAACCAAGCACCTTTCTGTTTCCCCCACCTTCTGGCAAAGAGTCCCAATCTCCTTGCTAGAAGATGACTTGGAGTTCCCCACCGGAAACACAAATTGAAGGAATAATCCAACTGTAAGCACACCATTTATGTTAATGGTTGTGAAAAACCAACCTGGAGGATTAACTACCACACAGCAGCAGAATGTGTGTGCTCCCCTTGTGAAAGGAAGCAGCAAGAACTCTGAGAGAAAGGAAATAAAACAATATTTTTTATGTGGCTGCAGATTGAGATATGGCTCTTTCCAACAGGTTTAATTAGCATGGAGGCAGAGATTCCCATTTTGTAATTTCTCTTCCTTAATTGATTCTTAGTTCTATTTTTGAGTTAAAATTCTGCATCCAACTACACACATTACACGTCCCAGGAAGCAGAAACAAAGTCATCTGAAGAACAGCTGAGCAGCTCACTACAACATAGATAGAGGTGACGAAAGGATTTGTTGTTTAAATAATATGAAATACACATAACAAGGGTGTGGGGAACAGGAATATCAAGGGAGAAGAACCATTCAGTAGCACTGGAGTTGGAAAGGCCAAGGGAAAAAAAAAATAGGACTGTAGAGCACAGCAGTGAAAAGAGGGATAAGAGGAGGGGAAGGGGGAAAAAAATGGCTGAGGCAGCAGGACAGTGAGTAAAGGCTGCTCCAGTCATCTGCAAAATAAAACTCCGCACAGACATAACACCTGGAGTCCACCTCAGCCAAGGGCCGCTCTGCTTATGATTTTCAAGTGAGAACTGCCTGCTCTTTCCACCCAGTAATTATAGCCAGCATCACTTTAGAAATTTAGATGTAAACAAAGCACAAAGAGCTTCTGTGTCTCCCAGACAAGTCTCACCTTCACAAAAACCAAAACAGATCCTACAAACTCTTTTGTGTATAGGTCAGTTCAGGCAGTTCTTCTTAATAAAGTCAGTATTTCAATTCTAAAGCCAGCAACTACTCAAATGTAAAGTTTTACAGTGCTAAACCCTCTGAAAAGTGACAATGATGCAGAAACATCAAGCTGCATTATGTTTCTTAGGTCTCAAAATATTTGGATTTCATTAGCTCAGCAATGAGGCTTCCAGTGCATGCTGATCATTCATTAATGCACCTCTCCTTAGAGAGGGGACCCAAGTCAAACATGTTCCTCCTAATTTGATTTGAAAGGAACATATATAATATATGTGAACTACATATAGTTTTGGACCTCAAGAAACAATCAGCAGTAGCTCACTGGGCCATGATATTCTGCAGGGAATCTTACACAATGAAGAGAAAAAAAACTCTGAATAATTTACACTAAAATCTGCTTGATTTACAACCTTCTGTTCTATCTCTGTGGGAGACAGCTATGGCAGTGAATCCTTACAGTAAATCTACATTTAACAAAAGAAGTTATTAAGATCCAAAGACTGGCCAGTCCAACTTAAGGAGAGAACTAAATCCCAGAGACTCCAAGAAAGAACACAGAGACCCGTTACATCATCTGATTTAACTACAGCCTGGCTAAACCCGAGTCACCACAAGGCTGTAAAGCACCTCACCCCGTTGTATCAGGCAAATACAGCACAAAGATTCCCAGGCCAAGGATCTTGCAATCAAAGTGAGGAAAGGATAAAAATGAGCCCAACAGTCCAAGGAAAGAGGAAGCAAAAGCACAGCATTTGTGAGCACTGCAGCAAGCCCTGCTGGTACTAAATTTCTTACAGCAGGAAGTTTGAAGGAGCACAGAGGAGGAGAGGAGCACATCTTCCTAGAGGTTTCCAAGGAGCCTTTGGCAAGCACAGTCAGGCTGCCCCAACATCTCACACTGAGCTGGGCAATGCTGGTATCACGCAGTGTTCAAAACACCAGATTTGAAAATTTCCACCAGTTCTGGAGGCAAACACAGACTCTTGGGCAGGGAAAAATGCCCCTGAACAAGCCAAGTGTTTGCCAGAAGACAGCAGGAGTAAAGGCTGAGCAACACCCTCAGGTGGCGTAGCCCAACTTTTAGAAAAGATTCCTTCTTAAGAAAACTGGGGACATTTAATGCACTTTTGGAGCTGTTGGGAAAAAAAAAAAAACAAACACCATTTAGATTCTTAAAATCCTACTGCTTAACAGGAGATGAATTATTGAATATTCATTATCTTCCTGAATTGGAATGAGTGCTGGAAAATGAAAAATCAGGAGATGGCAGAAACAGGGAAAACAGCCAGACTTCCACTGTGTGAAACATATGTGTTAGTTTTGTTGAAAAATAAGAAGAAAGAAGTTCTTCAAATTGCAGCCCGGGGGTGACTATTTACACGTACAAACCTCACACTGAGTTCCTCCCCTTTCCTGCAGCCTATTCTTTGGGACCACCTCAGGCATTAATTACATAAATGACCCCGCTGCTTACAACAGGGTGCAGAGATCATCCCACACGTGGGAAGGCAGGAATTTGGCCTTGGAGAAGCTTCTGATTGCAGTGGGCTGTTGATAGTGGTTACCAGTGGAGGCACAGAGAAGTTATTCACACTGGGTAAGGGTTAGGTGGAGATCCCTGCTGGTTCTGGGGAGGAACAATACAGACAATAACCATGAACACAGGAGAAGCATTAGTGATCCCTGAAGAGGTGGCTTTGGGAGGGGTTCTACAGCCTGAGAGAGTGGAAAGGTCCCTTCCAAGGCTCCAATCAGTGGTGCTGGGGGTTTTTAACCCTAGCTAACAAACTGAAATCTTAAGGATCAGCCATCAAGGATCAGCTTTGGAAAGGATGTTTATTAAAGCTCTTCTCAAAAAAAGGTGTAACAGATAAAAATAAAGCAACTCTTGAAGGGAAAGAATGCAGGATATGGTGCTGAAGAGGATGCTGAGAAACACAACTAGGAATGACTCTGCTCAGGTAGAACATTTGGCTCATGCAAGGTTTCAATGGCCAAGTTTAGTAAACTGTTTTTCTCAAGGTACAGAACTTTATCAGAATTGTAGGCACACAAAACTAGAGGCATTCAGATGTGACTGTCCCACTAAAAAACCCCCAAACCACTCAGAGGTGTTCCATAATTTTGTATTGGTGTTATAATTTAAGATATTTATGAGAGAGAGAATATTAGAATTCTATATTTCTTATGAAATTAATTGTTTTATGCATTATCATTATTCTGATTGGAAGACTGAGTTCTGGAATAGCCTCTCTCTCTTTCTTGGGCATTCTGATTATCTGCAGGGAAAAAGGACATGGGTGTTTTAAGGGAGATATGTTTAAGTTCTGCTAAAAAACCATGACAACCTTCAGAATTATTCACTTTCAAAGCTATTCCAGAATAATCTGTAAAGTAACATCAAATATTTCATACCATTATGGCAGAAAATGAAAAGTGTTCCATTTCATGCTTAATTTATTTTGTAATTATAAATCTGTTGGTAAACAGTACCATAATAGGCTTTGCTTTGTGCCTGCTTTATGCTTCTGAACTCTTGGAGTTTTAATATGTTTTCAATACACAAAACACGATAATAACTGCTCTTGGAAATGATTGGCTGGATGAGTTCATCCCTAAGTAAATTTTAGCATTAATCACATACACTTGCTAGTAAGGGACATTAGAAAAACAGATAGAAAACAGTGGCAATTTTTAAACATCAGAATAATAATAGAGGTAATATTTTCTAACTAGAACAGTTTAATATTAATTCTACCATAACAATAATCTTTTCAGAAAAACAGGAAGACAATTTTTAATTAAAACCACTTTTTGTATAAAAATGTTAAACCAGCACATAGGTGACATCTCATAAAGCCTCAGTCTCATATTTTACTTACTCCCTCTGCTGTACTCCTGAAAATGAGAGTTTTGGTTTTCTCCTGACATATGAGTGAGTGCTTCAGCTTCCTGTTGCTCTTTTTGAAGTTTCACAATCACTTAAGATAGTGGGGGTTGGTAGTTAAACATTTATATTACCAAAATTACAGTGTGTTAATTCATTAACAGACAGCTTTTACTGCATTTGGGGAAGGAACACCTTTCATTTTGCTTCTTTGTGGCAGCACATTCTCCTCCCTAAAGCAGGAATAAGCACTGTCTGTACAGCTACACACAAGTCAGTCATCAAAAGAGCCTTCCTATCTATATATGCAAAATATATGTGTAATTAGAAATCCATTTTGAACAATAGCCTCTCTTCTATGGCTCTTTGCTCGTGTCTGCATTCAGCCTTTATTGCTGAAGGTATCATCACGCCCTCTACTATTTGTAGCATACCCTGAGTAATTTCCCATTTGACAAGCTGTTGACACCTTCACCCCCAGCTCCCACAAGAGCTATGGATTTGCAGAGCACACGGATATTGGAACTTCTATGCCAGCAGAAACAAGCACAAATATTTGCAAGGGATCAGGAAGCCTCCCTATTCGGTGACAAGCATTAGGAAATCCTGGCTTTGCATATAAGATAAGAAGTTCAGTTTACACGGCCTTACACACAAATTCACCCAGGCTGGTATTTCAGTTTAGGTCAAGAGGAAAGTTCAAGTAGCCAGCTCCTTTCTGTCATTAAATAATTTACCAGCACAACTGCACAACACAGTCCAAGGCTCCTCCATCACCGCTCCCAGAGTGAAAAAGGAAACTCTGCCAGGCTGTGTTTGAGGAGAGCTGCTCCCCTTCCCGAGAGAGGGACTGTGTTGGGAATACAGATTTAAGGCCAGCCCAGGCAGCTGTTTATGAAGTCGGGTGAGCACTGTGGCAATTTCTCACTGAAATCTGTCAGGACTGCATAATCCTGAGGATGTGCTGTTAGGAAGGAAGGTGGCAACTTAGTGGTCACTCAAATCAAAGCATCGGCTGCACAGAGCGACTCCAACTGCAGGAGGGAATTCCCTCATGGCCTCCCTCTCCCACCAAACCTGCTCCTCAGAATCAGGCAGGAGGGGACTGCATAATTTAATAGTGCCATATATATTTAAAATAGTGTGTAATAACAAAAAAAGAATATACAGGTGTGTAGAGATAGAAACTGAAGTCAAAATTCAAGGAAGAAGTTAAAGTTCTTTTTACATAAGCATGCAGCCCACAAAGCTTAAAAGAAAAAAAAAAAGTCTTACAAACGTTGTCCTTGATTTGTAACAGAATATTTTATAGAAAATAATTTAACAAGTAATCTTTCCAGGCTTACTTCTTTCTATATTTACTGGAGGAGTAAATACCTCTATTTCATACTGATACCTTTCATACTGATGTGCAAACATCTGGCTTTATTTTTCAAATTCCAGTTTATATCCCCTACCTTTTGTCAAGACGTAAAACTGATTAAGATAATGCTTTAGTTCCCATTTTTGTTCTTAGAAACATTTTAATACCCTTTGATGTCAGGACTTTGGCCAAGCCGACGACTTGTATTTTGCTGTATTTTAAACTAACTTCTGTTATCCAGACTAAGGAAAGGAACAGCTACTTCTAAGATTAAAATTCCATGTTAAATTCGTGCAGTGTAGTAAAATACTGATGTTTCAGAACTTGATTATTAGTTTAGGATCCAATGAAATTGTTTTCATTTATACAATTTATTTGTATTTATTACTTTAATCAAATTATTCCATGTATAACAAGAGAAAAAAAGTGAAATTGCATCATTTCAAAACTTATCTATAGAGATAAACACATTTAGCAGTTATGCCTATATGTATTTATCTGCACATGTATATACAAACTAAAGCTATTAAAGGAAAAAGTATTTTACTGGGTAATTTCTTTGCAACAAATTATCCAACTAACTCCATGAAAAGTTATTAAAGTGATTCCAATTTATGTATTAATAAAATATGCAAAGAACACACATGCTATCTCTGTGTTTACTCAGTACACAGGGATCCTGATAACAGATTTTACTTTCCTTTGCTTTGTCATTTCTTTCCTTTGTTCTCTTCATAAGAATAGATTTAATTCAAAAAAATCTTTATGGCACTATCTCGACACTATGAAAATGCATTAAGAAGAATCTTTCAATGTAGCTATGAGGAATTTATTGGTATATTGTGTTTACAACAGTGTTTTCAAAAAAGGAACCAATCATTTGTTTGGTGAAAGTGCTGGGAATTATTCCAAGGAAAAAAATATTTAAAATATGGAACTAAAAGTTAGCCCTGTCAACTTATAAAAATGTTTAGATCAGTAACACTGATGTGCCTTTAAAAATTTGGGGAATATAACCCTAAGTGTAGATTTCCAAGACTGCAATCTTGACCCCTCAGAGAGGACTTTACTAAACAGAAACACCAGGTTCAGGAGCACAGGAACGTGGATGCCAACGCTCCTCATTAACACAAAATGGGAATCAAATTTCCCATGTCTTCAGGCAATGCAACCCCACCAGATTGTACCTGACCCCGGGCCTGTATGGTCAAAATGTACACAGGACTTCAACTGGATTAATTGAGAAAGGCTCTAGGTTTATTTTCCTTGTATCATCCAAGTAGAAGGTCATTTAGAAATCCTTTAGGCTGTGCATTTTAAATGATTTTGTCATGAGAAATTAATTTACAGGCTTATGGACTTTGCAGAAATGATAGATTTCTAAAGACTTTTTGAGCAGTGAATAATGGACTTTGCCAGCCTCCTCAACACTGACTGATTTAGTTTCCTGAATAAGTGAGGCGAGTGGTGGTCTTATCTTTGTGCTGAGGTCAAGCAATTTCTGACTGGAAGCAGAAAGAATAAAAGACAAAAATTTCCACCTTCTAACACACCAGAATTCAGCACAAGACCAGATCACTCTCTCATACAGGAACACAGTTCCATCTGAATGTCTTCATCAGGAATTCTCAAGAATAATAAACAGGAGACCTTGACTAAAATCTGGCAATGCAAAGCAAGAATTTTATTTCCCCTCCACACTGAAAAAAAAGATGTTTGGGAATGAAAGTTGCTAATTTTCTTTATATTTTGAAGCAATTCCAGGGTCAAGTTTTCAATTTTTGAAACAAAAGCTCCTCTAACATTGAAGGCTTTGTATCTAAATGCTACAAACACTAGCATTTGGGAATACTTTTTTAATCCTAATATTTCCTTCATTAAATACTCTGCATCAACACAAAGCAAATAAAAGATAATTTATACCTCTGACATTAAAAGTTGCTTTAGAGAACTCGACAGTCATGAGAAAAATTTAATCTGTGGCATCTGCTTGAGCTTGGTAATGGGCCAAAATCTGGAGAGCTTTGATTGTTATCCTAAATTCAGATCAGCACAACTAAGGCTAATATTTGCCTATATATATATACACACACACACATATATGTATTTACATATTTCTAAAACTTTTGCTCAGTTCCCACTTTACAGCTCCAAATGTCACCTGTTCCCAGTAGCCACATCCCAGCCACGTTGCCCCCTACCATTATGCATTATAAATTCCATGATTCTTTAGAATACATCAATTTATAGCCTCACTTTTGTCCCCGACCCAGCTACACGTTGATGAATGAGATCCCAGACTAGATAGGTAAATAGAAAGAGGGTGAAGGATGGGAGCTTGCAATGTATAATTTATTATAAGCGCCACAAAATACCAGTGCTGAGAGAAAACAAATTATTGGCTTCTCATGCAGTGACCATGAGAAGGTGATAAATATTTCATTATATAGTACTCATCAGACATTTGAATAGCTCATCTGTCCCATTTATGCCAGCTAAAATGAATTCAGCCTATCAGTGGCAAATGTATTTTTAATGTTTCTCTACCTTCTGTGGAAGGGGCAGCTAAAAAGTCCCTCTTCCCCAAAAATCACATTATTTATTTTATTGCACACTGTAAACTGTTTATTCTTGAAGAGGCTTTTTTTGTTCAAAGCAGCCCTTTACATCTTACAGAAATTTCATGCCCAGTGTTCATTCCACTTTCTAGCAAGCAGAAGTTTCCAAAGTTGTTTTCCAAGCTGTGAGAACGTGGTATTTTGACAGGAAAACATTTACCTCATACTAAAATTAAAAACATTTGGAAACACCTACGGGCTCTCCTTCAGAAAAGAAAAGTTGAGCCAAATAATTCTAAGTGGCCTTTTGTAAAAGATACAATCTTGAAAAATCAGCAATTACCTGAATTAAAAATGCTCATTTCAGCTAAACTGGTTCCTGTTACCTCTCAAGACTGTGCACATTTACTTTCCAATGGAGAGCAGAACTTTCAGAGGTATTGAGGACCTCCAATAGGGGCATGAAGTTATAAGAACCTGCTACAAGTCACTCATAAGAATAAGTCATTGGAAGTCCTTGTTACCAAGTCTCTGTTACCCTCCTTGGAATACAGCATTCTTGAATCCAGGAATATCAACTATTATGAGCAAAAAATAAGACCAAGAAATTCGAAATTCCTGGTTCTAGGTCTCAATTTGCTTCCCAGAATGTACCTCTTGTAGTCATTCAGGTTGGGAGTCACACTGCTCCTAATCCTAAATAAAACCTTGGATTTAACATGGGCTCCTCTAAATCAGAAATCAATACTAAAGGATTCAAAAGACATTTATGTCAATTCTCTGCTTACCCTTCTGGAACTTCCTATACCAGGAATCCTCCAGGATCAGGAGCTATTAACTGCAGCTACTTAGTGCTAACTTCTAACCCTAAACTTTTCAGAAATGTAGGAACCAGCCAGAAATAAAGAATGATAAATTCAACTCTACTTATGCCAATCCTATGCTTACATATTTGGGTCTTGTTGAATACCTCACTTATTTGGACATGCAGCTTCTGCTTTTCATAACCCTGTCTTTATTCTGGCCTTTCAAAGTCACTTCACTCCCTAAAACTTCACTGATGCTGCCTACATTGAGCTTCCACAGGCAGTTGTTTTCCTGGCTTTATCCCTAGAGATGGAAAGGGAAGGAAAGCACAAAGAATTGAGAGTCCTGAAAATACAACTACCAACAGCTATTTGAGGGTTGGGTTTTGGGTTCAGAAACAGGGAATTCCTTTCATTTCTATACATCTCTGATATCCTTTGACTTGCACCACTTATAATCATCCCTCTGTTGCCATGGTGCATATGAAGCTCTCAATAGTGAGCGGGCTCACTGTCTCTGCACTGACAATAACAAAGAACACAGATGGCCACTGCTATTATTCCCACTCCCTCTGTGTCCTTGTGCACTTGATGGAGTCTGGAAAATGTCTGTATTACTCCACCCATATAATATTGACCACCACAAAAGCTGCTGGAGCAGCAATAACAAGATGGAGCACAAAGAGTTTCAAAAAATTCTGCCTCCCAGTAACAAAAATATATGAGCTCTTACATCAGAGACAGAGGGTCCTATAAAGGGGATTGAAATGAAAAAAAAAATAGGAAAAATATGCTTTGATAACACCTGCTTAGATGAAGCAAGGTCAGAGAATCAACAGTAACCTGGGGCTGTTGATGGAGCTCAGTTTTCTGATCCTTCTTTAATGAAATCACCACTGACATGATGAGTAACATAAAAAAGGCAAAAACCAGCAATGTGCCAAAAGTCATCAGCTGCTAAATGAGTTGATTCATCAGAATACAGCAGAGAATACTTCATCCCTTCATGCTCCCATATCCCAGTGAAGTTCACTATCTTCCTGAGACTTTTCAGAGGCATTCTGTCTCAGCTCTCTCTGGAGAAAAGGTTTCTCTGGTGAAAGCAGAGTCTTTTGGACACTGGTAAGCAAAGTACATCTGTCAAATCTGAAGGATAAGGTTAGGAAATAATTCTTGTTAAGCAAACAACTTCAAAGTGCCAAAATATTCTTGTGGGTGGCCAAATAATTAAATCTCAGAACAGCTTCGTTTCAAAAAAACAGTTTTAATCTCAAAGTCAATTTCATGAAAAGAAAAAAAAACATGAAACCAATTTTTTGCCTTAGTATTTTGTGTCTGAACACTCTGGCTCTACTCCTCTGCATGTTCCAATGGACCCCAGCGTTAGCACTGTTTCCTCTTTTTCCATGCTATATTTTGGGGATGAAAGCATGGTATTCTAATGCAGCAGTTATTATCTACATCAAGATTAGACCAACACTTTATCTTCAATCAACTGAAATTTTTTAATTTCTGTTTCTGATTGACAAGAGCGAGAGGCAAAGTCTGAGGTGTTCTTTAATATGCAAACCAGAGACATTATTTACACTATTTGTAGTAGAATTTATGGTAGACACAACTTTTTTTGAAGGTTATTTTTCTTAAAGGAATGATTTTGCTTCCGATATCCCACTGTTTTTCATTTAGCAGCAAGTGATTTATGAAGGAAATCAGTTAAATATTAGGAGTTCTGTATTTTCATAGTTCATTTTTTCTCACCAATCCCATATATGCTTTTGCTCTCTTATGAATTCTGAGCTCTGTATTCAGTAATCATTCTTTCTAACAACCTAAATATGTACTGCATTATTTGTGAATTAGAGAGCAATTTATTTAGGAATTTCAGAAAATTACTTTTCTTCTGGGTGCTATTTTGCAATCTATCCATTTTGGTTTTTATCTACGATTGCTTCTATGTCACATGAGCCTTAAGAGATATTTCATACAGATGTGAATTGCAGGATTTAAAAAAAAAACAAATTTCAAAGGAAAGATCCAGCTTTGATTGTGGCCAGAAGGAAAAAATAAGCTCAATGACTACAAGACAAAGCTAAGGAACAAAACCTCATCCAGGGCTGCTGTTATATAAACATCTCTACAATGAGATGCCTACAGCTGCACAAGCCTGGATCTGACAATCACTTCCAAATTCCTACACCAGTATGAAGCAGGATTGCCCCAGCATCCTCCTAAAACTTCTTTCAGAAATTTCCACACTGAGATATATTTTTCCCCATGAATTAGATGATTCCACCTGACCCTAAAACATTCATTCAGTTGGGTTTTGTGAAATGTGCTCTTCATATATTGAAGTTCAATAAGCATTAAAGGCACGGTTCAAGACTCACATACCCACTGGAGGCACCTGGTCCATAGTTTTAAATAAAATATGGCCACAAAAAGAAAATTCACATTATGCAACAAGAAAGGCTTGGCAAACCACATCATCCACAGCAGCTAAAGAGAAACATATTTGGGCTACACATTTAATGTGCAGCAAAGTAAGTCATTAACACTGAGATGTGAGATATAATTTAGCACTTCTTTTTCATGTGTAACCCAGGTGCCAAAAAAGCCACTCGAGTTTCTTTTGCCTTCTCTTGTCTCACCCTACTGAATGCTGCATGCAGTGGGAAAGAAAACAAGGGCTTTTGTACCTCCTCCCTAACATATAAGGTGAAATTTAGCATTTCAAGCGTCTAGACCAAAACCTAAGAAGTCTTTCTTAACCTGGAAGTAAGGTTAACTTCATCCTTTGCCTCTGTGCCAAATCCTCAAATTTAATAGAACAGTTTATATCAAAATTACAGCCATGCAACATATGCAGAAGCCAACCCACTGGAAGGAGGAAAGACATCTATCCAGCTGGTCTGGTGCTAAAAACAATCCCATCCAACAGTCAGGAGCACTATTTTCATCCTGGCTTCCAGCCACACCAATACCCTTCCCAAGGCTCTTCCTCCTCTCCCTCATCACATCCTATCCACTGAAAGCTGGTTTTGCACAACTCCTCAGCCCATTCCTTCTGTAGGAAAGCTCCTCTCACACCACAGCTCCCTGCCTCTCCTGAGCTCCTCTACAGAGCCTACAGAGACAGGACAAACTCTTGTGTCTCTAATTTGACTCGAATTTTAGTGTGTGCCAGGCCAGAGATTAATAACTGAATTTTTTTCACATAAAACTTCCTGTGAACACACACTGGCAAATGGCTGTGGATCTAATTTATTGATAATAACCTGTTTATAATTTGACTATGAGAAAATGGTGATGGTGGACCTGGAGTAAAAACTTCAGCTTTAACATAAATATCAGGCCCAACTAAATGATGGTCCAAAGCAGGAAAACAGGTGCATCAAATTCACATCCAGCAGGAAAACAGGGTGAAGGCACATTTCCACAGAGTGGGGAAGCAGACAACCAAACCACCAGAAAAGCGCAAAACCCAAGATGCACTGAATTAGATTCCCTCTATGAGAATCTACAACATCAAACCCACATCACAAATATTATCCTCACTCAAGCAACTCAGTGAGCGAAGTTTTCTTACCTAGAAGCACCCATTTAATAGGGAGAGTTTCTTTGCTTAAGCTTTTACATATCCTTAAAGGCTCATGTGCATAAACTGCTCTTGAACCTGGTTGGGAAATTCGTAAACAAATTACAACCATGTTTACCAAAAAATCTGGCCTATGACTCCTCTGTGTTTTTGGAGTCAAACCTTTTTACAGGCTCCTCAGTGACATTTAATTAGAAGTCTGGGTGGCACATTCAGCCTCATGTCAGCAAAATACCTTGGGTAAACATCAGCAAGCAAACTTCAATGGGTTTATTTACCACACAGTTAATAACCTGGGTGAACTATTTGTCTTGTGTCTAATATTTATTTTGGCGGAAAACTTGGTACACGTCTTTTTTTCTTTTTGCCTCTCATATGTACGGAAATTTTAGAAATAGCCACTGACAAATAGCAAAGTTCAGAACCTTTTCCTGAAAATAAACACTGCTCTATTGCTTTTGTATCAAAATGTTACTAAGCACTGAATTCACCCAACAAAAACCAGAAGGTTCTCTTACTGTCTCACACTCGCATCCTTCACTTCTTTTAAACACACAGAAACGCTCTCAAGAGAACATGTACCACACTGAATTACTTTATCTTCAATAAAATCCAGCAGTGGTACTATAGTAACCATCTTCACCATGATAGAAAACATTTGGAAAACATGTTATTATAATTCTAAATTACATTTGCTTGAGTTAATTTTTATGCATGGTTACTAAAATATAGAGGATTCTGAATTTTTAATTGCAACATTCATCCTTCTGAGATGAGATTTGAAGAACAAGTACATGTTGCTGAAAGGTTTTTAGTTTGAGAATCTGCAAACTAAAGAAAAGGGTGCAACATATTGTAAAAGTCATTCTCCAGGCTATCCAACCCAAAGATTACAGTGCCAATGACGTCCTTAATTAAAGATTTCTGTTAAACTTCAAGACCAGAATGTACTTCCAGTTCAATGCTTTGACAGAAAACAGTTTTATGCTGCACTTCTGTGCTGTTTTTCCTCTTATCACTGTGGCTGAGTGTTAAATCCTCTCTTGTCTTACAACAGCATTATCTGTTTCCCAGGCAAGGTAACACACTCTCTCAAAGTTGTGATGGATTAAGATGCACTGGGCTTATTAATCACAGCACAGAGGGACTGGGCACTACTTCTCCCTGCAGATTTTGCAGATTGTTCTAATGACACCTTTGGAAACCTTTATCCACAGCCCATGCAGTCCCCAGTAAATGCATGGTTTGTATAAAAAGAGAAGTACACAGATGTGACTGAAATATGGAACTTGAAAAGAATATGGATAAAACATTAGAGTCCCTCTCCTGTAACTTCCATGGCTGCAAGTGATTGATCCTACAAAAGACAGAGTATCAGGGACCAAATTCCTTTTCACTGTTGACAGAGGAAGCATCTGAGCACAACCTGAAGGTTTCATAGACAGAAAAGCACATTTGCTTCAGTCTTTCCCAGTAATAGCCAGAAGAAATAACTCCCGTTTGTAATCAGCTACAGCACAATTACACTTTCAGTGCAACAATTAAAGTTCAAGAGAACTGAGAGATGCTCAATTCCAATAAAACAATAGATGTCGCATCTGAATTTAGCATTGCTGCACAAAGTTTCCCTTCAAGAGCAGTCAATTCATTTTCTATTTATCCCATAATAGTCCTAAAATCCTAAATATCAGCACCACAAACCCCAAGTGCAAAGTCAATTACCACTGATTTTCAATAACTAGCACAGTTTTGAAGTGTATCTGCTGAAAATATTCAATAATTCATTTTACACTTTGAAATCCTTAAGTAGGATACTATTCAGTAAATCAGGAAAAAAAGAATTTAACCCTACAAACGAATCAGTTGCTGCAAATAGTCCCTGTCTGTAGTTACAACTCTGCTTTTGCAAACTTGCAGCTTAATTATTCCATGCTTCAATATCCCAAAGGCAACTATGCATTTTTCAAAAGTTATTGGATCATAATCAGTGCTTTCAAGCAGACTTCCAGACAAAGCCTAACCAATGCCTTATTTATTAATAATGGCACATCCTTTGATTTATATTGTATGCATTCAGCAAAGAAAGAGCCTGTCTCTGGTGGAAAGCAAGCTCCCTCACTCAGCGGATAAAGATGTTTCACCTTCAGCCCAGACAGAGCTACTGAAGAGTCAGAGCGAAGCTGTGGGTTTGGCTCTGTAGAGAAGGAACAGGTGGATTGTGGAAAAGGTAAGATGGGAATAGGGAGAACGCAGGGATGGCACAGAAATGTGCAAAGTTGCCAATATCAGGGCACAGTTGCCACGTGCACCGTGGCAGCAGCAGCAGCACTGGCACCCGGGCAATGCTCATTCCTCGACTTCAGGGAGCACCTACTCAAATTGGCATTTGCTGTTCTCTCTACAAAACTGTCCCTCTTCTTTATTCTGGTTTTCCTGTGTGGCTGGAGAAACAAGGAGTTTCATGATCACCTCCTCAATGTGCTCTAGTTTCACCAGCCAAGATCTCCCTGACTTTGCTTTCCATAGCCAAGAGTTTATTTTCCTTCAGGCTTTCATCTATGCTCAGAGAACATTCCTTCATAAACTGCAATGAGACTTCAGCTGGGGAAAATGGATTTAAAGGCCACAAGGAAACTGAAAGTCCTGTTTTTCTTTATGAAAAGTGGATTGGTCATTTTGCCTGCTTTAAAAACCACTCAAATATAATGAATCAATTTGTGAAGTTTTAGGAGAAACCATAAAATTACTTCAAAAGAAAGTAAGAGTGTTATACGGGGAAGGAGGAGAAGAAAGCCCAGACAATTTAAAAATACATAACTGGCATCCACTTTATGGCACCCAGCTCTTTGGAAACTGTTTTATACTTAATACATACCACTGACTTCTTTTTAGACTGAAACATACTGTACCCTTGAAAAATTTTTTATTCAAATCTCAGTTTACAGACTATGGTAGCACAAAACTATTTGAGAAAAGCTGGAAGGTATCTTTCTTTGCCAGTCCACTAAAAATCTTTTTACAGAAAAAATCCAAAACGAACACAAAACCCAAAAGAAACAAACGAAAAAGAAGGGAAAAAACAAAGTTCCATGTTTATTGCAGACTTAACCCTTCTGTTCCCAGGCTGAATTCATGCAACCCCATGAAGTGTGAGGCTTTACCACGAGATCAGGGACAAGGCTCAAGCATATAATACACAGAAATTTACTCTGACATGCTGAGGTTTCAATTGAAAGAATATTAATCCCAGCAGATATTCAAAACTTGATGGTCAAGGCCCTGAGTACCCTGATCTAGGCTGGCCCTGCTCTAAGTGGGGTCTCAACCAGGTGACCTCCAGAGGTTCATTCCACTCAACTATTCTAGGTTTTTAATGTTTATAAGTATTAAAGCCAATGTTTTTTTCGAATAGCTCCATCATCAGGATAACAACTTCACTGCATCAAGAAACTGCATTAAATACAAGAAAGAGACTTTAGAAGACAATGCTGTCAACAGCAAAAGAGCCTTACTCAATGCCCAAATTCTCTTCCTTTCTTGTAGTCCTGAAAAAAGATGTTTAAAAAACAATTCCAGAACAGCAGACATTAATATCCAATAGACATTCCCTGCACTGCCATCTGGCCTAAATTTCTTTCCATTCCATTGAATTTCTTGCATTAGTAACTGGCATTTCAAAGGGAGACATTCCACACAAGTGCTCTGTTGCCACTACAATTAGTTCAGCTTTTGCATTTTAAAGTCTGGGTTTTGTCTAGGAAAATGTGAATGCTTCCTTAACAGCTAATACCTGTAAGGTGAGGAAAAATAGTACATGGTAAGATATTAGTGTCTGGACAGATGCTATTGAGGAGTTCATCTTAAATCACTGCAAGGCCAATTTATTTTATGCCTATAATTGCTGCTCAAAGTTCATGGTGGCATTTTGCTGATGTGCCTAAAATAGTCTTTGTGGGTGCTGTTAGAGCTGATTTGACAGTAGGTAAGGCAAAAGGGGCAATGATGCAGCTGAATGCCTGTGAGTCATTTTGATAAGTGTACAGCCTGTGCAGAAACTTCTTAATTGCTCCAATATTCTTCAGTTGTTCCTGTTCACGGCCTCTGTGAGAAAGGTCATCAATCACAGTGTGTGTGAAGTTTTTATGTTTTGCTTGCTTAACAAAACACATTTTAAAGAAAGTAAAACCAGTTAATAAGAACTTAAGGAGGTTATGATGTTCCCTCTCCCAACAGCAGATGTGGAACATGATTCATTTAGCATCTGTATTAGAGGGAGGCACAAGCTTAGTGCTAAACCTTGCTTTTATTCATGCTCTGTGAGAGAAAACATTGCCTCTGGTATTTAGATGTGATAACAGTAGCAATAGATCCACTAATTAAAAACTTGTGGTGTATGGAAAGGGGTAGAGTAGGCAACCCCATAATCTAGTCCTGGACTTGTCCCTGAGTTCAAGACAAGTTATTCAGTAGTTTTACATTTCTGATGAGCCATGAAAGAACACAGCCTATGTGTAGTGATGTGCAGCAGGTCTTGAGAGATCTGAGAACACAGAGCACCTTCCCAGATTTCAGGACACTCTCATCACTTCCACATGGCTCTTCATCTAAGGTACAAAAAAAGGTCAACCTTGATGCATGGCCCTTCTTTCCTGCTCCAGTCTGACTGTTGCTGTAAAAATGTGCCAAAAATTGTGTGGGTTAACTTTATTTCACTGGCTGGTCCCCTTGATTTGGGATAGTCTCATTGCATAAGGAGGAGATTTCGTTCCAGAAGAGATACCAGGCCTGAATTCAATCCTTTGTATCTAATACTGTGTACATTTCAGATCGCATCAAGGTTGCCATAGGAACAAAAAGATTTGTATTGAATGGCAGAAAATTCAAAAAATATGATATATGAATCCTGCATAATTTGTTGACAGTAAATCTTCATTGCCTGAGGCCTGTATCACTTTAAAATTACACATTTTTCTAAGAAAGAAATGAAAAACTTGATAAAACAATTAAAATGTTCAGAATATTCACATTTTTTCCACTTGCTGCTTTTGGAAATACTATCTTTTAGATATAGATATATATACACACATACACCATCTCCAGTTAGGGAATTCTCTCTGGTTCTGCCAGTGGGGATTTTAAAGAGAAAAAACCTGTCAATTATGCAAAATACCCAAAAAACCAAAACCCCAAAACACTACCTTCTACATTCCCCCCGTCCCTTTATATTTGCCCTTCCAGTCCAGTCTCTCATTTTAAGGACATCTGCAATATTATCTCCAAATACTTTTGAGCATTTTTCTACTCCCCAACATTAAGTAGCCCAAAAGCTGAACTTCCATTATATTTCCTTTTGTTGCAGATATTTTCATCCCTGCAGCTCCAATGTTCCAACCTCAAAGCCTTTCCTGGCAAACCAAGCCCATGCCAGTAAGTTCTCTCCCCCAGACTTTATTTGATATAGTAACAGATGGATCCCAAACTGTAGAAAGACACCCACTGACTTCAAACCTGGAAAGATTTAAAGTGCATCTGTAATGTGCCAATTCCCACTGATTCCCACATTCCTATGGAAAACTGTAAAGGAGAGGATTTTAGGCTGCTGATAAAAGCATCCTGAGAAAACCCACAGCTCCACACATGGAAATCCCTGTGATTGCATCTGCCTGGTTTTGGGGAAAGAAACCCTTCTCCAGTGTTTCACTTCAGTTTAACAAAACCCAAACCATGGTTTTCACTGGGAGGAGGCAGCAAATTTTTTTTCACCATTAGCTTTGAAGGCCACAGAAAATTGCAGAGATTCAAAAGCGATACCATAAAGAGATTTGGGACACTGAACTCCCATTGTTCTGGCTGCAAAGGAGAGAAGGAATTCCCTAAAATGTTATTATCAGATGCCTCACTGAGAACTGCATCATGTGATAAAATCATTCCTCTTATCCTTGCACTGGATAATTAAATGGAATGAAAGAACAATATTACAAAATCAATCCTTACCAAGCAGCACCTACAGCATTGACTTTACAGCAAACCCTTTCCACAACCCACAACCCTTTCCACAACTTTTATTAGGGAAAAACAAACTGCAAAGTTTGTTGAGTAAATTATAATACCAAATGAAATAATTCTGATCTTTTTGTGGACATTCTAGAAATGGAAAATAATTTATTCCCTAACGTCCTTGAATGATGAATATTTGGATTTATTTCAAAAGGAATCAAAAGAGTCAGAGTGTGTGAATGTAATGAATTTTGCTGCTGATACTGGGTAGAAGTGCAAATGGATCTATCATATTCTTCTTGCCCATTAATGCTAATGCATGTGCATTGAAAAGAGAATATAATCCATAATATATGCAAAAAATCTGCATTATTGTTGGTAGAGGAGTTACACTTGTCCTTGGGCTTTAGTAATGTTCTCTGCTGGTGCTCTTTTGTTTAACAAAAGCATCATTATTTTTCCTTTTAATTGAGTAGCTACACTTCAGAGCAGCATTAGTAAAACCATTTTCAAGTGAATTTTTGCTATAACTCCACCATCCTTCTCTTCATATCTCTTAAGGGATAAGTGAATCTGCCTCCAAAACTTGATAGGAGCCAAATATGATTGCCTTTGAAGGTACAAAAAGTATTCAAAAACTTCCCTTATGAAATAATTTTCTAATTTCTCCCCTCCTTAAGCCTTGCATAAAAAATAGAAACATGGCTTTAAAAACCCCAAACCAAAAAAAGAAAAATAAAAGCCATCATCACAACAACAAACAAAACGCCCAAGGAGGATTAAAATCAAAAAGCCCAAGAGCAACAGGCAGGATAGAAAGGGAGAGAATTGGAAGTAAAGGAAAAATGAAGTGTTACTACACACTTTAAGCTTCCCTCTGTCACCAGTATCGTATTACTTAGTAATTAGAGTTTAATCTCTCTTGCAATTCTATGACTCCATTAAAAACAACTGGTCCTGCAGACACCGTGTGCCTTTTCCCCCCCGTGAGCTCCCATGTCTGACACACAAAACATCATTTCCATGGTGTCCAGCACTGCCCTGCCTTGCTCAGAGCCAGCCCAGTGCAGCAAATGCAGTGTTGGCCTTGGCTGCTCTTATTCTGCAGAGGGAAAAGAAGCAGCTCTTTCTAGGACCAGAACACAGGAGCTACACTCAACTGGAAAAGCCACAAAAATGAGGAGTTAGTCTCAATAAATAAAAAATTCAAACAAAAAACCTAAACAAACAACACCAGAAAACCAAACACCAAAACTATTGGCAACATACAGAAAGGAAAAATCTGCCCATGCTTCCTCTTCCACCACAGAATTTTCATTCTATCACTCTCCAAGCTCAGGTGGGAATGCACCTTGGCTTGTTCTGGTCTCATTTTCTGTTTCTTGTTCTTTTGTGGGACAAAAGTACTTTTTTCTGCAACAACAAAAATAATTAAAATGTTCCTAATTGTACAGAGGAGAAAAGAAATCCCTGATAGAACTGCAAAACCCATGGCAGAATCTGTCATCTGGAAAAAGTGGTTTTGAAAGCAACAGTGGTTTATGCGTTCAGGTAAATCACTCTATGACCTCCCCGAGCAATTTTCCATATTTTCTTTTCTCCTGCTGAGTAACAAGTATAGCAAGTACTGTTTTCACCAGTTTCTCTATGCAGATTTCTTTTACAAATATTCTCTAGCAGACATTATCTAACAATTCAGTCAATGACAGGTGATCATCTGAGCCAGATACCTCCCATCTGGTCAGCTCCTCCAGCTTCCAGCTTGTAAGTCTTAGACAGAAGCACTTAATTTGAATGCTTTTCTAACACACCTGCACAATTTAATTCCCTTTGTTCCTTCCCTTGGATAGATTTGGAAACAAAGAACAAACACCGCCCCCTCTGCACATCCGAGACTTCCAAGTGTGGAGGGAGGTTAAGACTGAAGTTGCAACTGATGGGAAGGCAAACCAAAAAACACACCTCCAGAAAAAAACCCAACCTTAAAAATTAAATTATTTTCAAGCCACTTAAATATTTTTTCCCACTCAATCACAGTGCTGAGTCCAGAGAGGACTCTGAACATGATTGTGTCTCGTGGTACAAATTAAATTTTCATTTCAGGTCCCATAATGGAAATGACCCTAATTCAAATTCTTTAGAGAAGATGTTTTCCCCTCATCATCTGCTTAGATTTAATTTAAGAGAACATGAAAAAAAATTAAAAAATTAAAAGGTATAAATCACATCCCTGTGTTTGTTGTACTCGCAGGATTTTTGTGAGGGAATGCTGGAGAAATAGAGAGCAAAGAGGCAAAGAGAGCACTTGAAATGTTTTGACTGCAAATGCTTGCAAAAATGTTTTCTTCCTGTCAAAATAAGATATCAATAATAGATAGTTTCCCTAAAAATGAGACTTAAGGCCATAATGGCCAGTGTAGAAGTGAATGGGGAAGTTGGAGCCTTGAAGTTTAAAGCGGAAGGATTCTCAAGATTTGATTGTATGAAAGTGCATAAAAACAAACAATAAGGAATGGGTGTTTTCCTTAATAAAAGAAAATAAATTAGTAAAACCACACCAGGAAAATACAATCAAAATCCAGATGACTTATATCAGTGGAAAAATCACACGTAGCAATTTTGTGCTGCCTCATAAACATCCCACTCCCGTGACAAGCCTCCAACATGGTTCTCCTTCCTTTAGGCCAGGCCGTAGCTCAGGAAGGGCTGCAAAAATTTTGCACGAGTAAAAATTTTACAAGCAGAGAGTGGTGACACTTTGCACCAGGCTGGTGCCACAACAAGCAGCTCAGGAGCACCAATAATTTGGTCCCCAGGCTTGAAGTGTCTCAGCATATGAAAATGAGGCACATTTTTGCACAGTTATGAATTGCAAAGCTGTAGGAAAGCCTGTGACATTCTCCTGGTGCTCCATATGCATGCGGTCAAGGGGGCACTAAAATGCAGAAGCACACAGTCAAATATGCTCTTATCCATCAGGTTTGATAATTCAGATGATCAGGATCTACTCCCTCCTTGAAAATATTTTTCAGCAACTAAAATGGCTTAGGTCACCTGCTGGCCATTTGGGAGGCAAAACAAAACTGGTTTGTTTCCATCTCTCCACTTTAGCACTCGTGTGATCAGGAGCGTGCACCTGCATAAGCTGCAAGAGCAGTTGGGTGAGCAAGTGAAAACAATAAAATCTGAGCACAAACACCACAAGGGCCCCTAAATGTTTCAGTAGAAATTAATCCTACAAACGGCAGAACCAGTGCTGTGTTTTTCACAGACCTCCTAGAACCTGATTGTCAGCAGCTCCTGTATTGTGTCAGAAATGGTACCATTATTAAAACAGGATGACATCCTTAAAATCTGCATTTAGATGAATAAATACAGGTTGAGTGGTTGCACTTGAGGCAATCATTTAGGGAGAACTCTGTCAAGGTTTTTTTTCACTAGCAAGTTCCAGCTCTTACTCTCAAGTTTAGCAAATGTGCACTGAAAGGATGCAAACAAACACACAATTAGAAATGCTCAGAGTAATCAAGTACGAAAAGTTTTGATTCCTTATTGTGTTGCCTTAAAGAAATACAAATGAAATCATTCTGATATTGCACTTGCAAGAAACATTAAAAAGAATAAAATCTCCTTCCACAAGCTTCCTGTTGGTAATAAGCATTCTGTGCCCAGATATACAGCACAGTAACACAATTTGCTCTATTTAAATGTAAAAGAAAAGATAGGTACAAAATGCAGCTATTACCAAGTTGCTGAAAGGTACTTTCTCCCAATTCAAAAACACTTAAAGATGTTTTAGGGCAATTAGTAAACAAGCAAGTTGTGATTTTTAGATTTCAATGAATGCAGGAAGCATTTTTGACACAAAATAGGAGCATTAAGCCCCCCTAGCATAGGTGTGATGTCAAGGAAGGTGTGTGGCTTTTCTCCACATCCCTGCTGGAGTCTCTCCAGAAGGGGAGGAATAGAAGCATCAGGATAAAGCAGTTTTTTCCCCAGCAGCACAGAGGGAAACCGTTTAAACCTCCTCTTGCTGCTGAATTTACAGGTACTCTGGGAGGTTCAAGTCACAGGGAGGTCTCCTGTCAGTCAGCTGCATTCCCATTGTGTCAGGCAGAAGCCAAATCTCCAGGGTGGCTTCGCAGTGGCTCTACAAGCTGCACCTAAATTATTTCTAGAAGGTGTTCACCCCAGGGAACACAGCCGCTGCAGATGGGAAAATGTATTGACTGGTCAATACTGAAACGTCTGATTGTGTTCAATATTCAGAGCACAGAATATTGCAATTAGTCTTGTATTCTACAAAATGACAATATTATAATTAACTCTAGTCAAATAGGGATGGGGTGGAGTGGCAGGGTGTTTACATGCATTTTTAGTGAGTACATCCTTTTAGAGTTCCAAAGGTTGTTTTAACCTCTCCTTTCCCGCTCCTCTTGGCTTGAGTCAGCCCTTTGCCTTTTTGGTGGTGGCAGAAGCACAGACAGTGTCTGCTCTGAAAACAAGGAACAGCAGAGCTGCTCAGCACAGATATGTGCAGACATCATTTACTGGGAGAATTGATAAAACACTTGAGAACTTGTCTCTAAAGTACAAATTGACATCAAGTCTTTCAACACATACTTTGCTATTGATACTTGCCATAAAACACAAAGAAGATTCAAAGATGCCACTCAGTTGTCAGTGTTGCTTCACTGCACAAGGAAAACAAAGCACAAATGAGAAACCATATTTGTATCTGAATAGTGCAGGATAAAATCATAAATTGCATCAGACAGTGTACAAGTCACTGTCCCTTTCTATTAGCACTGGTTGTAGGCAGACCCAGTGTTATGGAATGTTTCATTCTGCATTTTTCCTTTAGGTGTTCACACGAATTAGCCAGAAAAAAAATATTTAACTTTCCTCAGGAACAAGCTGTCTTTGTCACTTTGTCTTGACTTCATCTGTGTGCATTAAGCTCTGCCTGAAGAGTTCTTGAAGGCTCCTTAACTTCAGAAACAGAAACTTCTCCCTTTTAAATTGTAGTAACAGCAGTGCCCAACTTAGCTGGCAAAACAGACAGAAAACTCTCAACTGCAACATTCCTGAGGACTACACAATGAAATCCTGGATGCGTGAAAACTAGGAACATTTTCCCACTCATCCCTTTCAGCTGAAGGCCACAGAGAAGTGACTAAAGAGCAGAATTTTTTCGGTGAGTGTTTTTTGGATATTTTATATAATTTGTCGGGACAAAAAATATTTACAAAACAAAATGATGGCTGTGAAATGCTTTTCAAAACCTAATTTGTAACAACTCCACAAGTTTTTCTTGTATGCCAAGTCTTTGTAACATTGTGAATATGAAAAAAAAAATACTGAGCCAGACCTTTATATAGTCCATTGAACATAAAAAGCACAGACTTAGTGTTACCTTATTGTGATTCAGATCAATTCAAGTCATGGAAAACTTCATCACAGAAGTGAATGGTAAAAGTGATCCAGATCTCTCTGATGAAAGACATTTCTCAATGAATCATTTCAAGTACTCTTTATAAAGTACTTTAAAAAAAACACACACAGAAGATAATAAAACCAGATAATTCTGATTTTTCAAGACATCTTTGATACATTGGCTTTCCAAGACTCACCATCCATCAAAAGAAGAGAGCTCTTGGGGCTGGACTTGCAGAGCAGGGTGTGTGGGGGAATGCTCGTGTTAACGTTACACCACCTCAGTACGTAATGTGATATCATCACAATGTGTTATTTTAGCTCTAGTATATTGCTTCCTCTTAAAAAAAATGTCAAATACAAGCACTTTCTTTCAATTACAGACTGTTTTGATAAAAGGAGTTTGTCTCAAGAAAGGAACTTGTCTCTAAACTTTAAAATAAATACTTGCATATGTCTGTAGAGAAATGAATGGGGGAAAAAAAAATCCATCTGAACACTGTCTCCTTAAAATAACACTGGATCAACCTGAGATTTTTCAAATTCTATGTACCTCCACAAACTAAGAAATAAATGCAAAATGCCTTATTGAACAGGAGTACATTCCAAAAAGGATGGGGGACCACGCTCCGGAACAGACAGCCCAGAGAGAGCATGGAGTCTCCCTCATCGGAGAGGTTCCTGAGCTATCTGGACACAATCCTGTGCCCCATGCTCTGGGATGGCCCTGCTCAAGCAGGGAGGTGGGACCAGATGACCCACTCTGTGATTCTGTAAGTTTGAGGGAAAGACAAAAACCCCAAACACTTTCAGCTTCTTCACTCTATTTGCTCAAGCTTTCATTGAGTGGAGTCTGAAGGACTCCCCAGCATTAACACACATCAGACATGGGAGACCTGAGTGCTGTGTCCATCTCTGCCATGTCTACATCCATGCTGGGATTAACTGTCCCAGCAGCCACCCACATGTCCCTGGTCAGTGCTCTGCCACTGGGGCTTTTCTTCTGCTCTCTCTCCCTTTCATCTTCCCACCATAGAGCAGAACAGAGCAGAGACCAAAGCACAAAAGCTTCAGTTTCCCTGCAGAAACACTTCTGTCATTCCATCTGCTGTGACAGATGCACTGCCACCCTGGCACAAAATATGCAAGTCACAAGCAAGGCCAGAAAGGCACCACCATGAACTCTGTGACCTTCCACTGGTCCCTGGGCCAGAGCATCACAATGTGTCCTCCAAGTCACAACAAACCGCACCGCAAATTCAAACCTTGCGGCCTCTCAGGCTGCACATTTTAGGTGTTAAAACAGAATATATTTACTGAAGAATGTATGCTGGTAACAGCCTATCAGACCAAGATATACATCAACAGCTGCCCACAGACTGTTTTAATGCCACCTGCTAACATGTCAACGTTTTACTGGGTGCAAGAAAGGCAAGAAACGATGACCAAACCTAGTGCTAGGGATAAATGACTTTAGGAAAATTCCATTTCATTGCTCTGGATTGTATTACACCTTGCAGGTAAGGGAGTTTAAAGTGAACTGTGCACACATAGGAGCAGTAGGGATAGGAAGAATTCCAGCTGCTCATCCCACACCACCAGCACTGGGAGTAGCTTGCTCAGTGCTACTGTTCTGGTCACACTCATTAGCAGCCAAAAAATTGCCCTCTCCCCTTAACTGCTCACATGAACACTGTTAGTCCCTTGAGCAGCTGGATTTTGGAGATACAGAATCCTACCTTTAACTACAGCAAGATCTACTGTGTTTGATGAAGGACCTCTTTGCACAACACTCCGAGTTCCATGCAATGTTCAAAAAATTGCCCATGATAATTGAGGTAGACAGGAGGCTTATTTCAGCCAAAGCTGTTTTACAAGAAATAGCTTTCTTCTGATTGTGCTCCACTTCAACAGTCCATACATAATTTAAAACCAATATATTTTCAATTATTTTGAGCTCCCTAAACAAGAGAAATTTTATGGATGTTAAATATAACCAGGTAATCATTAAAATGTTGCTTGTGTTGCAATTTTTTTGCAGTTCAAAAGCAATGTTAAAATTTCTTAGTAGTAAATGAGGCCTCTAGGGAGGAATGGTTAGAAAAAGGTCTAATCAGATTTTCCACAAGAAAGCAGAGGAAAAAATCCAGCAAAATCATCTTCAATTTTCCTGCTCTTTTGGAATCAAAGTCACACCCAATAACTCATCCATAGTAGTTATTCCAACAGAAATATGTTACTAATTTCATGCAAAAGTACTGCCGAGGTGAATTTAAGTGCATGGCCAGAAATGTTTTGGCTGCATCACCCAAAATGTTCAGGACTGTAGACTGATGTGACCTTATTGTTATTCAATTAAAATCAAAGCCTTGTAGGATGTTCTGAAATGCCTGACAGCTACTAAAGCCTAATCTCAGTGACACCTTAGTAAAAGGCCAAAAGAAATCAGCTCCATCTTCCTTGAGTATTCAAACTACAAGTGTAGTTTGAACTTCAAACTACAAGCAGGCTACATGTGCTGTGCATGCAAAAATATAAAAATAGTAAAGAGTTATAAATGTATAAAATATATAAAAATAGAAAAGCTATCCAAGATGGACAGAGGTGTTGAGTCTTACAGTTTTCTTCTGGATATAACTGATTTTCTCATTAAAATCCTGTATTCACATTTAACATTTCCTAGATGTTGACTGTATTTTACCTCAGGAGAAAAAGTTGCCTGTCATGCATCCATCACCTGCTGCTCCACTTCTGAACCACCAAGTTCTGTCTTCGCAGTTTGCTTTTACATTTCCTGAGGTACTATTTTCAAAAGCACCCAAGTAGTGACAGTTCCTTGGTCATTTAAGTTCTTTTGTAAAATGGTTCTTGTTGCAGTCAAATGGGATTGATGCACTACAAAAGCTCTCAGTTCCCACTGCACACTTTGAGGCTGGCAGATCTCCAGCCTTACAAAAGAGCTTTATTCACTCCTCACAGCCCCCTGAGACTACAGAGCATTATAGAGGTAGCTGTAACATATCCTATATTTCTCCTAGTTTTGAGGCCAATACAAGGTTTCTTATCTCCACTTTATGCACGGGTATATAAAAAGCCAGATATGTTAAATGTCTTCAGAAGTCTGGCTCAGAGAATCCCTTACCCCTGGCATTATTAGACACACAAAAAATGTGCAGCCATTTTCTTATCCACTGGATAAGGGGTAAACTTCAGGCCTTTGTTGTCAAATGACTTTATGTAGTCAACAAATACTTGAAAGAAAAACACACTTTTAAAGAAATAAAAGAGGAAAAATTACATGAATACATGCTAAAACACCTCCTTGCTGTCTCAGCATATTTAAGTGACAGCTTTTACCTGGTTCTTAAGAAATCCTTAGGGAGGAATTAGGAAAACATCTCAAGGCACAGTTACATGGTGCATAAATTACATTTTATGCATTCAGGGTTAAACTAAACACAGGGAGAACATGAAATGGCTCCACACTGCCAGAAGTGTTCCTAAAAATCCTGCTGTTTTTATGCAAGAACTGTGCTTCCACAGGGACAGAGTTTTGTTTCATTTTCCTCCTCTGAACTTTGGAAGAAAACAACTCAACAGCATCTTGACTTTGAAAAGTTATTCAGACTGCAATTGTATGGAACCAACACTACCAGAAAAACAGGGGGCTTTGCATCAATTCTGTGCTTTCTTTAAAAGCAAGTCTGCATAGGAATATTTGGCCAAATTTTAAAGATTGTATTAAAATAAACCATCAAAGACCAGCAATATTAAATGAATGCAGAGACATCAGGAATGCTCTTCTAATATGCTTCATTTCTGTCACCAGGAAGAAGAGAAAGAAAATATAAGCTTCATGAGACAGCTGACCATCAGGTTACTCAAGAAAAAATGTCAAAAGACATTAAACTGTCTAGAGTTTCTATTAATTTGTTTCTTGTACATTGAAGGAATTACAAATGAAAGGCATTCAAAAGAGGAAACCTGATGAAAAATATTAATTTTGGTGTGTAAATAGCTTGAGGATAAACAGTGATAATCTCCAGAGTCAGCAGAATCTTTTCCTTTATTTACTAAGAAAACAATATATACTTCCATAAATCCTATTTACAGTAAATTAATTTACACCTCCTAAATCTCCTGTGTCAGTGCTCAGAGCTGTTGAGTTACACCCTTTGTAACCACACCACACCCTCTCACTTTTGGGTGAACAAACCAGAAGTGGCAGAATTTAAACTGCAGCTGGAAAACTCAGATCTTTTTCGTAGCATTTGCTATTTTCCGGGTTATTTCCAGGTGAATTATCTAAGAGGACTCAGTGTGCCATCTTCTCTTTGATGAAATTATTTCTTACCCCAGTTTGACAAATCTGAGGAAAGAAGTACATTTTATTTGGTGCAATCCAAAAATTGCACAAGCAGGTATTTTCACATAATTTCATTTCTTAAGCACTACATTAGCACTAATTATCATTGCAGAAGTTGACAGACAAATTCTCTGCTGCCATAAACAGTGGCATTGGTTTCTGGACTAATATTCCTTCTGCTGCTATCCAAGAAGGGATGGTAAAACAAAAAAACAGATCCACACCTATGCTTATCTTCTAGTGGGATGGTCAAACTTCTCCATATGCCGGAACAAAACTGGGAGTTAAAATTAGCCCCTTTTTTTTTTTAGATTCCTCTTCAGTGCTATTTCCCACTGAGCAGGGGATCATAGTAAATATTTAGTGCATGACATGAGCTATTCCCCTTCTCCTCTACCGCATTGGTAAACTTGGTGAGCCTGGTAAAGGCTCCCAACAGTGGCACTTGGCACTGGGATTTGCTGGTGTGAAATCAGCTTTACCACACACACTCAGGTTTAATTATGAAATTATCTGGAGCTGTGCTCTGCAGTTTCATGCTGGCTGATTTATTCTTTAAAAACCTTAACATATCATTCAGACGAATCATAGTCAGCATGGCAAGGTCTTACTCAACAGATCTCTTCCCTGTGCACATTCAGTCCCTTCTCTGACCAAGCTGTGCTGGCCCAGTGCCCCAAGAGCCAAGATCCTGCCTGCACCAAGCCAAGGGGCTAAGGCCAGACCCATTTAAAATCTCAGTTTAGCGAAAGAATCAAGAAAAATATTACAAGGTCAGGATACAAAGGGTGTTCAGGGAGGAACTGCGAGGACTGGGCAGAAAACGAATGGCGAATCAGGACCTGGTATAACCCAGAGTGAAGACATTAGAAAGAGAACAACAAAACTGGAAGGATGTATAATTTAAAGGAGAAAACAGAGGAGTGAAACAAGGGAATGCTTTATTACATTGCTCAGTTACAGTGATAAACCAAAGTGATATACACCTAGCCAGCACAGAAGAAACAGAAGAATTCAAAAGAGAAGAAAAACATGCGAAGAGTCCATAAATTATTTTGCAAGGTATAGTATTATCTGATGGAAAATTTGTGTGAGGATGTTACAATAAATAATCCAATAAATATTAGCATTGCAATGTGGAATAGAACACGCTGGGGTGGGAATATATACTAAAGTTCATGGAGGGCAGGGAAATGTCTAAAGCAGGGCTAGTGCTACTCACCACTTTGGGGAGAAATGAGGAGCACAAGAAATCCATCTTCAGTATTGTAAGTGACATGAGTTTCTAAAATATGCATCAAATGAACCACCAGAGAGATGAAAAGGGCCCCTCTCTAGCAGAAAACTCCAACCTTGCTGCTGAGACAGGATGCCAGGGAAACAGCCACATCTGGGTAGCTGGTGCAGAGCTGGCCTCACTCCTGTGCCTGCAGGGATGCTTCCCCATCCATCAGCAACATTTATTTTTCATCTAACCCCAATGAGCAGGAAGCGATACCTGAAACAGGCAGGATAATTTGTTCCACTAAGACACAGAAGATTTGCTCCACGAGTGCTAAGGATTAGACTCCTAAATTACCTGATTTAATTTTCATTTTACAAAAAAATCAGGCACTTCAGTGGAAATAAGGCAATGAGCTTCAGTCTCCTGAATGTCTTGGGGAAAGTCTCTTCAGGCTGAGAGCATGATCTGAAAGGACATAAACAGTTATAGCTGGGGAAACACCTCAGTGTTTACTTCTATCATGAAACTCCTGTCTTTTGTCTAATCATTATTTCTGAATATCAGAACAACTGTTGGATATGCCTCAAATTAATAGAGGATAAATGCTTCCCTTGCTTTTAAAAGATTGTCAGCTCGATAAGCATTTTTCTAGGCATTGCTGTTGGGAGACATTGTGTCCTGTATGTTATGCTGGGGTTTGTGGTGTTATGTGCAAATGACACTTAAAGCCACAGAAAAACAAACACCCAAAGCAAGGAAGAGTCTATGAAAAATAACAATTAAAACACTGAAGAATAGTGTGTCGAGATTTTTAATCAAACACAGTCATCAGGTGACATGTTTATATATGTGTGAATATATAAAAAAACCAACTTATGCTTTGTGGAACAGGACCCAAGATGCAAATAATGAGTCTTTTTGAAACTTTGTGATTTGTTTTGTAAATTTTCTAATCCATTTTCTCGGAGTTGAGGCAGGAAAAAAAAAAAAACCAGCTAGGGTAAAGAACAATGAACCTAAACCAATGCATATTTAATCTCAGCTTAAAGAAAACAATTTAAAACTCATTTTGAGAAACATGGAGGTGTTGCCCAAGTTTTAGCTTGTATGTCAAGCTGATTTGATATTTAACATTCAAAGTAAACCAAACAGTGCAAACAAGCTTCCTCTAGAACTAGAGATGAAAAATGGATAGAAGCTTATTGATTCAACAAAACTACCATTTTAGTACAAAGTTCAGCTTTAAACTTCCACCAGAATAACTGCAATGGGGAAAAGGTTATTCATTTAAAACATTCACAGGCATGGTTTTTGGGGTCATGGGGGATGATGATGAGTTGGGGTAACACACAAATGGTGAACTCTGGTTTTATGAAACAAGGGGAAAGGAAGGGAGGAAAATCCAAGCCACCAAACACAAGAAAATGCCTTTTCTTTAGGAATATTTTCTTCTGCTTACTTGACATATCTAGACCAAATTTGTTGGGACATGTTCTGTATAATAAACAAGCCCTCAAATGTTTAGTAGCTCACCTTGAACTAATTCCCTCAAACTACTTGCACAGCCTTGCTGCTTGGAAGCAAGGAAGCAAATGCTGTGAGCTTGGTAAAACTGTAGGTTTCCAAGGGAAGGAGGTTAGGTCTGATTCTAGCAAGATTTTCAGCTCCTCTGCTACCAGCTTCACCTCTAATAGCCAGAAGCCAAACAACCCAAAGACCAAAGCACAGGTCCTACTGAAGATCTCAGGGCCCAGAGTTACAGCACTGCCCTATGAATTACTCTGGCCAATACAGGAATGAAAACTCATTTCATGTTATGAATCACTAAGTACTTTCACAGAAGAATTATTATTATTTGTAATGAAATTTCCCAAGCTGGTTGTTTAACTATGAGGCTACAGGACTACCTGAACAGGGTAGGGACATAAGCAGACAATTTGATGCTCATTGCAGCACTTTCAGAATCTTTTTTCTGGGTGCTGATTTCACAGACACAGAACTGCTTCCTCTCAAACAAGCAGCTACAGATGGAAACATTGCAGAATGCTTTACAAAAACCCAGTCACCCACAGATTATTTCAGATTCAAGCTGTGTGTTCCAAACATTGATTCACTCTATTTTTCAATTTTAGAGCAATATATTGTTTATATAAAAGGAGAAAAGTCAATGTATGCATATATACACACATATATGCACACTGTTTTAAAAGTCTTGCTCAGAGAAATGAAACAAATTGAAACACTACAGCAAATGTAGCATAACTTGGGAATTACTAAATTTCTTGTCTTTTCTGCATAAAAGTGACATAAGTGGGAGACACTGGATACATGTGCACTTGAGTAACTTGGCAGATACTCGCTGTAGGCTTCGTGTCTGACACAAAAATCTCACAGCCCTCCCTCTCAGATGTTCTCCAAGTGGAGACAAATGTCCATGATAATAGAGTTCACCCAAACTCAACTAACAGGGACTGCAGCAGTCCCTTCCTGACACAGGTCATTGTTTCACAGAGTTCATGGCCCTCGCTTTCCAATAGCAAATCTTGCATTTCAAGAGTTTGACTTCACCAGGATCTCTTACATTAAACAAAAACAACAAAAAACAACCCCAAACAAACAGCTAGGCATTCCAGTGGAATTACACATAAACCCGAGGTATGGACCATAAATATTATTTCAAAGCTTTCCAATCTATAAATCAAGGTTATATATTCAGCCCTTGGTTTAAGAGGTTAGAATACATTTCTTCACTCCTCTTAATACTTCTGAGCTTAAAACCAGGGAATTTGTTCCTTGAAGTGCATTGCAGAGCAGGGGGGAAATCTTTTTAAAGAATTGCAGTACAGAAAAAGCATTCCTGATCACGTTGGAGGTTCTCACTAAAAATTGAAGTGATCACGAAACTCAGGGATGGTGGTAATTAGAATCCATCACAGGTTATTTCAGGTCATGACAGATGATCTTATCAAACCACCAAACACCAGGAAGCTGAGAGAGACAAGAACTCGTTTTCTTTTAGTGATAAAGAACCAACTCCTTTGATGAAAATCTCTTGGCCGACCTAAAATCTGTCAAACCAGCTCCAGGGGAGAACTGTCTGGGTAACTTCAGAGCATGTGCTTAACCTTTAATCATTTGCTTGCAGTCGTCATTTTCCCAGGCTTACACCTCACACTTTCCTTTCCTGGAGATGACATGTTTATTCCTGAAATAATGAGAAATGCACTTTTTGCTATTGCATAGAAAGGACTGAAATAGCAACTTATGTCTTGGCCTGATCTGCATTGTTCTCCTTCCTTTATGGTTTGTTGCTTCATTTTAAAATGAAAAGTGCTGAAACTAAGGCTCCAGCAAAAACTTTGTTCTGTAAAGATTTACCCAATATTATATCCCAGACTAATTATATCAATATTACATTCTAATTACGGGCATTACTGTAGGAAGCTTTTTTTTTCCTCACGGATCAACTGCTCCAGCAAAGAAGGGGGCAACTAGGGGTAGCCAGAGTAAAAGGACACTCCAGGTGGATAAAATATGTGAAAATAGATCGTAACTAGGTTATATGAAAATATTAAACCACATCTCAGTAGGCATTTTTTTCTTCTGAATTAAAGGAATAAAAGCCCGTCTGCTAAGTAACACCCTGTTGTTCATGAAATACACGATTTTGTCTGATTAAAGTGGACTAATTTCCTGAGATGAAAGGAGAGAAACTTGTGAAAGAGCCACAGAAGGCATTTTGAAACCACAAAAAATAAATCAGATGTAGCCAGTAATGCAATTGTGCTGTAGTGAATTCTATAACACCACTGCTGAACTTTCCTAAGAGACCACAGTGTTTACACTGCTTTACCATTAATAACACAAGAAAATCCTATGTTAAAAATCAGACAGTTAAAAAGAGAAGTCACATGCAAGGCACAAAACACATTCTTTTTCACTTTACATGCTCAACTGCCACTCCAGAAACATTTTTTGAATGCACACATCCTGAATTTCTTCTGCACGTTTTCTGCACAGTTAGAACATCTCCCTGGCCACATGATTAACCTTGCAGTACCCACAGGGTGCCAGGTAGCTGGCATTACTTGAGAACACAAATTATTATTTTATGTTGGCATTTTAAGCAGGAATCTCTTTGTCCTGGTAAGGACAGCATCTTTTCCCAGCAAAGCTCCTTCAAATCCTAGCAGAACATTTCGTGTTTTGGAAAAACTTGTGTCCCTCAATAATTCAGATTTTATTGTTTAAGTTTGTTCTGTTTGGGAAATACAAAGACCATACACAATGAAAATGGAAGAACCTTAAGCCTTACAGTCTGCCAAACAGGGAAGTTCACTGTTCCTCACCCAGCCTCCACAACAGCCCCCATCCCACAGTCCTTGCTCACATTGTCTGAGTGCCAGCAGCAGCAGCACCATGGCTTTGTTGAAGCTGACAATGTCTCACCTGCAGGTACCATCAGAGCTCTCAAAACACATCTCAAAGACAAGCTCAGGGTTATGAATCATTCTCATATCTAGATAAATACTGTCCTGAGAATATCTAACATACAACACACCATATTAAGATGTGTGGGCTGGAGGATGGGTTTGCTTCAAAATGAGGTATATTTTCAAATTAAAAAATGTATTCAGTTCTATGAGTCACATTACTGTAAAACCCATCAACTTAAAAAAATAAGTTTACATGAATGGGAAAAGGATTCTCAAAAGCAATTCATTAATCCCTCTGAAGTGTGTTTGAGCATTATCATAAAGCAAACACCCTATCAACCAGGTCACTGAAACTTGAGCAAGCTGAGCAAGACCTCTCTCTGAATCCATTTAATTCATACTCATACACAGTAAGCAAATTGATTCCTGTTAGGAGGGTTGCTATTCCATTGTTGTTCAAGAGAATTTCTTAAATGCAGCCTGCCATCCCTTATGTCCCAAACCTTCACACTCCCATATTCCATATAAATGCTGACAGAAGAACAGCTTTGATGACACTCTGTGTCAGAGTGCAGCAAATACAGGAGGGCCTGTGGCAGTGGCCTCCATTTATAAAGAGATAAGCAAAAAACCTGATCATGGGTATTAATAAATCCAGTCTAGCAGTCTTTCACATTACATAAATAATTCCATTCCATTTTTATCAAGCAGCAAACATTAGGTGGAGAGGTAAAACGGATGTTTGTCAAGAAAGAATCAATGAAGATAAAAGTGCTCCCTTTATTGATTGCTACATGTTCCTTTGAATTAAAACACCGCTAGGCAATGTCTCAATGTTAAAAAAAAGTGATCTGCCATTTATTTGCTTTAGTGTGAGATAGCTGCTGGATGAAATTTCCCTTTAGCCAAAAAGCCTATATTCAGCATAAATTAATTGTTTTCCTAATTCATTTTGCTCAGCTGTGTTAATGTTCGCCAAACCATAATTCCTTTCTACGTAAATAATTAATTGGATTTTTCTTGGGAGCTTGAATGCTCCGAAGATTTTGACATGTTGAGTTCCTCATGCAGACCTGAATAGCTCCTTGTGGAGACCTGTATGGTTTGAATGATGGAGAATCTTTGGCTTCATCCCCCAGAATCCTCCTATATTTGTGTTTGTGCTTGACTCACTTCCCCTCTTAGGGCTCTGAAGAAATATTTTGTATGAGCAGATCTAAGAATCCTTTGTGCCACGATACCTTTTAGAAGTTTTCTTCTGCTCTGGAAGAGCACAAGGGGAAGTTGTACCGATATTTACACACAGCAATTTTAGTTCGAATGGTAAAACTCTGTCACAAAAGGCATGTGATAGACTGAAAAAAAAAGGCAGGCAGTGGAGTTTCTGCCTGGGCCATTTGCAATTTGTCCTGAAGCAAGAAGGGGAAAGAATAAAAAAAAAAAAAAAAAAAAAAAAAGAAGAGATCATTGTGATTTAGTTATTCAATTTTTGCAATTTAGCTGCCACAATTCATTTCCTTAATTATACTGAAATCATTTGCCCTGGGTGTTAAACAGCCCTTCCACCCCCTCCCCCCTGCCACAAATGATAATATATGTAAAAAGCCTTTGGGGCTCAATGAATTATGCAACATATGTTTTCCTTCAGTAGGAGTGGAGATCACTTGTGGAAATTTAATAAATATAGGAAATTATAACAACTGAGGAAAGTCGGGTTAGTAAAGTGCTTTATCTGCTGCCTTGATTTTTTTTTAATTTCTGATCCTTATTGAATGAACTTATCCCACAAACCAGAAGTGATACAGGAAATCCAGTATGGCTTTTGGATCACACTGGGGTGAAGAGAATATGTTTGTAAAACACATCAGTATATTCAGATATTTTCAGGGTCATGCTGCAGTACCTGCATGAGAGCAATCTGAGGGCTGGAATCAAAATGTGAGATTCCAAGATGCACATACAGGAGGAAATAAACGTGGAGAAGCAAGAAAACAAATGCCAGCAACCCCTCTTGCAACTGAGGCCCCTTGTAAATGTCTCCAAGAAGCTTTAAAGGGAACAGTTCCTTCAGAAACCTCAAGTATTTTTTATTTAAAAGGAAAGTTTGTGGTTCTTCATTTGGATTAAATTAGAAGAGCTGGAGACTTTGAGAGAATTAGCAACAAAATTAAAGGGGTCAGAAAACAAAAATTTGTGTCTTGGTATCAAAAAAGTATTTAAATGCTATTGTTATCAGCAGAAAGTATATACACATATCAGAGTATACTGGTATTTCATTAGTAAAGATTTCCTTTAACCTGAAATACTTCTGGCTTTATAAGCTATAAATCTTTGACATTTAAATACTCTAGAAAAACAAAATAATTATGAAATGTAGTAAACTTTTGCTATTACTTTTAGCTAAGTAAAATTTACTGTTAAAACAGCTGAGCTATTTCAATGCCACATTTACAGAATGGTTAAAACATCAAAAAGCTGTAACAGTCACTTCAAATACACATCCTCTTTAAAAAGGCAAAGGCCCATGTTTTTGTCTCTGGCAAACAGAACTGATTGGTGCTATGATTAGTACTTTTCACCTCATGGGGTTTTTTTTTTTTCCTAATCTCCAAGGGCCTTGGTGTTGTATTTAACTTACAACCTCTCCTCAATCCCCACACATTTTAAAGCCCGTGCCTTCAGTGAACACAGAGAGGGGGAAAAAAAAAGGCAGCTTAATTTGCAAGTGTCACAAGGTTCACATTGTCACTTTGCTTCACTTTCTTAATATTCTTAGTCTTGTTCATTCTACTGCACTAATTCTATCAACAACACTCCAAAATAGCTGTGCAAATGAAGCTGCCTGTGGGAGCAGAGAAAAGGAAAGCAGGAAGAATATCAGCAAAAACATATGAAATAAATAATACAGTGCAACCTTGTGTTCTCTCACAGAACTGGCCACCAGGACTTTAATCTGTTCTCACAAAATCTCCACAAAGTCTGATTTTGCAGGTCTGTAAAATTGCTCTCATTTCCAGAAATCCTCTCATGTCCCCACTTCCCCAGAAGAGCAATGGCCAATGAGCTGGATTACCATAAATTCAGCAATCAGATTTACACAGCTCTGGAGATGCAAGTAAAATGAGTATTGTATCTTCATTTCCTTTGTGGCACTTTATCAACCTCTTCCTCTGCTGATGGTAGAAGTCAATAAAATCCTATTAACACTAAGATGTTGTATTAAGTTTGACAGTTTACAAATTGCAGAGGTTTTCATTTCAAATATGAGCAGCTTGAGATACTCTGGAGTTCCACTGTATAAAATTGTTAAAGTTGGAATAAAGTAGATAAAATAATTTGGGGGTATTTTTTTCCCCTCTCCTTTTAAAGAAGGCAGCAGAAGGAAAATCAAACATGAAAAATAACCTTATAAGCCTTCCTGGGAGATTAACATTAGTCTAACCAGGAAGACCAGAAGAATCATAACAGATCTATATTTTGAGCAAAGCATTCACCTTCCTGTGAGGCTCCATGGGCTCTGTACCAGGCTCTGCTGCTCTCTCTAACAACAAGTAACTACCTTTGCAAAATGAGTATCACATCCGAAGAGAAAAAGCCTTAAAGCAACTGAACCTTTAAATAGGTAAATAAATAGAGATACCTGCAGCAGGGATGGAGTTGGCACCTGCAGAAACAGCAATCAAGGGTATGGCTGACCAGCTGGCAGATGAATTAGGAATTATGCCAGAACAAACTTAGGGACAAATCTAAAGCTATTCCTGCAACTGGGCAAATTGCCATAATTTCTGCACTTACCCACCTGGTGATTTAGGTTCCCATTAAGTATTATTTGAAGAAAACAAGCACCAGTGCCCAGTTGGTACTGCTATTCCAGTTTTTTCAAAGATGTAAGGTGTTCTCTCAGAGAGGAACATGGTAGCAGAAGGAATTTAAGCAAAATCTAAAAATCTTTCCTGAGAAAGAAATATAAACGCAAAGCAGGTGACAGGAAACGTGAGAGAAGGGAGAAAAAAAAAAAAATCCTTTTTTTTTACTTAAAAAAAAAAAAATGCATGTCCTTTTAAGTAGAATTGCAAAGCCTGTCAAAAATTTAATATTTTCCAGACTCCTCAAGGATATGGGTTCTCCCAATTGAATAATTTATTAAATCAGGAAAGCATCACTCAGATACTCCAGTCAGAGAATAATCCGGGGTTTGTATCTACAGCCTTTTTAATACCAACAATTCCAAACACCACCGAGCTTGTGGCTATACATAGATTCCTCAGATCACCACTCTCACTGCAGAAGACAGTCTTGGACTGCTCACAAGACAGAGTGGGAGGCTTTATTTTGAAGCAAACATTGCCTCCAGTAAAGGATGTTTGCACACAGCAATAACTTGCCAGTGTTTAAGGCCAGGAGCATTCATAACACCCACTTATAAACATTCAAATCTATCTTTTTTTTTGCCTATAAACTATACATCATGGCAGAAAAAAAAAAACCCCTTCTCCTGCTTCAGGTGATTTTGTCCAGCTATGATAGCAGGTAGATCATATTCAGCCATCTATCCATCACCCTGCCTGTAGAACATTCCCACACTAACAGCACCCCATATATCCACGGACACTCCAAAGGTGCTTCCCTGACATCCGATGCTGCCTGGTCTCCCTCTGCTGTCCTTGAGCTCAGAGGAAAAGGACAGAGTGGCAGAATTCTGTGAATTCAGCACCACAGTTAATTTATTGGCACTATGATTTTGCTGGTTTAAGTGGTTAGGAGTTCAATCTTGCAGGCTTAAATTTCACCTTAAGCAGCAGAACAAAGAGGTGTCTCTCTATAGTGCTTAGAGAAAATAATTTGCTTGTGAACATAGAATTTCAGCAGTGAAAACTGAACAATACATGTGAGTATTTATTTACTTATTTGTAATGCATGACCTGTCTAAACTGTCAATTAAAGCTTAGAGTAGTGACACCTTTACACTGCCAACCCACTCCCTAAAACCAACCACAGACAAAGTCAGGATTTGGAAATAAAACTCTTAAGCTCAGGAAAACAACATCTGAAAGCCTTTCTTCCCAAAACATTGGTTGTGATTTGTACTGTGTCACCTCATCAGACCTTTGCATTCAAAGCTCCACATTCAATGTGTCAGATGTGGTGAGCCACAGCACTTTAGGTACAGGGTATATTTTAGCACCTGGTACATACTGAGAATAGATTGTATTAAGTGCCCAAACCTCTGAAGAAAGGAAGGGGTCTTAATGTTACTCCCCAGCCAAACCAAAATAATTGTGTGTTGTCAAGTCAGCAGTGAACTATGAACACAGGACAAACTTTCTCTCTGCCTTGTTGTGATACTGTTATGAGTGATGCATTTTTACCTTTGTATCAGGAGACGACATCTCAACATCTCAGGTATTTTACTGCCGTGCTGACTAACAAAATAAAGCATGCGAACCCTTTTTATTTTCTGGTTCATCAGTTTTATGTTATTTACTTGCCATACATTTTAAATCTGATGATACTCAACACAGGCAGCTCCAAATATGCTGTTTTTAAGAGTTATCAGCTGACTATCTTTGATTTCATAAAAGCCTCTTTTAAAAATATTGGCTGTGTACATGTGTATTTTTTTTAATGCACAAGGTAACAGTCAAAGGAGAGGCAAAGCAGAGGGAAAACACAATTACAGATTCTTCCCTAAACATGGGAAACACACCATGGTGGCCTTACAAAAGCTGACTTTGTGCACTCTGCTGGACCAGGCACAGCCCTAGATTCCTTACTGCTTATATACAACATATATTTTATTAGAATTTAAGAGAAGTGTGTGTATCCAAGGAATCTCCAGCCTGCCTTGATTAGCTGATCAACTGAAAGGCTTTGTCCTACAAGAATCTATTGTGGTAGAATCCTTGATTTCAGCTCCTCTATATAATAACACATGTCTTAGAAATATAGGCCTTTAGAAGGGGAGTTCTCTGCAAGGTAACAGAAAAGTATTTATGTTTACATCTGCCTGCCTTAATTTCTTGGTTGTTTGTTTTCTTTTTTCACCAACACCTCTCTCCTAAAGCAACAGAACTCATTTGTGAAGTCTTTGACTTCCTTAGCCCCTTATGCATTCCCTGATTCAGCAGGAAAAAAAGCAGGAACACTGTCAAACACCTGGTGCTTTGCTGTTCCTGAGTAGCCCAATTATCACTTGGATTGCATCAAAATTAGGTTCTTTTTCAAATGGCTCAGCTGCCCTCTCTTGAGATTATTTTCATGCTCAGACTGTGGCTCTCAAACAAGGGGTGTTGAACGATCTAAAGCAAATTTCCTCTGCCTTTCTCTTTTCATCTCTCCCAGGCTCACAACAGGGTAACAGACAAATAGGAGTGAAGATGTGAGGAGCCAAAACACAAAAGAAGCAGAAAGCCACTCTTAGCAAAAGTAGGAGACAACAGGCCAGCTCTAAAATAGTTGAGATGAGTCCAGATAACCTTCCAGAGATCCCGAGGCAGGGACATGCATCCCACTGCCCCTTCCCCTCCCTGGGCACTGCCAGCAGAGGCAACGCCCCCCTGCCCAGAGCTCCACTCCTCCCCAGGTGCTTCCCCGCCGGAATCCTGAAAGTGCTCGGAAGAGGACTCCACCCTTTTTGTGCTCATGCTGTCCCATGTAACACCTCAGGGCAGACACAGAGCTTGTGCTGGGATGGTTTATAAAACTGGTTCTGGCTACTTGAGTGATCAGACAATGGTAAATTTTTCTAAACATGGGATTAGTTTAAAATATGTTTTGTACACTTGAAAAAAGCCCCGAAAAAGGGCTTTGTCCAGAATCACTTTTCAGATACATCTGATGATCTGAACCTTCTTCAAGCAAATTCTAAATATAAATTAGGCCACATTTGTGCAGAAGACAAACACTCTCAAACAAACCAGAGGCCTTAGGTTACCTTTAGCACTTCTTTTGAAGAACTTTCATCAGATGAGCAAGAACAGTTTGCTGCTACAATTGGATGAAATAGTAAAGCATCCATTTTCACAAAGTGTATGTGTTCTTGATCAAAATATTATATTAAAGCTACAGTCCGATTAAATTGAATTCTTTAGGAGAATAATGAAAGATTAGGTCATAATACTGAGAAAAATGATTTCGTAATAAACCAAAGTACAGAGAAAGCATTTGAGGCATTGCTAGAAATCAGTAAATATGTGTGCTTCCCCCTCTGAGAACTGCAGTTTGCTATTACACTAATCTGATGCTTTTAGATTTCCTTATGAATTAAATTGTCCTCTCTTTAGGAGCTCAGCTCAATAAAACTCTTCTCTAAGCATTGAGGATCCCTAACATTTCCTCATTAAAAGAAAAAAACAAACCAAAAACATTGTCTCTTCAGTCTGAACACTTTAGCCTAACTTGAGTAAAACAAAATAAGGTAGGCACAAGGGAGAGTTGTGCTTATTTTCTCCAGAAGAATCAAGGTAACCAAAGATTAATCAATTATCTAGAATAAAAGCAACCTTGAGTTCTACAAACTACAAATTGGATTTATCATACAAAAATACTTCCCTTAGTTGCAGTAGCAAAAAGTACCTGGGAAATAAACCTGCAATATAAATAAAAATCATTTTCATAAGAAAACCTAATACTAACGTGAAGTAAGTTTATAATTTAGCACAGCATTACAAACAGTTAAAAGTTTATTCTTCTACTAAACTTTGAAAGTTTTGCTGATTGCAAACGCCTTCCCAACTGGGAAAAGGAAAAACAAATGAACAAAAAGCCCCTGTATGGAAGAATGTTTTACATTAGCAAAATTGACTGTAGAAGCAAAGTTTAACCAAAAATTCAGGACTTTTCCAATGTCCCTTTAGGAGTCCAGGTCTGTTTTGGGGTGTACTTCAATAATATTGATACAACAAAAAATGGGCATCAAATCTGCTGCTTAATAAAGCCACCAGCTACAGCAAGTTTTTACTTATTGACAGCATTCTTACAACACCAACCAGGATTAAAAAAGGCATCTCTTGTTATAAAAGAACATCTCTGCTTTCAACCTCTATTCCCAGATGCTTACACTATCTGTTCAAAGACCTATTAGAGCTAAACTCTTTGATATATGACCAGCTACTTCTGCACAGCTTTTTGTTAACTGAAATCTAAACCCAGAAGGGAAAAGGACAAATCAGTTCTTTTACCAAATGTTTTCAGTATCAATTCACTATGAACAGGAATGTTCTTTTCTTGGTTTTTCAATGCGCCAGTACATCACGTGTTTAGAAGGATGAGTGAAGAAGAACAGAATTCTGCTCTTTACTAATATATTTTTAAAGGTACTATTTCTGAGGGACATAAATATGAGCAGTTTTATTTTTGAATAAAGATTCCAGAGGAAAGTTCTGGACGTACACCCTGAATACAGTTACTTATTTCTCCCTTCAAACACCACTCATGAAGTGACTGCCAGTCTGTTCATACTGGGGTAACTTCTGACACTTCTTATGCCAAATATTTAATTTTGAACCCTGAGAAACAACCTTCATGTTTAGTTCAGACATCTACCATTTATACGAGCAATGAGAAGCACATTAAATCAGGAAATAGTAAATAAAAAATATCCAGCACATCTTAATTCATTTCTTGAATGAGAGAAAGTTTCTTTTGCAAAACCCAGGAACTCAACCCAAACCGCGAACAAGCTAATAAAGAAACCACACACTCCAATCATTCAAATCAAAGGCAAAATTAAGTTCAGGAGCTAAGCAGAGCTGAGAAGGTTTTTACCTTACACACAGAGTAACAGCTACCTATCACTGACAGTGGGAAAACAAAGCCAAACACTGACCAAAATAATTTTTTGTGTATTAAACTTAAAAATTTTTCAGCATTAAATTTAGATTTTTTTTTTTTTTTTAATGAGGTGGAGTTCTGAAAGCCAACAGAGCATTTAACATTAATTGCTCATCTTGCCAATAATGCTAAACCACATCCACAAACCAGCATTTCAAGCTGGTTATTATTTCTTCAGGAAAGGAATTCTCACACAGATCTCTCTACGTCTCTGCTCTGCATTGTAATTGAGCAGAGGTCGACAAACTAAATGATGCATGAATGTGTATAGATTCAAAGTTCAATTTCTTCAATCAAAAAATCAAAAAAAACACTGCCAAAGAAGGAGGAAAGGGAAAAAAAAAAAAAAAAAACCACACCAAAAAGGAAAAACAGCATCTGCTAACATTAAACTCTGACTTTGCCTTTCCGAATAGAATTACAAAACCTCATCTAATGACAGAATAATTACGCATCCATAAAGCAATCATTGGAACATTGTCAAAAGTTGAGTCTTTGGAAGAAATATAAAAAGACACAAATATCAGCACTTTCCCCAGCATTGCCTGAGTCTGTGCCTTTCACTTCCCCTGGCTGACTCCAATCAATGAGTCAGCTGCAGTGGGTCGAACACAACTGTGATAAAATGGCACCTTATGAAGTAACTGCCTTCATAGATCTCCCCAAATGAGTCATAAACCCATTCATCAATATCCCACCTCGTGCAGCACAGCACAGGCAGGAGGGGAGTGCTGGGAGCAGGAAAGCTCACTCTGTGGTTCCATTTGTAGCACATAAATCAGGATTTCTTACATTTGGTGCTATCATTAAGTGAGGAATGAGAACCTCCACTATCATTAGTCGACAGCTAACAAGGCATTAACATTTTCATTAACAGTGTTGACAAATCCAAATCGATTTTAAAAGCTCATTTGCATCATATCCTAAAATTGTGAAGTAGAAGGGAACAGTCTGACAACTTGATTATATGCTATCGCTCAGATTTTTGTTTTTCAGCTTATGTATAGCTGTAAAGTGCACGTCACATCTGGTTATGTTCTGGTGTCCTCAGATATTTCGTTTGCAACTTTTGTATTGACGCTTTTGTGCACACAGAGACCTGAAACACACAGGGGTGATGGTCTCTGAGTGTGTTTACTTTGTGAGACACCCAGTCTGAGTTCTCATTTCACCTACACTGAACCAGAGACAGGCACTAGATCCTCTCCCACTTTGTCTCCTGACTTTTTTGGATAGGCAGACCCTTTTTCATGGAATTAGGAAGGGTCAGTCCCTAAAGAGGCTCAGCAGCCATTCAAAATGAAAGCCTATAATGTACACTAGACACTGGTGACTTTCTTTGAATTCCAGTACATTATCTGATATTGCTTTTAAATTTCATTCAAAACCCTTCAGCCAAATTAAGCACTGCTACAGAGAATTTAAAATAAAAAAATCATTTTGTCATTAACAGCCTCTAAAATGGACTAATTAAATCATGTTTCAATATTCCAGATTTGGTACATAAATACAGCTAATTTTTCTTCCTTTTTGCAAAAAATTTTGGTATGATGGAGAGCAAGCAATTCTGAGAAACAGATTCACATGAGTGCGTATTCAAAAGAGGAAGAGTATTAGACAATTTCAAATGCACAGATACCTTAACAGCAAAACACACAACATTTACTGTAGTAATTAAGGGGTATGCATTTTTCAGTTGTACATTTTTGGCTTTAGTGAGAGTTAAATGCATTTAGCAATACAATCTTTTAATTTTAAGTAACAGGAACCTATTACAGCCACAAAAAATCAGAAGTTTAAAAAAAAAATCATTCTGGATTTGGGTGTGCTGTGCACAGCCTCCATCAGCTGCTTTCATTCCTCTTTCTAGAGGAGCACACAAACAGGGACCAGTGCTGGATTTACCTTCTCCCATTTCCACACGTAGTCACAGGGTTTAAAAATGAAAGCAAAACTGCTACTAATTAAGCCGGTCTGAATTAGACACTGCTTGCCCAGAACAACTGCTTCAAAATTGATTTCCCATGAATTCATCTCTGCAGTCAAAGCTAACATGCTTTGCCAATTTGGCAGCAGGAAGATGAAGAGCAACCAGCGCATGATGTGGAAGTTGGTGTTTTCCTCTCACTGAGTTACAGAAGCCTCTCAAACTGACAGTGACAAGCAAGGGCTTATCTGTGCTGCCTTGCAGAGCACACACAGCCCTAAGGCTGTTCCCATAACCTCTGTTCCTTAAGATAGACAAGTTCTTTTCTAGTGTATAAGGCAGGACAGGACAGGACAAAACAAAACCCAAAGGCACAAAACCCAACAAAATAGACACAACCAAAAAAACCCCCACCACCACCAGCCATGAAAAGTGTACTTAAAATACACCAGCAGCACAACATACTGTTTGAAGATAGTTTAGAGGATTGATGTCAGAAGCAACGTCCTTGATGAATAATCAGTCTTCATTTGAAGTTGCTGATATTTTATTATTCTTAAAGTCACACTAGGAATTCTCTTTCAAGATCCAGACAGTTCTACCAGAACTAACCGGTTTTGACGTGTTTGCTATTTGATACTGGCTTCCTAATTTCATCAGTTTACAAGCTCTCTTCCAAAAAATTACTTTTTAACAACACTTTAGAAATTTGAACTTTCTATTTACCAATTCTTCTGCACCAGGAAACGTTACATACATTGCCATTTTAATAACTTACGCATCTTCCCTTACATCTCAATAATTACAACAATTAGGATCCGGGCTACAACTGAGACAACTAACATCATTTGTTAACTAAAGGCTTTGCAGTCTGGAATGTTTTTATCCCTGAACATAGCAGGAAAGCTGCTGCTAATAGCTGTTCCATGGGCAGTAAATTGCGCAAGGTACAGCCGGCCTCAGCACAGGCTCCATGGCCCGGTTTACTCAGGCTCTGATCAATAAGTTCTGTGCATCTTGTCTATATTGGAGTTCTCCTTATTACAGGCTCAATTGATTCTCCGGGCAACAGCAAAGATTGTACTCCATGGGTAGAGCAGATGTTGTTCTGACCTCCACCCACTGGCTCAGAGAGTTTTCTGCCTGCCTTCAGTAAAGAAAGATACGCAGGCACACATCATGCCCTTGAACAATGGGTGGTACATTCATTATAGAAAAGTTTCTGCTAATGCTCTCTTTATTTTATTTTAAAAATTTCTGCACCCACATAGACACCCACCATGAAAATCACGGTAAACTACTAATTCTTAAGAATTTTAGAGAAATATCCTTGACTTTTAAAAACTTAAAATTTGTCAAAAAGTGCACAGCAAATTCTGGAAGGCAACACTAAAGCAAAACAAAGAATCCATTTTCTGAGATTGCTGTAAGCTATAGATTAACATAGAAATGCCACCATTTACCACTACCACAGATTGATATTGGCCCAGAAAATATTCTGTTATTTAAATTAATTTTTATCTTTAACATTAAGGCAGAACAAAAAGCAGAAATAAACTTACCAAATAATAAATGAAAATGGAAAACCACCAAACCCTTCTTGGGAGAACAAGGGAATCTGATAAATATAGGAAAAAACCCTCAAGTAGGAGATACAAAAGATCCTAAAGATAGCAGTGATAAAGGAAATGGAGATACAAAGGGAGAATTGTGATCTGAAAGGGTGGGATATTGCTTTTGAGAATATCTGATATAAGGAACACCAAGAGGAGATATTGATATATCAAATATTTGTTATATTTAGAAGACTATTTAATAGGCTAACCTGAGTACTAGGAAAGCTGAGGGGCAGATATAAAACACTAAACTCTCCCCACATACACATAAAAAGTGGGAGAACTTTTGAGCACACAACTGTGACACAATAACACCAATTTCTGCACTGAGAGTCACAACTCATGTCTTGGTGCAACAGACAAAACAGATTGGAGAGGGAAAAAAGGGGGTTAAAGACAACGAGAGAACAAAATACATATAAGTCTTTAACCCTCTTAAAATCATAAGGTTTAATAAAGACCCTACAAACCCAGAGAGCCCCGTTACCTTAAAGAGCCTGTGCCCAGTTGCTCCCAGCCGTACTCCCAGCCCCAGTGCTGCCAGGTAAATGCTCACCTCCCACAGCCCCCTCCCCAATCCACCTGTGCATTCAGGCAGAGCACCCAATCCCAAGCGTGCCAAGCACTCACCATGAGCTGCAGCACACCTGGAACTTAAGGGCTTCAGAGAAGCTCAGCTGTTACAATTAGAAAAGTATTTCACACAATTCTTTTCCAGATCAGGGTATTAGGTGATTATTGTGCTAGAGCCAATCAAAAGCCTTTGGCTAATGGCCTATCCAGGCTGCTGAACATGACCCAAACACTTTAATTCAATTTATCCAGAATTAAGGCTTAAGATTGTTTCCAGTGAAGTCAGGGGATGTATTTCAGGCCAGAACCTTGCATCTCATTAGAGAAAAAATAAAAATAAAAGCATCATAGAGATAAAACTAGGGAAACACCATCTAGTTTCTTCATCCTAATGGGTGACTGATACTATGTTCCTTTCTCATGTATTTTGATCTGTCTCCCCTCGATCACCAGGTGATCTTCCAGCTTGTTGAGGACAGAGCAACTGATGTAAAGAACCAAAGCACTTTCCTTGGTGTCTGTTGAAGGGACAAGTGCCCCTGGGAAGGGTCTGACCCCTATTACCAGGGCCCTGGACCAAAAGTGAAACAGGAGCAGCTACAAACTTGGCTCTTGGACAAATTTTTAGCAAATAAACCAAGGAAAATCCCATGGATCATCAGACTGGCAGAAAGCAAAATTCTATGCTTTGAACTGTAACCTGCCTAAGCTAGCATCCACATACATACCTGTGCACAGAGGCTGGAGAGGGGAGAAAAAAGTTTCTCCTCTCCCTTCTCGGTATGTTTTAAACCAGAGAATGAACTTCTAAACCTTTTGTGCAAACCTCATCAGACCATAAAGACATGCACCTAGAGGTTAGTTAAGACCAGAAGAATCAACTTGGAGTTAATGTCGTATCAGGATTTTGCTACATACTGTGCTATTAAAATGTTAAACTAGTTTTAATAGTAAATTTTAAATTTTGTTTGTGATTAGGAAAGTTTTGGTTTTGAATTAAGGCAGTTCACAACAGGTGTGCAGCAGCAGTTTCATTTGTAATCCTGACAGGACTAGTATTAAAAATGTCTGGATATTGGAGCATTCTTTTTTGTTTGGTAATTTGAATTTCACCTCTTTCCCCTCCACTTGTCCAACAGTCTGGCACTATAAAGCCAATGAAACAGGAAATGTTATTTTTGGATCAAGATGTCTCACCAGAAATGGAAAGAAAGTAAATGGTGCAATGTAGCTGCCTACGGCTTCCTCCACTAAGCCCATGCTTACACTTTATTTTTCTTTCCTGGACAGCTACAGTAGTTTCATGCAGTCCTCAGCTACTGCATTATCAGCAAAGGAAAATGAAATAAGCTGCTACAATTACTTGTCACTCCTGTCATTTCTCGATGCTATTAAGTAGTTCTGTGATTCATCCAAGTGGGCTGTAGCTGGGATCAGGATGTGAAAAATAGTCCTGTCTTCAGCTTAAGATATTTCTTGTGTTTATAGGTTACAAGATCCAGGTTCCATCTCAGTAACACACATGTTACTCCTCATTAAATTTGAAAGAGAATGTCTATAATTTAATTCTGTTCTCTCCTCAGGTGTAGGTGTAGATGATCTTATTCATTCCAGTGGAGGATTGGAGAAAGAAGTACAGAAGATAAATGCATAGCTGAAAACATTGCAGGAGTGATAGGCAATAATTATACAGCCTGATGGGATGTTTGTCACTTTTCTTGCCTTGTTTAATGTTGCTACAAAGACATAACTGCATTTTTCCTCTCCACAAAACATTTGGAGAATTGATGCTTGCTAAAGACCTAAAGCATTTTGATTTAATGAAACCAAAAGAGTGGAAAAATGAGTGAGAAATCTTCTTTCTTAATCTTTTGCACTAAGCAAGGACAAGAAAAAAAAAACCAACACAACAAAACCAAAAACCACAAACAGACAAATAATGGGTTCAAGGGAATTTTAAAACTTCTATTTCTATACTTTGGGTAATGTAAAATTCACTCTTCGTGTTCCCTAAGTTTTGCCAGAGAGGGCTCCAGGAGGAGCCTGGTAATTGTTTGTAGTTTGGAAGTGAGGCAGATGAAGCCATAAAGCCCAGGAGGCAGCCAGGGCCCAGATTAGAAGGATATGTGGATTAGAAGATAAATTCCTAAATACAAAATGATGTGCTCTGCATTTTGACACCCCCTCTGTGGTCTGTTTAAGAGGTTGTGATTTACACTTCAGCCCAGAGAAGGAAGCTTTGCCTTTTCTAAGATATTACGAATACACGTGGCTGTGGACACCTCACCAAACTGCTGCAATTATCTTGATCTCTTTAATCTCCTGTGCTTTCCCCGGAGTCTTTGTGTCCCTTGGTCCCCTTGCCCTGTTCATTCCATTAAAATCTCTTTGTGACAACTCTGTTCCTTAAAAGCCAAGCCAGAGTTCAGGGAAAGGAAAGGCTGACACCTGGCTGGAGGCTCCCCATGTATCGCATTTTAAATAACTCTGATAATAAGCAAGATGAGATACGCCTGGAAGAGACTTGACAACATTACAGTAATTTATACATTCTACTTCTACTCACCTACAGTCTTAAATTAGATTTATATTATTTAGTGTATTTGGTCTGTTCTCTGGATTTCAAAAGGCATTAACTTGATATTTTTATTCCTTATCCAAAGGAGAGATGGTGTTTTCCAGCTGTGGGTCAAAAAGGGGAAAAATTTCTTTATAGAGTAAAGCAAGGAGGACCTCCCAGACAAATACTTATTATTTTCTTGTCAAGTGCTGTCATTTTCCTGCCTACAAAGTGAGTAGTGAAGCAGCACTGAAGTGGCATTTTATGTTAAAATAATAACTAAAATCACAATTGATACAGGATGAGATTTATTCTTATGCTTTGTTACAAGATCTGGTGATTCAGGGACTCTACTTCAAACCTTTAATGGTTTTTGAAACAAAATCAGTATATACTTAATTGTCAGGGCATTATTAATGAAAAAGTTCTTTTCTGTTTAAACTTTCTAATTTAAAGGATGCACTAAGCAAAAGAGAGATCATACATAATTTAATGTAATTTAGGAAGCAAATTAAAATGTAATTTCACTCCTCCATCTAATAACACTGCTCCTTCAAGATCTGGGGATGTTGTTTAAGCCAAAGATGGTGGCTTCCTTGACAATTCTAGGTAAGAATAGATACCCTTAAAAGAAATAAATAGAATAAAAGGGCATGAATAAGCAGGATTTACTAAATTGAGGGTTCAGAAAATGGTAAGAGATCCCTGAAGAAGACTTAACATTGAAGATACATATTAGAATGAAGAATAAAATGACGATTAATCCTGATAATGAAGCACTTGAAGCCTGAGAAAATGTCATTATCAACATGTTAACATGTGCAGAGTTGAGTTGAGAATTGGATGGCTTGAGACAGTCAATGGTATTTGCAGGTTTTCATCTGCTGCTCATTAGGGCTGGTGTAAAATTGCTCCTGGCCAGTAGCTGCTGGAGAGGGCACCTTTGTGGGGTGGCAGGGTATTCCCAGCAAAACGGGATGGAAGAGTTCAACAGACCAACCCATGGCTCCCTTCCAGTCAGTGCCCTGGGGAATTGGTTTGCTTTTGGGTGAAAGCTGGAATTTCTTTTCAAGGTATTAAAAGCCACAAGCCTCATCTAATATAAACTTCATCCCACTACCCTGCCATGCAGCTGAGCTTGAGAGGAACAATATTGACAATTTTAGCAACAGTGAGACAACTTCGCACCAAACTGGAATTCACTTTAATCAGAGCGAAATCTGAGAAGGAAAACTCACTTGTAAAAGTTGGGAATTTGGTTCATTTTCCTATAACAGTGCTTAATTCCATACTTCCCTGTGCCCTAAGTATAAACATGGGAAATTGTGATAGACTCTTTCTGAGCTAAAACTGGCTGAACTAAATCTTCCAAGCAGAATGTTTTAGAACCAGGATAGAAGGAGCAAACCTGATGCATAGAAAACATCCAACACAGAAATATGAGTCCATAATATGACTGTTTTGTTAAACTCCAGTGTGAAAGATTCTCCTTGGCATATTGCAGGAGATTTTCATACTCCCATTTTGTGCTCTTACCAACTCTTTAGAAATGTTTCACATAAGCCTTCAGCTGCTCAAGCTTTTGTACACTGAACCTTTCTCCCAGAGAGTATTTAAAACATACAATAAAATTATCCAATGAAAGACTTGAGGTTTCTTATCCTGTTTTTATTGGAAAGATGACTGCATCTCTAAAGCTTGGCTCATATTCATCCTGAAAAGCTGTTTATATGTGAAGGCAGGAAATAATAATACTTAGGATATGTGGTTTGTGCATGCAACAGTGTTACAAACAGGCAAAAATAAAGGTATTTTTTAATGTTTCTGTTTGGAATTGCTGCACTAAGTCTCTGCAGTTTTTCCTTACTATTTCAGCTGGAGAAATACCTGCTTTTTTTCCAGTCTCTTTAAAAATGTAACACGTTCCAAAATAGCAAAAGCCATTGACAACTTTGTAGTCACACCCCCAATTATCATACCTTTAAGATATACACACACACGTCTATTGGTTATAATAAATGTGGTTTTACTGCTACCACAGTCAAATGAAGAACACACTCCTGCTGCAGGGTGACATAAAGTCTACTTGCTTTTCAGACAATATAACCTTAAAGGTAATAATAAAAATCCTGTCAAATATTTCAACCATCTTTTGGCCTTCAAAACTCCTGTTATGACACCAATTATCTTTCACAGCAATTTAGCTCTTGTATGTTCTAAATAATGCAAAACACTAACAGAACTGTATCAGCAGGGAAATTGCTTTGGTGGCTTTTATTTCTTTTTTACAGCATCTCTGTACCTCCAAAGTGTCTTTTTCTTTTTGCTGCTGAAAGTCATTCACCATTGTTTCAGTGAAAAACTTTAATTAGCAACCTTCCTGATGCAAAGAACCTTCCTGATTGCAGAAGCAGGAAAGAACACACACAGGTACTAAAAGCCTCTACACAATTGTCATCCTCAAAGATTGCAATATTGAGGGACTGGCACCTTTTCATTAGCATGATTATTAAACAGATATATCCAGAGACAGTTTTCATATGAAACCTTTAGGATCTGAAGGAATTCTCACATCTTTTTACAATTCCCACTTTATAGCAGTAGCTTGAAAAGTATGTAGAGGACTTTTGCAATCTTGCAAATGCTGTTCCCTCAAAATTTTATCAGCCTTCTACAGTTTAGTAACACAAAAGTGAAAGAAAAAAGGAGCTCTTGGGAAGCTACTGAAGGAGAATTAACAAGGAGGTAGAAAAGGCTGCTCACTGATCTGTCTAATGAAACTACAAATTAAATGTAGAATGTGTGTTAAAACACAACAACTGGCTCTCCTTGCTGCCATTAAGACAAACAAACTTGGGTGTTTCTTTCCACAAAGTGAGGAGAAATGAGCAGAGCTGCATCCTTTCATCCCTGCTCCTGAATTTGGTTCTTAAATGAAAAACTTCGTGATAGAAGAAACACTGAGGAGTGGTGGGGTTTTTAATGGTTTTATCAGCTTTGCTGCCCTTTCACAAATTCATAGATTTATTTAACCATGATTTTCAAGTTCCATGAGGCAGTATAGTAACATTTCTCAACCAAAATATTTCAAACCTCAGCATTCGAACTATTATACAAAGAAAAAATTAGGTATTTTGGCCATTTAATCAGACCTAAAAAAACACAGGTCACGGTAGCAAGTGACATTCTTTAAGCCAGCATCACAGAATCACACTCAACTTCTTATTTTCCTTCTTAAGCTACAGAAAAGGGCTATTTATTGAGCTGTTTCTAAAGAGGCTTCGCTGTACGGATACCGCTGTTCCAGCTACAATCTCATCAACTGGAGAGCTGCTCTTCAGACACTTCACATGTTCCGAGTGTAAACCAGCTCTTCCCACATCTATTGCAGGTGACAAAGCCAGAACACATGGTTAAAAGTCTGGCTAAGCTGAGAATTACAAGAAACAAGTATTTCTTATTGTCATTAGAAGTATTTATGGCTGAATGCTTATGTGGGAAGAATAAAGTCCAGAATTCTCCGTACACTTTGTCGTACACTAAGGTTCACTTCCTTGTTGCCTCACTGCATAAAAAGGTGTCTGTCAGAAAATATTTGGTATGTTATTTACCTATAATTCTGCTATAAGTTAGTATTGCTTAATTGTGCAGGTAATGAACAGAAATTTCACAGTGTATTTAAACTCACAAATTTATTCAGTTATTGAAATTGCTGGTTTAAAAAAAATGCAAACAAATACACAAAACCTGCAACTCAATTCCCATTACTAAAATTACATTTGTTATCTACATTTTGGGAATTTCCTGATTGTTGAACAATTACTACAGCATTTACAGATACTGCTGATGCTACTGGAAACTGATGGGGTTTTTTTCGCCAGAACATAAACAGGTATTTATTGTACACGTGCACACATCCATCCACAGTTTATTTGTAATCCATGGGGTGGGTGGGTATGTTCTGATTTGGGTTTCTGCTTCTATTTACTTCTGGAAGAAGAGGAACCTTAACTCCACCTGAACTGCTGAACACTGCTTTTGTATCGCAATGTGCAATTCAAATTTAGCTCTTGGCAATGCCCTGGTCACTACTGTATGAACAGTACTGCCTAAAGGGTTATTATTTAGGGTCACATTAATTTCACAACTGCTCTGACATTAATGCACTCCTTCCTCCCTCACTTAATGTTTCCCCACATTTTATTGCTCTGAACAGAGGTCTGGAAATAACTAACTTTAATGAAGTGAATCATGGGGTGTCAAACCCTCATTTCTGTATGTACAGATGTAAAACCCAATTTTTTTCCCCTCTATATATATACAGTGCTGATCCAGCTATCCAGAACTCTTAAAAATAGCATTAATTTGCATGCAAAGCAACTCTAAAGACTTCTCTTATTTTCACAATAAGATAAAGCAATTTAATGTAAATCTAGATTGATCTTTTGATTTAAATACATTAGAAAATGCATATTGTGGGTATTTAATCAGCATATGGTGCTTCTGAGACTTCTCTGTATCCTGATTTTTTTGGTTATTAGTGTGCAGCGAAGGAGTTTCTTCATATTCTCAGTGCTTTGGTTTCTCTAGGGAAATGCTGTTCAGCTGAACTCTGGTAATGTCCACACTGGCCAGAGCTGGAACATTCTGGACAGTCTGGCCTCATCCACATCACACAGAATTTGGTCACATTCACAGTCCCAGATGCTGGTCTGGAGTCTCCAAGACATGATATTTTTTTGTGTGGTTTTCAGGTGAGAACACTGGCAGGTTACCAGTTTGAGAAGTTTCATATTGGCTCTGCCATGTCCAGGTTCATTGCAGGGATTTAGTTGATCATGAAGCCTGGAAATAAATCAGCAGTAGTGTAGAGCCTGAGCATCAAAATTACAACCTGGGAACAGCTACATGGTCTGGGTTTGGGAAACCCAGGGAGCACACAGTCAAACACCAGCAGCTTGGGATCCTGATATCAAAGAAAAGTCTTTTAAGAGCAGTGCTACAGTTCCCTCAGGGATCTCCTAAGTTAGACAGTGTTTATTGACAAAGTAGGTCTTAAAAATACAAAAATCCTCTCAGATGACCTGAGCAAGGGTCTCTGCTCCCACACAAGTACACCTAATTTTTCTAACTACATCAGATGTTCCAATAAAGGCTATTTCCTCTTGTCCAGCCCAAGACCTTTAGATGATAACATCAAAGTCCCACTGGAATGATTGAGTTCCTCACAGGACACCAGTGCAACCTCCACTCTGTCTATTTAGGTGACAAGAGGGGCATTGGGCAGAGCTGTTCATTTTCGCCTTTGCTTTAACCTGTTTTCCCTGCTCAGTGTTATGTGAAAACAGTGCTTTTTCCATGTTTATCCTGGTTTTTTGTGTTGTGTTAGTCCAGGAATTTACTCCTGTACAACACACTTCAGGGTTATGTGTGTTCCCAGGCTATATCTTTGTCCAGAGCAAGCACTTTGGGGAAGTGATGATGAAAACATGAAGGGAAGAACAGAAGACTTGAAGGTACAAAAATACCACAGTCCTTGAGGAACAGGTAAGTCACAGACATTTTAAACACAGCAAGGCAGAAAAACAGAATTAAAAGGACTGAGGTTTAGGGATATTTTTCAAGTACAAAAGGAACAAGATGCTGACAAAGGAGAAAACAATGTCTCTGAAGGACAGCAAGAGATATTTACTGCTGAACAAAATACATGATGAAGTAAACTTTGAGCAAGGAAGATGTGCAACAGAACAACTGCAGCTAGTCACATTTAGTTTATGTGAACACCAAGAGTTCCAAGCCCTTTAATCCTTTTCAATGTCCAACCTGTAATGCCTCCAAAGCAAGATCCCTTGCTAGTGGTGGCATCCCGAGCACCCCATAGGAATTCAGATGACTCATTTTCAAAGAGTTAGAAACTGCTATGGTCATCAGCATACAAATAAAAACAGCATTAATAAACCCAGTGCTCAGAAAACAAGTAGAACCTGAAAAAACCCCATGTTTTTAAACTACAGAAATTCGCTTTCTTTTGATCTTTTATCTTTCTACTTCACCTGTTTTTAAGGGTTTGTTTAGTCAGGTTTTTAACTTCAGGGTGTGCTTAGGTTCATGCTTTTTTTCTGCAGCCTTGACAGCCAGATATTTACCTGGAAAGGAAGCTTTGATTTACGGGCATTAAATGACTCCTGAAGGTAAACCCTTAGGAGCACCAGCAATTATTGCAAGAACTGGGAGCCTCTAGTAGTAAACACGTATTTCTCCCTCTACTAACTCATCCAACAGATCTACACCAAATTCCTTCATTTTCTTTTCCTCTGAGAAATGCTGTTTGCTTTGTGTTACAGAAGTTGCTATAGAGGTAGATCAGAAGAGATAATGTAAAATACTCGTCAAATTTTTAACATTCGCTTCATTTGTGTTCCTGGCTCCAGAATTCATTTGTTAGAAAAACTTTAGTGCACAGATATGCAAGGAATATTTTTGGATGTGCTAGAAAATATTCTAACTATAAGCATGGAGTTGCTTTTTTGAGAAAACTTCATACTATTATCCTACTTCTAATTGGAATAAAAATAAAACATGCAACGCAGATAACCCATCTAGTCAAATATTCCTAACTCAGCTTCAAGATGCACTATTAACCAGTAATTATTGACTCTAAAATGTATGGAAAATACTGCAAGCCACTTTTGTGAACAGAAATAGAATACATAAGGACAGTTACTTATCAGGAATTATTTCTCCACACATCCTGGCATGTATTTAAAACTCCCTCACCTGCTGTGCAGCACCCAGAGAGTGAAAGGAGAAAGAGGTTAAAGATGGCCTTGGAGCATCTTTGTGAAAGACCTGCCATTGATGGCTAAAAAAGCCTAAAGCAAAATACAGAGACATTTTCCTCAGGGTGCAAGAATTTAGCTGAAAAGGGTTTTCTAGCATTGGAGCTGGGTCACTGTAATCTTCAACAGAAACAGAGGACAAATTTGAAGTGAATTGTGGTAGAAGAGTGAAATGTTGCCATAAAAACAACCTAGGGAAAAAAGGATTCCAGATACAGGCAGGTTTCATCTTTGTAAAGAGAAGCACATAAAGTTATCAGAGATGTGTTTTAAACATTCTGAAAGTGGGAGACAGGTTAAGTGCCTTGGTCAAATCCAGGTACAAAGAACCATAAACGTTAGAGCAGGATCTGATCATGTAAATAACATTCCTTGAACTAGGACTTTGTTAAACTTGCTATAATTTTCTGTATAGACAAAGAATTACTAAAGAAAACAACAAGAGTAACAGCTTGTAATTAAAACTGAGAAAAAATGCAAGCCAGGTATTGGTGAACAGCAGTTATCCTTAAATAATAACAGATTTTATGTTGATTAAGAAAATGTATGATTTGATTGAATCCTTAACAGCACTCACAGTTAACTGATTAAAGTTAACAAATGAGATTTTTATACCTCTCACAACCTCTTTTTTCTTCTTTAATGAGGAAGAGGCAGAATCTCAAAATGCCTCGTTCATCTCCCACCAAATTCAGGAATGGAATCAAAAATTAAAAGTTATTCCTCTTCTCCCAAATGACACAGTCCAAATTTGAGGGAGAGCCTCTGATCCTTTCGTGTCAGAGGATTAAACGAATTTAAAATCTTCAAGAGAAGCGTCTGGTGAAGAAGCTCTGAAATCTCAGAACTGCGCTTTCAGTCCATGACAGCACTAAAAGATTAAAATTTAAAATTGAGAAGACCTACAGTACAAAGTGTGCACATTTATCTGTGGGCATTATTTAAAAGCCTGTTTGAAGTCAACTGATGACTTTCCAGTTAATTTGATGAGTTTTAGAGTAGGACCCATGATATAATAAACAGTTTTATGCAGTTACTGTCACACCTGTCAGCAAAATGAGACTTTAACAATTCATTCATGTGGCTCAAACCAAACCAGCTCTGTTATAGGAAAACTTAAAACAATCCAAATAGAGACAATCTTGTACAGATGAAGACTCAGACCCTCTGTAAGATGCTGTATATTAGAAAAGTGTTAATACTGAGCTTTTGATGTAGGTGCTCTCCTGATTTTATGCTAATTGAACAGAACAATTTTTGCTGATAAAATTAGGTCAATTACATTTAATTGGATCCATTAAACCAACTATAAACTTATTAATAATTTGTAGACCTCAGTTGTCAGATTTTTCTTCATCTTAAAGTTCCTTGCTTTTGTTTCATTGCCTCACCTCTCATCCTGCAATCCTAGTGAAAAAAAATAAACTCCTCTGTCAATATCTCTTTCAAAGTTTCATCATTCACATGTTATGAAAATTCTACATATTTCTATTTTGGCTTCCATTTCACAGCAGCAGCAGCAGAAATACCATGTAGCTGTGTTCAGATATGTGGAATTTACCCAGCAGTTGTCCCCAGATTTTTCAAAAAACCCTCACATTGGTACAAAATTGTACCTATCTGCAAATCTATCAGGAATTAAAGCACTGTAGTCCACAAAAAGGAAAAAGTTCTTCTGAGCAACTTAATTTTTGTCAGGTTAAGTAAATTCAGCAGAAATATGGGGCTGTACATCACATGACAATTAGGTACCCAAAAAGGATATGCCTTTTAACAAAAAAGACATTTTGAATTATTGGTGTGTTATTTTTGATGCCCAGACCAATAAATCTGTCTGAATCCAAGCTCTTCCAAAGACAACTTGCATGTTTTTGTTAAACATATATTGCAAATGATAATAAATTAAAATTGCTCCCAAAAGTTCTACTGCATTCCATTTCTTATTGAAAGCTCACAAATGTAACTTCCCAAAAATGTGGTGTATATGAGGTATATAATTTAGTTTCAGAGTATGTTTATATTACATTTCTAGCTCATAATTTGATTTTTTCAGCAGCTTTTCTCAAATTGATGTGACCTTACAGTGTACACAGTAGAACTGTTCTAATTTAAAATGCTCTGAGTTTCAACCACTTTTTTTCCTAATCAACTAACCATCAAATTTAGAAGAAAAGTTGCAGATTTTTTAAATATGAAGATACAAGAGTAGATCTTCATAAAGTATCTGAATCTCAATATTAATTCCTCCTGTTGCCACATTCCAAGAAAGAAGCTTGTCCATAACTATCTCCTATAATGGATAATATCTCCTAATGGATTATATTTCCTAAGGATAATTATCCTCCATAATGGATAATGTATTTAGGAAAAGGTTTGGTCATAACTCTTTAAGATTTTCAAAACAAATGCTTAGACTGTTACATCTCTATTCCATAGACACACAAGATATTCAGAAGTGTCCATAATTATTTTGCAAGGGTTTTTTCACTTGTTCTCCTCTTTCACAGCATCTTGTTAAGAAATAAGAGTTACTTGAGGGTTTTGAGTTGCACACTTAAATTATCTAGAGCACAGGGAGAGGAAGATTGGGGTTTTTTAGTCACAATTATGCCCTTATAGACTGATATGCAGCATTGATATTCCTTCTTAGCAGTTATCAGCTTGACCTCTAATGAATAGAACAGATTTATGGGAAACTCATTTAGGAGTCAGGTTATGACTTTGGTGATTCATAGTGGCTGGTAATTAAGAGCGTGTGCTGAACAATTCATGAGAGCTCTAAAAATTGAACTTCTGCACTGTAAACTGGAGGGTACTACAGAGACAAGGGGGTTTGGGTTGGATTTAGTGTTTGCTGGTCACAGGAATAACAGGAGGTAGCTGTGATCAGTCTCATTTCCCATTTCCTTTGTTCTGCCCTAGCATTCCATTTTATCCAATCACTACGAGTATCATAAAATGGTTTGTGTTGGAAGGGACCTTAAAGATTGTTTCATTCCAATGCTCTGCCATGGGCAGGGACACCTTCCACCAGGCCAGGTTGCTCATGGCCCCACTGGACACTTCCAGGTTTGGGGCAGTCACAGCTTCTCTGGACAACCTTTGCCTCACCACCCTCACAGGGAAGAATTTCTTCCTAACATCTTATCTAAATCTGACCTCTTTCAGTTTAGAGCCCTTCCCTCTTGTCCTGTCACTCCAGGCCCTTGCCCCAGGTCCCTCCCCAGCTCTCTTGGAGCCCCTTTAGGCACTGGAAGGGGCTCTAAGCTGTCCCCAGAGCTTTCTCTTCTCCAGCCTGAACATCCACCCCCAGCTCTCCCTGCCTGTCTCCTGAGCTGAAGTGCTCCAGCCTTGTGATCATCTCTGTGCCCCTCTGGACTCACTCCAGCAGTCCCATGTTCTTATGCTGGGGGCCCCAGAGATGGAAGCAATACTCCAGGTGGGAATCTCATGGGAGTGGACTGGAGGGGCAGAATTGCCTCCCTTGACCTGCACAGTGAACAATGTAAGCATCAAACTTTGAAGGCTCAATGTAATGCCTAAGTTTATTTAGTAATTATTATATAACAAAGTTCTTTACTGTAGTATTGTTTCAAATACTGTAGACAAATAGAGAGACAGAATTGTAGTTCACTGTCTGTGAAAACAAAAGTAGTGTTTAGCTCCTTCTTTTGTTGCAGATTGAGGTGTGCACACAGTGTTGCTGCTTTCTATACTCTGCTCTCCTCAGCTTTCCTGGGACTGCAAACCAAACTGTCTCTTCATTTTTCCTCATACATATCATTATTTATGTACATAAGTACATACAAACACAAGAGCTGCGAATAGAGGTAAACACAGGTGACTACAGATTTGTGGACTGTTTTCCCAAATTTTCCACAGCAGCCTTGGCTACCTACCCACCACATCCCCTAGATGTCACCCAGGATCTTATTTTTTCATTGCCTACAAACATCCCTTGACAGAAGGGAGCTTTCGCCTACCTTTCTGTATAGAAACAAGCTGAGAAAAACGTAACAAGAAACGACAAGCAAAAGGCTTCTGGTTGGATGCTGTTCCTCATGCTAACAGCTCATGACCTTTTGTGAAAGGTCTTCAGTGACTGCTTTACAACAGCAATGTTTCATCGTGTTTCAATATTTGAACTGGAATAAAAATTTTGCTTATGCTGAGGATGAAGAGAAAGTCAGAACTTTTATGTTTCGGTTCAGTATTTGTCTCAGTTTCCCAAATGTCCTTCAGGTTTCCACACTATCCAAGACCTTTCACTCAGTTCGGGTTTCTCCCTCAAGTCAGACTCATGGGGAGCTTTTCTTGCTCCTCAGGATGAAGTTTCTACTTTTATCAACAAGCTCCCTGCAATTTGAGATAGAAGTTTTACAAGGGTGATGCCAAACTTGCTCAAACCCTGGACACATCAGCTGGACACTCTCAACTGAGTAGAGATCAGGATTTTCAGAAAAAGCTTTGATTTTTCTCCACTGCATTCTTTCCTCAATTCTACAAGTAAAAATAAATACATCTACTTTTAGCAATGCAAATACAGAGTCAATGGCATCCCGTGTGGCAGCAGAGAGCAGGTTACAAGACAGGCTTAAAAGGAAAATTTCAGTTTCCCTGAAAATTGATCCGCTGAACACTAAAAATTGTATAAGCACTACTACCTTGTGCAGCACTCTGTGCTGCTACTTGGTCTTGTAAAAGTTAAAAATTGGTTTTATTCATGTGAACAATCCCATTGATGTCTTACGTACAAAAAGCTAAAAGCATGATTGATTTTTTTCCCAGGCAAGATTAGCACTTATGCTAATTCACTCCTGCAGTATTATTCCAGTTCCCTTTATAAGAAAAATACATTAAATAGTTCTTTATGGCAACACTAAGAGCAGAGGAAAATAATTTTCAGAGTTTCCTCCAAACTGTATAGTAAAGTTATATTTGATCATCTTCCAGCACTTTTTCTTCAGAAGAAAACAGCAAGATATGCACACAAAAAAGTGTGCAACACATCAATAAAGAAAGATTATTCCAAGTACTAATCAGGAGGAG
>NW_008236180.1:6708349-6744029 GCF_000691975.1 Corvus brachyrhynchos
GTGTCTGTTAGCATGAATTAGATAAACCTATCTTTCAACAGTTTCAGTTGTTTTTACTTCAGAGTGAGACAAAGAAAAGACATTAAAGATTACTGACAACCTGTATATTTGTCCTCCTTTTTTCTACTTCAAACACAGACTGACTCCTGTATTTATGTTTTCCTGAGTCAAGCAACAGATCTAATGAGCTGCTCTATTTTTATTCTCTTTTTGTGAGAACATTCTTTGAACAGCTTTTTTTAAAAGATAGGGGTTTTTTTTAAAATTTTCATTGTTGGAAAATGTAACAATTACACTATGTAGACAACTGCAGCTGGATTCAGAGCAAAGTTACTTTGAATATTCTTTATATCCTGAACTCCTCACTTCATTACATACTGAAACTGCTCTGGGAAGATAACCATAGGTGGATGTAAATTCCAATTTGAAACCAAATGTAAAGCATGTTTCCAAGAATGCATAATTAAGCAGCATTTGTTAGAGTCAATTTGAGTGCATAAATTATTGAACATGGGTTAATTTTGGTTGGATTAAAAGCACCACCTGTTCACTTCTATAAAAAATACCATAATTTCTGTTTCAGTAATGTATTTAATTCTTACATATTTGGTTTCATCCTTTCAGGATGCAGTTGGTTTATGAATACCCTCCAGTACTGAGAGAGTCAACACATGCCCCATTTATTTGCTCTTCAATAGTGAAACACTACAATTCCAAAGGTGTTTTCCAGTCCACTGCATGTAAAGGTTGAAATGCTGCAAGGCAAATTGCTGTTCATCAATGAAGTTCAGAGCAATAGTGGGAGTTACTGCTCCATGGCAGCTTTTGAGATGCAAGACTCAATGATTGCTGCAACACAGCTACTTATTGAAGGCTCTCACAGCAGTTCCCCTATTCTGCTCCTCTCACTGGCTGTTACATTCCAAACTGCTGTGGAAAATGTTCCTTTCACCTTCTCATGTAGAGTTGTTTCCAAACGACAAGCTTAAAAATGGGTTTACAACTGTGAAGTTTAAAAAGGGGCTTGATAGACTGCGGTGAGCTGCAAGCAATTGCTGTGAATATTTCAATGCAAATCTCTTCCCACTAAATCTTTCAACTTTGGTGGTAGGATGAACCCTTGACTTGCTTAGCATCTGAGGAGGAGGCATGAAAATTCACAGCTTTGAAGGAAACCAAGGAAATTACAAGTCAACTAAAAATCCATGTGGATCCACAGGACATGGACCCTGTGGTACTTGAACCCCATTGATTTTTTTAAGCAGAGATTCACAGCTGTACCTTAAAAAGAGACCTGTCATACTCTGCTGTAGCATTTTTATCTTTAGTTAGTGCAGAGTGACTGTCCTCCACAGTCCCGTGTGCCTGAAAGAGGCCATTACATCAAGGGACAGGGTTAAAAGTTTATAAGGTAACAGTTGTTGAAATATGCTGTTCAAGGAATATATTCATAAGCTGCTGCTTGGAAAAAAAGGAAAAATATACCAGTGGAAGAATTTATCCAAGAAGTTCTCCTTTTAAAAGTATTCTAGGGACACTGTCAGTTCTTGGAACAAGATGAAGTGAGTTGTAGACACTACAAAAGCATTACTGTTAGCAGCATCAGATGTTCAAAGGAGAGATACATTTAAAGCTTTTCAGTGTAGGGGACACTGTGGGAATTCTGTGGAAGCAGGATCAGAGACACCCTCTCTCCTCTTCAGCTGTCAAATTCAAACCCCCAAGTGTTCAATTTCATCAGTAGATATGTTGAAAAAGGAACCCATGAAAACAAGCTCAGTGCAATTGCAAGGCTGCAATACATGAGCATGGTGACAAGGCAGCAACAAGATTAAAATGTTGCTCAGAAAAGGAAAAGAGTAATTTCCAATCCCCAGCAGAATTGAGAGAGAGCACCAGAGACCACGCATGTGTGGGAACCCTCGGAAGGCACCCCATCTCTCTCCTGCTTCTCTTTATTCCTCCATCTTCACAACAAATTTTAATTAGACATCTTGAGTGCTTAACTGGCAGAGAAGTGGAGTGCAAGGACAGTAAAAGCTTCATGAAGTATGACAAGAGAAGTAACAGGGAAACAAATGCAATGAGAGCTGAATTTTGAATAAAGGTGAGTCACTTTTCCTTTGCAGGAGTTTGGGCCCTCGTGCCTAAATATATTACTGCAGGTAGCTTTATTGCTATAAGCTTAAACTTCTTATTACAGCTCTGGCACCTCAGTCTAAATTCAATAAACTGATATGCAAAGTATTGGTCCCTCATATCCCAGAAGTGTTGCCAGAATTACATCTCCTTATTCATAAAAACTCTGTTATCTCATAGAATTCACTGCAAGTGATGAACTTCTAGCAAGTCACTCAGCAGAACAGAGTACAGACCTTTCTTATGGTATGTGGTAGAGACTGGCACCAAACACTAAAGCTGTGTGACTCCTGGTGATCTCATCCTGTAGCTGTTCATGCAAAAAATTGTTTTTCTCTTTCACTTCCCTCAGATCCAGACCTTTTGATTTTGGTTTGATGTGCGGATTCGAAAACATAACTGTGAAATCAACTTGGTTTCACCTGACTTAAAGTCAAAACCAGTCAGTTTTATACACTTCCCATAATACTTACAAGCCTTTTCAGACCAGCCAATCTTTTCTTCGTGACCCTCATGCAAATTTCCATCTTTTTCTGGATGGAAAACAAACTTCCATTGTGTAGAAGGCCTACACAGCCTCCAGTTACCGCAATCCTAATTTACCTAATCACCACTACAGCTTACAAGCTCCAGCATTTGTAAAACATTTACCATCTAGTTAAAAGCAGCACAGGATGCTTGTAAAGAATATTTTTATTTCTATATGGTACCAGGAGAATATGTTAGCATTTTTCTTTTGATGTCAAGTGCTATCTACCAAACAAATCCACACTTTTTTTAAATTCAAGAGAATGCAAAGTAGGTGGAGAGACTGCATTTGTAGGTTTATGGTTCTTATTTAAGCAGCTGCTTACATAAATCCTCAGGTATGTATGATTAATTATTTGCTTTCTAATCCTTGTTCAAAAGAATGCATCTGCTTTTATGTTTAAATCAGGTTTTAGTAGCCTTTTTAAAGCATTTGACAAACTAAAACCGCAGACACCTGTACATTCAAAAGAGTTCTTGTAATGCTATTGATATTCATCTGTTCCTCAGCACACCTTTGCAAGGGCTGTGATGAGCTGTCACGCATGATCTGCTTGCTGTGTTACTTGGAGTTGAGTATATTTTCCACAAGTATGTTTTCCACAATTGCACATTTCACAGAGGAGAGTCCAAACTCTAATGTAGATAATGGATATTAGGCTAAAAACATGGACATTAGAGGAAAACAATCTGTGGGAATATACCACAAGTTTAATGATTATGTTTAGTGCATCACCTGACAAATCAGATTACAAAACTTGCATTTGGTGCGTAAAAAACATTTTCAAGGCAAATCTACTGACATGGAAAAATCTTGAATTAAATCCTTTACAAAAGCTTTCATGTTTAAGCTTTGAGACTGACTATAAAACCTGAATAAGTGCCCCCAGAGCCTGTTCCTTTGGAAGGGTGGTTCACTTGTCCCGTACTTGGATGAGACAAAGCTGAACCTCACCTTTTCCTCAGCAGAAAGCTTGAGCCAGAAATGAACAGCCTATTGTAAGTTATTGCAGAAGGTAAAACAAGAGAGGTGCTGTGATGCAGCTCCCTAAAGCAGAGCAGCACCTTTACCAGCTCTTTTATCTGGTGACTTATCTTTCAGAGGACATTTATCACACTGCTTCCTCCACTTAAATTCATGCTGGATGCTGATGTGAATGCTGCAAACAACCTCAGAAGTACAAAAAAGAAATTGATAAGGACCTGATAAGAAACACTGTCTAACCATCTCCTGTAGCAAGGCAGAAATCAACTGTGTCAAAATTGAAACACTCTACCATAAACATTGCTTATATGGATACTTCCTAACTTCTCCCTAAATTGGGACCTTCCGCACTGGATTTGGGTCATGGAGTTTTCTTTAGTGCTTAATTACTCCACATTTTATTGTGCTCCATTATCTGAGATAAATGTAATCCATGTTGAACCATTCAGTCTATTCATGGCACATGCGATACAAAGCCTTGTTACATCAAGCTCGCTGCCAGCGATAACTCAACTATTTTCCATTCAATTACAGAACACACTGATTTTCCTGAAAAATCCTGCTGAGTCACCTCAAATTCAATTTCTCATTGAGAATTCAACTAAATTACTTGCCCATGAATTAACAATGCTGAATGCTAATACAGACATTGAATTATATTACATTTCAGTGACTAGAAGATGTAATTGCAGCTGGCAAGGTCTGCTTCATTTTTTTTCCTTCTTTTCCAGTTTTGACTTAATGATGCTGCCTTTTAAACCCAATACTCTGTGACAAAAACATGCCATCATCATTTTGTGGGATTTAGAATGCATCCCATCAGATCACACAAAAAATTTTTCTGTTTCATCTGCTGAATACAGCTCAGACATCTTTTTGGGGGTGGTCTGGTGGGCTGTAGGCAGAACTGTGTTAACTGTTCCTGGGTTTGCTCACTAAAAGCTGTTATCCTGAACCAAATTTCAGTGCATGAAACATTTCTTGGTTAGCACAGTCACCTGCTGGCAAGTAGAGTAAGCAAACATGCAATCCATGTAGGACAGACACAATTAACTCGCTCTTTCCTCAAAGAACAAACATGTTCTCTAGCATAGACTTTTTTATTAATCTCCAGTCCTTCAACTCAAGTAATAAAAATCTTAATCTAGACAAAATTAAAAAGCCAATCCAAATTATAGAGTAACTCCCAAATCCCACCTAGCTAATTACTGACAATCCCAGACATTCTTAATAGCTAACTAAACCTGATTAGGTATGAAAATTAAGCTGTAATTCATTAGAACAGTATTTCTGGCACATGGAAATAACACAAAATTGTTATCTGCTACAGGATTTTGAACATAGTCACATGAAGATGAAGGCAACTATTGCCCAGAAATTTCAAACCAGCAAGATGTTTAGATTTGGAGCTTGATTTTGGTTTTATTTAGTAAAAATTGCCTGCTTGAAGCAAATTCTGCATTTATTTCTTCTGCAAGATAAACCAAAGACTTTCTAGGGGTACGAATATTTCAGAATAATTGAATCTGTGATGGAGTTTTTCTTCCCAAGAAAGCAGGAGAGCAGGTGTGGAGATCTTCTGCTGTGATCCAATGAGATGGATGAGGAACTAAGACTATGGAGCACAGCTGAGTAAATCTGGTAGGGACTTTTCCACTGTTTTCTCTTTTACACTGAAGTCACTGGTGTGTAATGAGGATTACTTCAGTGATAGTAGAATAACACAAACATACTGACAACTTAAATAACAATAAAATAATATACTGACATTGAGAGCTTAAAACATACTCATCCATTAGTACCTGCAACAATGATGTGAAATTCACGTGCAAACAAACTCATATATGGACCTTGCACTTAGTTTGAAAATTCCAGCAAAATACTTTGCAACAGCATTTGCTGTGTCACCAAAATTCAAACATTTTTGCAGCGTAGCTGAGTTTCAAGCAGAACAAACCCTACCTGGCTTCCTGGCAGTCAGCCCAGTAACAGTTCCAGTACAACTGCCTAGAAACTGTGGGCTCTGGAGTATTGGCAAAGAATTTCATGTTCCAGTTGTCCCAAAAATCAAACAAAATTTCAGAATATTGAAACTTGAGACAGAGACTTACATTGCACACAAGTTCAGACAAAGTGAATTATTCAAACACTTGTTTTCAGGTGCAATTACTGAGTAGGTACACACACACACAGTTCCCCCATTTCTAACTGCATTTCCTTGTGTAATATATGCACTTCTAAATAGCAGAACAAACTTACTGACAATGTACTGAAGTTATTCTTCCATATAGATTAAAAATGCAGATAATAACTACTGGAAGAAAGGTAGTAACATTAAAATAGAGTGTATTTTTTTGATGTTAATATCATTCTGGATTCAGAATGATATTCATATCCAGCCTCTAAATAAGTTAGTGCCTGGAATGCCTCATCTGCTGTTTTCTTAAATTGTCATGTTGCTATAAATGGCTAAACCACTATTTTTAATGACAATTAGCAATAGATGTCAAGAGATGTTCTGCTGACTGTGATACTTCTTTTTTTGTACATTTTTGGACTTTCTTGTCCTTGTGGCTTAAAGTAACTTTTCCTGTTTTTACTTCTTTAGAGTAATAGATAATTTACTAAGCTGACTGGAAATTTAATCAGTTTTTATTGGGTTTTCATTTTTAATGGGAAGGATTTGTAATTTTGATAGTTTAAGTACAGTCTCCATTCCTCTCTCTGGTTACATCAGCTTTGCTCTATCTTCCAGTATGGATAAGTCATTGATACAATTCTACAAATGGAGTTAATTTAAGGTTGAAAGCTGAGTCACAGCAAGAGACTCCAGGAGCCATTCAAGCTAAATTATAAACTGGATCCTTTAAGGCACTGCTGTTAATTCCCAAAACCAACCTGAGCACTGAAGAAGCACTGAAGAAGATGGCAGCCAACCATCTCTGCTCCTACTGCTGTAAAGGGGATGGCAAAGGTTCCCAGAGGATCCTGGAGATCTCCAGAAAACTGATAAAACAGTGAACAAATATATGAGCAAAATGCTCCTGTCCAAACCTGGAGGAAGCCTATCAGAATGCAAATAAAATCACACAAGTCTTAAGCCATGAGGTAGGAAAGCAACTTTCTATCAAGATGTGCATTCTTGTGGTCTTTTTGTACTCGAGCATTACAGGCTTGTGAATGATTACAAATGTTGGCACTTGAGGACTGACTAAGCTTGTGGGAACAATGTACTTCTCTAGATGATTACCAGCCATTCATCTGGCTAATGTGAGGCCAAATCTGGCCTGACTGCCTGGCTCAAGAGAATATTATTAACTCTGCAGTCAGGTTGCATGTGCCAAGTAGGATGAGCCCCAGGAGGTGAAGGCACAGGAGTGAGAGCTAATGCTGCCACCCAGAGCACAAAAATGGACTCACTCACCAGCAAAGACAGGACAGGCTTTTTTCACATCGAAACTGCACAGACTTCGAGAAACCTTTCATGGCAGTCAACATAAAAAATAAAAATATACATAAATAATTTTGGTTTTTAATTTACTACATCTTTGACCAGCTTAAAACAACTCCTTTCATTCTTCCATCGAAACATCCTCACCAGTAAAGGGTGACCTTAGGAAACCATGTTTGAAAACAGTTAAGTACATTTAAGTGTTATTGATTGCACAAGTAATAGCGCCAAAAGTGATTACACAGTGTGGTACTTACAAAAATAATTACACTTCAGAAAATCAAAATTAATTTGTACACTTCTGCTACACTTTTGAAGTTGTTGACATTTCATTGTAGTGCTCCTAATGAAATGAAAATTATTAATAATTGTTTCTACTTCAGTGTGACAAATGTCATTTAGGTTAGGATGTGAATTTTTCAGTACCTCATCAGATCACTAAGTTGACTTTTGGCTCATGTTAATTTGAAAGGGGGGTTATTTGTATTTATCAGATGCAAGTCTACACAGCCCAACCATATTATGAGCACTATGTTTGCTAGTTCCTAACTGTGAAACATTTTATGTGGTGTAGTCTCTTTTCTTAGAAATCACTCTAAAGGTGTAAAAGCAATGGAAAATTAAGTTCCCTGGACAAAAGATTAAAACTTTTCTTCTTCAAAACACTTTACCAGCAAAATGGTATAAAATAAACCAGTGAAATTAGCATAACCCCAGGCCCACTACCTGAAGGACCATTTCCTTTTTATTCCCCTAACAAGCAAATTTAGTCTTATTTTAACATATAGTGAACTACGTTTTTCAGTGGAAAATAATCAAATTAATAGCAAAAGATGTGTAAAGCAAAATATGCCACAGTACTTGTCTCATACAGCACATCACTCCTATAAAGTTATATAGTTAGCACAAATAAAGTAATTCAGCTTCGAAAATACTTTCAATAAAGATACTTAGGGCTTTTAGAGCATTTTAAAAGTATTAAATCAGTAAAATTAACCCATGCAATACCTGAAGACCCTTACTTGTTCCAATTTTACAGTCAGGTGAAGTGACAAGCAGATGATTTGTCTGGGCAATTACAGCAAACCAATAACAAACCTGCAAATAGAGTTTTGGAAGACCTGTCTCTAGGCTGCTCAGGGAGTTCTCGTCTACTCCCCTCAATTTTGACAGGAGTCTTTGCCTCGGGACACCCTATCAAGATTCAAGTTACTTTCCAATAGCTGATCTAAAAGTGCATAGAATGAAACATCTGGGTTTTGACAATTTTTAAAAAGAAAAGCCGTGATAAGAATATAGAAGCTTCATTTTTCACAAAACCCCTTATATTTTTCACCATTACTGTTAATCTATGGATGGACAAAATTGGAGAGTTTCAATCTAAAGAGCCATACAACTGTCCTGTCTAAGTGCTATGTGAGCAGTACTTTCAGTCATATAAAAATAATTATGTTAGGCTGAGATAACTGGCCTGGATGTGTAGTGGTTTCCCAAGAAAGAGGTATTATCAAGAACCGGTGTTGTAAAACCCAAGCCTCATGCAATGATGGCTGCATTAATATTTTAAAAGTTTTATCACTTATCCAGAGCTTATTTCACTAGGCCTGATTGATGATGAAATCCTGGTTGTAGTGGCCACACAGAATACAGGAGCCTGCTGGAGATCTGCTTGCCCTGTACTTGGGAAATGGGTGCTCCAGCTTTTCCAGTTGTTACCACAAATCCAAATGGCACATTGACAGGTTGGAAAGAACAGCTTGCATAAAGCCACCCATTCGGTAACTCTACTTTGTTTACAGAACTCCAAAAAAATAAAACTAAAGAAAGTAACAGCATATATGTTTTTACTAGATCAGGATAGAGTTTTTCTTCCTTTGTTAGCACTGAAGACACACGGTAAACACAAAATGCTTTGGTCTGATTTCTATAGTACTTTGCAATTAGAGACTGCAAAGGAAGGGCTATTTAAGGGACTTGTTTTCTCAGAAATACAAGAGGATATCCAACACGGTGACAAAAGCAGTTTAAGTGGTCAAACTACAGTAGCAAATAAGCAGCCAAACAGTCTGGCACAGCCAGAGCTATCTTTTGATTATAACCATGCCCCACTTCTCACCCACACTGATAACAAGCTGTTTCACCTACAGCAGATAAGCACAAACCTCCCCAAATAAAACACTTGCATCAGTTCTCCCTCCACAGTCTCATCAGCAACTTTCCACTTTTTTCCTAATAAATATGTTAAACAGAAAAATTAAATAAACTAGAAAGCTACATCTTTATTTTTATCTTGTGCTTTCCTCCCTTATTCCTTTCACCTATAAATCTCTGGTTTATCCCTGCTCAGTGTTATCATACTCATGATATTTAGATTGGTGATGTTTATTTCTCCTACAGTCCCAGTTCTCAGGCTCTTAAGATTGTTTGAGAATCCCAACTTCAATTTAAAAATCCTTATATTGCTAGCTCTTAGGTTCTGGAGAACCGTATGAAAGTATGACTCAAGTGTACTCTAAAAGCTCTGTGTGAAAGGCAAAGAAAAGGTTTATTCTGAACAAAACAGAAAAAAACAGAGACTACATTCTTAATACACTTTTAGAATTGCTTGTTGGAGATTTTTTTAATTGCTAGGATTTATGAAGTAATTATGGGTAAGTGCCGTAATCTGATCACAAACAGGTATTTCACATAAACAGCACAAACCTGGTATAGCGTGTAACAGGCCAAGCATTTCCAAGGAGCACTGCCAGAACAGCAGAGGGTCAATATTAAATGGCCAGTAAAATCATCTCCTTGTACCACTCTCTCATAACACTGATGTATAAAGGGTGACAAACTAGGGCAGGCTTTGCTCTAGTGACATGACCCACTTGCTCACACTCATTCTGTAACCTGGTAATGCCATTCCCATACAGTGTCCCCCACCAAAACCACCCACTTGGCCCTTGGAGTCATTGGACATGCCCCCATTCCTCAGGCCAGCAAACAGCCCATAAGAAAAAACATTCCAGATAGTTTTCTCGTGCATATCCCATCGCAGGGAAATAATCTGCTCTGCCCCAGAACCTAACAGGGCTGCCTTTACCACAGCAGAGCCCTACTGAAGAACACTCCACACACTTTCACACAGTAAAATCTGGAATATCACCTGAATTTCTGCATAATCAATACACTCTAAGCAGAACACCGACTGAAATTAGAGCCGGCCAGCAGCCTCTGATGGGAAGCTCTCTCAGACTTACCTCTGGCTTTCTTCACAGGAATTAGCCTGTGCTACAGTCATAAAAGGGTGGAAATCAAATCCTAAATTGCTCTGGGGACAGAGCAGGAGGTGCTAGTAGCCCTCGGTGCTGTGGGAACTGGCGAGGTCCTGAGGTGCAGCTCCAGCTGGGCTGAGCACCAGCTGGCTCTCGTTTGGGGGACGGGTGGTTTTTCAGCACAGGTGTTTCTGCTTACCCCGTTACCCCCCCCCCCCTGTGAGGAGGTATAAAAGCTGAGATAGGTGCTATGAGTGCTCTTTTAGCCTAGCAGGGGCTTCTTCTGCTTGTAGGTAGCACAACTTCAGCTTCCTGTGGTGTGGGTGTTCAGCCATACGTGTGACTAGCCATGTTCTGGTTTGGATGGCTCCATCTTTAGCCCCAGCAGAGGGTAAGTCTCTGTTCTTGGCTAGAACATGGCATATTCCGGGTGCCAATGAGTTGCCATGGGGTTCTTGGCAACTCACACACTGCTGGGGGGAATAGGTGGGTAGCCAGAGGCTGGGGATGGTGCACCAGGTATCTGGTTTTTTGATCAGCCTCCCTTGTGTGGGAACTGGTTTGTAAATCCCTGGCTAGAAGCTCGAGAGCTACAGAGTGTGGATTTTAACCTATAAGCCCTGGTTTCACAAACTGCCACAGAAATACTGTCAATGGTGATTGCATGTCCAGCCCTGTGTGTGTTCACGTTGTTCTGACTTGTGGGTCCTTGTAGGAGTTTGCTGCTGAAGGAGCTGAGGTGTGGAGGGAAGCTGCTTTTTTCTGTGTGTTCAAAAGAGATGCAGACCTGGTTTATTCTGCTGAGTGGGGAACAAGAATAAAAACAAACATAAGAGAGCTAGGCTGTGTGAGAAATCTGAAAGGCAAAAACCTTGTGTTTTATTGACTTGAAAGCTGTGGCCTAAATAAGCAAGAGTGATGGAGGGGGGGAAAAATCTCAATTGCTGTAAAGTGGAGCCAGGTAGGCAGGTGCTGTATGTGGTAGTACTGCTTCACTGGTTCAGAATTCCTTTATGTTCTTGGAATTGTTGCTAAGGGTTTGCAAAGAAGCTTTGAACTCCTCACAAGTGTCTGTGTCTGGAGAACTTATGAGCTGGTTCACTAATTACAGAACAGGGTGGAAAGGTTACAGCTAAAAAGCTGTAATATAGGCAGATCTGCAAACCTTAATTGTACTTTGGTTTTGCTCCTGTTCAGGCTACAGTTGGAACATCATTTAGAGGTTAGTGTATTGCTCAGAGGTATGAATAAAGATCCTTAATTAACACCATAGCAAAGAACTTTGGTTACTTATTTGGTCTGAAATTTTAAAAAAATGGTTAACTGAATAATGATATATTCCCCTGAAGTGAAAAATTTGCACCTTACTAATATTTCTTTCAAAACCTCTTGATTTTAAATTAAGAGTAGAGGTTTTGTGATTAAACCCCTGGGTAGAAATTCAGTAGATTTGAGTTCCATTCTCAAGTCTGAGCCAGCCTCATTATGTGACCCTGGGTTAGCTGTTGGTCACCAGGGCTGACTTTCCAGCACCCATCTGCTTTTAATTGCCAGTACAGTCCAGCTGAGAAGTTGCCAATGGGACTAGCAGGGCTTTGTGCATTAGCTGCAGTTGACTTTGGATCACCCTTTTGTCTGTCTGTTTCCCAAATGTATGTATGGAGAGCCAGGCTCTGGTTAACTGGGATATTGGAAGCATGTATTAATTAACATTGTGCCCTGCTGAGAAATTACAGATAAGAGAATTTTCTAAGTACAGAAATACATTTAGTACAATAAAATAGCAAAATATTAATGCTACTGTTGTCTTTTCCGAATGCAGTGTTAGGGTAACAACTTAGCAACTTTCTATGTTGCCTCTAAAGTATAAGACACTATTGCATAGTTTTAAAATGTCTAATTTCTATGTCACTAGAAGAAAACAAAGAAATATGTCCAAATATTTCCTCTTGGGAAAAGCTTGTCTGGTGATACCCCTGTAGTTGTTTAAGAAAGGTAATTTGGTTTTTGTGCCAGCACCTTCTAGGCTGTCTGTGCTCTTCTGGGTACTCAGGAGAAAAAAACAGCAACAAAAAAGAAAACAAACAAGAAACCCCAACAGTAAGCTGAAGTTCTAGACTATGAATGTGACACTTGTTTTGGGTGTAAGTCAAAAACATTAGTTAGTAAACAAAATTGAAGTTATTTTGGGGGTTAATTATTTTATTTATTCTCTTGCAGTTTAAACTGCTGCTGTTTCCTCCTGTGTGCTGTGCATTGTTTTGCTGTGGTATTTCAATGTAACAGAATTAACTGATACTGTCATGTCTGTGCCAGAGAAAACAAGCATGAATCTTGTGAGAAGAAATGAGTATGCTTGCTGCTTGTAGGGTTTATTCCAGTTCCTCCTATCAGTCTAAGCTCCTATCAGTCTGATGGGTTGGATGAAGAGAGAAAGTAGATTAGGAAGTAATGACTGGAGGAAAAATTGTATTAAGTTATTCTCACATTTAGATCAGGATCATTATAACTGGAATCTCAGGAGCTATTATTTTAAGCATTAGTGTATAATGCAGTACACTACATTAAGTTTTATGTACAGCATTTGGAGCCTTGGGATGGCTGCTGTAAACTTTCCATCACTGCTGGTTTGCACAATGACCTTTTATCTTCATTAGACAATACTCTGCAATTGCTCTAAGTATACCAGTATGGATTCTTTGGTGGTGTAAATTAGGATTTGTATTGATGTTAATGGGGCTGTTTGCATTTATTAGTATAAATTAGTTTTAGTATTCTCTCACATCATAAATCACAATGGACATCAGAAAAGTCATTTGGCAGCACTGATGTATAAACAGTAAAAATGAGAAAACAATTGACTCCATTATTCAATGCTTAGTGGCAGAAACATGTCTGAAGTGTGTGTGTGTTTCCAAAGCTTCACCCTTGATATGAAGCAATGGATGAACAGGAAGAATGACAAGGGATGAGCTCTAATAGAGAAGGCTGTTGGATGGGAAAGAATATCCCAAATCTAAACCTTTAGCCCCCTATTGTTACTGACAACTGCATTAAAAAATTTGAATTTCTGAGATGTTACCATAAAATAAATGCATAATACAAATAATAATTCATAGGTAGGTAAATGACAGCTAGTCAGGCAAGCCTGAACATCTGTTTCAGAGTGAATGAACACTGAGCACTTCTGGCATCTAGTGCTCTATTTTTATCCCAAAAATCCATACAATATTTAAACCCTTTTCATGCTGCATTTTGACTCATTATTCCATATTGAGATAATACAGGGCTGTGATTTCCTTATGTATAAAAAAGACTTGCTGGGTTTATTTGTCGAGGGAATTTGTAAGGAAAACTTGTATAGAATACAGAAATTTTGAGATAGCAGAAAGTATTTAATCATGGCAATGGCTTTTTCAAGTGATTTTTCTTTGTGACAAACCAAATACGTATTAGATTATTTGTGGATCAGTATATCTAACGTCAGCACACATTGCTGTTTATTGGTTCATTTTATCATGCTGAACTGTCACTAGCTTCTTATTAATCTGTCTCTGAAGGATCAAAATGCTTTAATAAATATGTTAGTTCCTTTAGATCTTGGGCTGAATTGAAACTGTTAGTTAAATGTACTGTGACTTTGAGTGAAGATACCTTTAGAGAGATTTAAAATGGGAGCATGTTATATAAATCTAAGTTTGACAAAGCAGAATGTATCTTTCTCTTAATGACCAATTACAACTCAAATAAAAAAGTAAAAAGCCCTTTTCTAGACAAAATGTGAGACTTCTTTGTTATGTGATATGACTGATTTATCAAAGGGATGATTAACTTTACAGTTTCATAGTGAAAGCTTATTGCTTATGTGGGGTGTTCATTTACATGTACAGATTGATGTGCTTTAAAGTCTGTACATATAATAAATACATGTATGGCACATGGGCTCAGAAAGGTGATCACCTTTCATTGCTATGAAGATGTAGATAAGAAATTAAGTTTTTAATTTTTTCAGGACATGAAAATTCATGTACTTTATTCGGCTGCCAGAGGCGAACAGGAGACGGCCTAAAGGAAAAGCAGCCCTTAAAAGGACTGCATGACTGTTCTGCAGAGGGAAGGGAATGTCTTAATGGCAGAGAGCTCATTTTTTGCAGAGTTAAAATAAGTGTGGGCTCTGAGCATATAGCAGTAAAGGTTTGGTTTCTATGAAGGGATCAAAATGTTGTGCAAGGAGTGGTTGAAGTACCACTGCTGTTTCAAAGGGGGAATGTGTTTTAATAACAGCATCAGATTTAAGGAAAAGGAATTATGATCATCTGTGTGATATTGTCATTTGTCATTGCAATACAACTTCAGATTGCTTGGGAGTATTCCCCAGGTGAACCTACAAACCTTTGAGTATGAACCTTCTGCAGTGTGAGCAAGGGTTTTGTTGTAGCTCTATAGTTAGTGGGCATGTGTTTCACCATTTCAAAGCGTTATACCCAAGGTCTTTGCTTTTGTTGGTTAACTTTTTTAGCTTGCTGTGATCTTAACATCTACAGCGTGAGGTTTGGATTTATACATGGGTTTGAAAAGTAAATGCTGAACTTGAAGTGCCCAAATCTTTCCACATATCCATGTTGTTTGAAGAATTTACATATCTTGAGTAAAATAGAGTAACAGAAGTTGTATGTAATGTTACTTATTTCAGCTTTTATCTGGAAATGCTCTACAAGTATCAGAATCTTCTTTTTATATTAAACTGGCCTTTGATATTATGCTGACATTGAAATGTTCATGGCAGTTAGCAAATCAGATAATTGTGAATGAACATCCAAATGTGGAAACAGAATTTTATTGATGTGTACAGTAGTGAACATGTTGAAGGTGAACATGTAGGAATTGCCAGGTCTGTAAAACTTCTCAGAAAAGCAAGCCTATAGGGCCTGAAATTAATTTGTTTTCAAATGCAAGTGAGTGTCTCTGTGCAGCCACAGAAGAATGGATCTTGTTTCCACTGGGGGTTAGTTTGCACAGACCATTCATCCATCAGTCTGCTTCCTTAGGAGTGTTAACAGTTTGGCACTACTTTATTTCCCTTAAATCTTAGTAACAATCCATGATATTGTTACAGCACATTACATGGCTTTTCCTTTGTGTCATTGTATATTGCCATTGGGAAATGAAGCATAAAAAGGCTGCCATTAGAGCACATCATTAAATAAGACTGCCTGAATTCCAACTGTTGAACAATTGATCAGTCCCATTTTGAGCCAAAGAGATGTTTTACCCCAGTTGAGTTCTTTTAATATAAAAAAAGTTAAAATCCATTTTTAGTGGTGTCTTTAATTTCCTTTAATTTTTCTTTTAGAAATTGCGCAGTAATATCAACCTCTATCTTGTAAAAGAAAAGATCAAAGCATACCAGAACTTATGTGCATGTACTAAATGTGAGAAAGTTAGAAATTAACTCCCAAGTGCAGCAAGTTATCTGAAAGTAATTCATGCTGAGGGGTTGTTTAGAGACCCTATTTTTGCTGGGTTCAAAGCACAGTCAGTTCAATTAACTACAGCCAGAAAGACTGGATTTAGCTCCACATCATCTTTTTGGTTGTGCTGAAATTGGTCAGTTGTATCCAGTCTGCTACTTCACTCATTTGGAAGCTTTGGTATTTTGCTGTGGTATTTGGTATTTGAAGCTCCTCAAGCGTTTCTCTGGTATCTTATTCCACAGAGCCTGAAATGTGCACGTGTAAGAGCAGATCAATAGGAGCAGGGAATGCAAACAGGGATGCATGCAGCTACACTTAAGCACTGACTTCTGTTTTCTCTTTCTGTCCGTGTTCAAAAACGACCTGAGCCATCCATATCCTCTGACTTTCCCTTCGGTGACCTGATGCCACTTAGTCAATGGCAAAACAAAATCGGTGGTACTGCACTGTGAAAAGATGGACAGCTTCATTAGAATTGTATGGCAGCGGAGCTGCCACAGCCAGCTGAGTGTGAGAGTCCAGAGCAGTCTGGAATTCTTGGAAGCTGTAGGGGGGAGAGTTCACACCAGTACTGGGAGGACTGAGAAGATATTTTCATGCTGTGCCTGATTAAAGGAAATTCTTGATAACACTGAAGTATTTCTGCACTAGGCAAAGTTGAGTTCTGAGCTGGGCCCCAATGAAAACATTTTTCTTTCACAGAATAGTAGCTAAAAGGCATTTTCATTAGGCTATAAAACCTGTAAAATCATTACTGGAAAAAAATCAAGCTATGATGTCAAGACCTGTACCTGTTTTATTTATTTTGGAACTCTCCTTGCATATGTCTGGGATATAGACATCTGCCAGCTAAATTCTCTCAGAAGCCTGTTAAATACAGATTTTGTGTTTTAAGTAGTTTTTCTTCAGGTGTGTTTTATATAGACAACTTTGATTCCAATATATTATTCAATATTGAAAATTTCATTTTCTTAGAGTTAGAATCCCGTATGAAGAAATTTGGCTCAGTGAAGGAGGGTACAGCTTGCCCACAGTGCTACTGTGAAAAAGTAGGGATCAAAAACTGAGAATGAGTGCAGTCAAACCAGCCCCTTCTATAGGCAGACAAGTAACTAATGTCTTACATCACAGAATCATTAATGTTTTGGCTAATATAGTTATCATGTACCCATAAATGCTTGTTTAACACAGCTCATAGACCAGAAATTTACATCTCTCTTTTGGAGCAAGTGAACATTCTCTGAACTTAACTCATTCACCAAACCATTGAGTTTCCAACATGTAATTTAAGCTAGACAAAAGGGTGGTTCATGTGTTTGAATAGTTTAAATTACATAGTACTAAGGGTGACAAATGACTCATATTCCACACCACTAATGCTGTTTATATCACTGGGCACTGGTAGTTATTTTGTTGTGAGGAGTATTGTGACATGTTTGACCATGAAGATGGAATTGGGATTCTTGCCAGAATTAGTGACCTTTAGAACCCTAAACCTGGCTTTTCATGCTGGGTGGTAATTGCCTCATTGCATTGTTGGTGAGTGACACTGTGACTCAGAAAATAATAGGAAGTAGGGAGCTATAGAAGGTCCTCTTTATTCTCAAAAACTCCAGCAAGTACTTAAGAAAGTATTTACCTGTCCCTTGGTGCTGAGAGTGACCTTATCACAGGAATCCATCAGAGAGTGCACACTGGTTCATTTACTGAAGTGAATGTCACATTGCTGCTGCTCTCACATCCCTGTATCTTCAAAATGTCCTTACATTTGCTTTCTTATAGGCATCATCAAAAAGAAAAACAATTCACAGTGGTAAAATAATGAATATTGAAGAGCATTCTAGTGAAATACATAAGATTATGGAGTTAAACGGAGGGGGGTTTGAAATATATGATTACCAGAGGCATAATACACTCTTCATTACTAGTTTGACTTCGTGATCAACAGCAAAAATGACTGTAGAATCTGATGCCCCTTGCTTTGTCCCTTAGGGCTGGAGGATCCAAATATTTGTGTGCATTCTCAAGGGTTGTAGGAGGAGAAATACAAGCACTTTGTCACTGTGGGAGAATGTAAAAGCTGAATATATTTGAAGTAGTCCTCTTAAAGCCAGAGGTTTGAGTTCAGGTAAAACCACTTGGCTTTTTTGCTTTAGACTTGTCACCATTCAATTAGAGTCAAATTTGGACAGTTTTCTTCTGAAAGCTGCAATATCTCTCTACTCTTATTCCATTCACAGAAAAAAAAAAAAAATCTAAAGCTCTTCCTGTGGAATATCTATCTGTTCTTGTCAAAGCAGTTCCAGAAATCAGCATCTGTGGGGCTCAAAGGACAGAACATCTGCATCTTGAACTTTGCAGCACAGACATGAAGAATACTTGAAAAAGCATTAACAATATTTTAAAGTATTTAAAAAGTATTTAACAATATTTTTGAAAATCTCTACTTGGTGCAATGCAAAACCTGGAAAGTGGAGCTGGTGTGTACAATGAGCCTGGCTGAGCAAACAAAAAAATCAAGCAGTGCTTATGGCACTGTTTATTCCTAAAGATGGCAAGGGGACCTGCCTGCTTTGTCAGACTGTGGAAGGGAGTATCAGTGCTGGATCATGTGAGGCTTTGGGGTTTATCTTCCTTTTGACAGGAAGTTCTGAGAACACTCTGAAGCTGGGGTGTAATCCTACCCAAAGAACATCATTCTTCCTGTGGAATGTTGCATTTATTGATGCTTGTCCCACAAACAGCAGAAGTTAAGGCACAAAATGCATTTGTGAAAATTTTCATTGCAATGATACTGAGGCAAAAGGAATATATTCTGGATTTGCAGTGATAAAACCCTTATGACTGTTGCCTTTGTTAGAACAAATATTAGCAGAGGTTAAAGGCAAAAGAGTGTAATTCAGCCACATCTACAGTGTATGCAAGCCATTTAAATTCAATCTTTATTTTCTCTGAACATTTTGATCTTTGTATTTTTGACTGTATGGAAAGTGCCCCTTTAGGATTTAGAACGAAGCTGCAGGAGAAAAAAAGATGGTCCATTGTTAAATCTTCAAAGAAAAAGATTCAGGGATAAAAGTAAAATTGAAATACAAAAGATTTTTTTAAAGTTATTTAATGTTACAAAATGTGGCTCAGGCCTCTGCCTACTGGCCAGTTTCAAATTTACTGTCTAAGAACTGGAATTTCAAAGGTGGCTTGGAAATGCCTTTTTTCCTGCATTAAGTAATGTGAGGGCATATGGTCCTTTAGTCTGAACACGTGGCACTAAAAATATACATTTGGGGAGTGCTTTGTTTCAGAGTCACTTTTTTCCTTTCATTTGTTTCTGAAATCAAAGTTTTTGTGTTCTTGAAAAGAATGAGCCCGTGTAATGTCATGCTTTGAAATGCTGTTCTCTTGACATTATAAGACCATGAAAGGGAGAACTTTGACTAACTATTATTCCTTCACCTTAAAGACACTGTCAAGTTTGCTAAGCTCTAAATATGACCCATCTAGTTTTGTTTCTTTTACCTCTTATTCTGTTACAAAGCTTATTTGATTCTTTTCTACATACAGTGCTTCAAAGCTTGCTTTTCTTCCTAAAATTAAACTAATAAAAATCCAGGAGTGTAGATTTCAAGTGACTTTTACATAATTCAGATCAATGTAGGCAGGTGGTTGAAGCATACAAACTTTAACTGACTAGTGCTTATCAAACAATGAGCAAAACTGGTTTAGAATTAGTTATGTCTTTTGATGTGTGGATACAGTGCTGATCAAAGTCCTTGATAACCATTCATGTGAATCCCTGGACAGGCTTTGTCCCCATTAAAAATATATCACATTGCAATAATCCTCAGACAACCCCCCCCACCTTTTCAAGTGAAAATAATTTTAACTTGACCCCTTTAACTCACAGAGGTAAATTCCCAAATTGAGTAATGTACTTTTGTTTTAAATCTGAGTGCCTCCATCTAACAAAACTAAATCCCTAATGCTTTAATTACCTATAATGATCTTCACGAATATTCGGCTTATTATGGCCCAGAAAATGATTTTATTGAAATCCGGGCACCACCTTTGCGCATAATAAAGTCACTGTGATATATATATACACACACAAGCATTGCTGCTCAATAGGTCCTGCAACTGTGAAAGAAACTTATTTTTAGTTCATTCCATTGTCATTTTTATCTAAATATCTAACTGAAGGCACACTTCAGATCCTGCAGCTTAGCTCAGTTCACTTAAGTAAATAGCTGTGTCCAGCTGAAAGATTGGCTTTTACTATCAGAAAGTTTTAAAAGCTCCATTTTGCTCATAATTGCTATATATTGAAAATTAATTATGAAAATGTAATGTGATAAGAAAACTCCTGACCTCAGTAAAATCTATTTTGTGCGTAATAGAAACAGGAAACACCCAAGGCTTGGCTTTGAAGTCCCTGAAACCCAAAGATCAGAATGAGTCTAAAACACCCAGAGCCCTACAATTATTACCTCAGTCTGTGGTAGCTTAAGTTCCTGGTTGAATGTGTTAGATCAACGGTGAGCAAACACTGCATTTCTGAAAAAAGGGCATGTGGTCCAATCTGTGGAATGTTCCTTTCCCATTGCCCTCTTGAATTGACAGCCAAGAGAGAACTGGAGTGTGATTTATCTCAATTTTTTGGGGGAGAGCACGTGAATATTGTGTTTGATAGGGGAGCTCCAAGACTTGCTGGGTCTTTAAAACAAAAAGATAAATCCTACCAGAGGGATGTGGATTAGAGAGTTGTAACAGATAGGCAGACAACTGAGAAATTAATCTCATTTCATAAGTTACAGATTTAGTCCCAGATTGGAGTGAGCTTTACCACAAAGTTTAGTGATGAATGTGGAAAAAGTAGAAACAATCTTCTTTGGTTCTACTATCTAAAATAAAATTGAAGTGACATTTTTCAAATGAGAATACATTGTCTGCTGCTTTGTCTGGTTCTTTCATTTCAGCTTTGTTAGATCTTTTGTTTCTTTGATGCTCAGAATATTGCACCATTTGGCTCTAAAAACCTGCATTAGAAGAGCATTAATTAAAGGCAGACACAGTGCAATGGAGACACTGTTAAAATTATGCTTGAAGGTACAATGTAATTAATTTTGTACAAGTGAAACATAAAAGAGAGAATGAAACCGGAGGAAATAGCAGCATATCCTCACAAAATGATAATGAGAAATACAATTGCAAATCAGACAAAATATGAAAGGACATATGGAATAATTAGATTCCAAGAAAGAAATTTAAACAAAGAGTAACCTGCTAATTGCTCCTGAAAATTAAGCAAAGAAGATATAGCTAATGTTCAAGTTTCTTGGGGTTTGTTTTGGGGTGCTTTTCTGGGAAGTGTAAGATTGGCATTAAGTACCTGTCAGCAAAATGAGGTTGTAAATTTTATATTATAATTTCCTGGCAGGTATATAAAGAACTGAGTACACAGCTTCACTTTAGAGAAAGTTCTCTGTTAGAAGTTATCTAAGAAGATAATGGGTTGGGATCTGGGTTATGGTCCCCATATTGAAAATGAGGGCACATGACATAATTAACTGTATTTGTGTCTGTATAGGAGAAAAAGGCTTTAGGAAACTGCTTTATTTTAATTGGTCATTTTAAGTAACAATTAAACTTCTGCAGTTCTTGTCAGAACCCCTGTAACTCACCCTCAGTTGTGAGTGTTCTTGAATAAAACACTTTAAAAGATGAAAAATGTGATGTGAACATTTATCCTGTACTCCAGAGTTTAAGTGAATCCCAAGGTTTCCACAGGTCTGTGGGGGCAGTCTTTGAAGATGCAACATGAAACAGAGTGAAAGTTTATTGTATGTTTAAAGATCTCTGTTCCATGTGGTGAACTGCTGGTGATGGCTGGGATTGCAAAATTATTGTGTTCCTTTGGAGCTGTAATTCCAGTTGAGTGGAAATGCTCTGTGTTGGGATAATCATTGTTACCAGCTATGGGAGGATGGCACCACTTGAATTTTAGTGGGACCAGACTGCCAATTATCAAAGCTTTTGTTTTCTTTTGGTTTAGGTTTAAAGAAAATCAGCAGAATTTTTTTTTTCATTGTCTGCATAAGTCACTTTATTCCTGTCTTCCAATACATCAGAGGCAAAATGAAAAATGGCCAGTGAGAAGGAACTCTAGGTGAGGATCAGTCAAAGGACTGTACAGTCCTCTGACTGTGGGCTAGAAAGTGCAGGCTGTTTTCTCCAAAACAGGAGCTGAATATCAGCATTCCCAGGTGATCCAGAAGGCTTCTTGCAAGAGCAAGATCATTAATTGCCAACAAGCTGAAAATATGCACAGAAAAACTTGATCCCCTAACAAAAATATCGATCCCTTAACATCCTGTGCAATGTTATTGGCCTTTCTACACTTCTAAAGCTTTCTTAATTAGTCACAAACTCCTGAGCTGGAAAGCTGTGTAATTCATAGCATAATAACACCTCCTCTGTTGTGTGCACTGGGATTTTGAAGAGTTTTAAATAAATCCCTTTTTTAGTATTATATAGCACAGTGCAATAAAGTCCTTTAAAATGTTTTACTTACAAGGCAATGTGTTTTACAGTGATTTGAAGGACAAGATAGGTTTCAAAACAAAGTATGTTTTAAGGTAAAACACATTGAACTGTTTCTTGTGTATGTAAGTATATTGATCAGTCCATACTTTTTCACTGAAATGTCAAACCATGCCAATTCAAAATCAAACTATAGGGAAAAACTTCAATTTTTTTTTTTTGGCCTTGGATTGGAAACTCTTAAATGTTACAATGCAAAAATGTCTGATGAAGAGAAGGGCTTTATGAAGTAGGGAACAGAGCAAAAATGTGAAGATTCTTGATCTCATAAGTTGTTTATTTTGTCACAATTTGCACAAAATAGTAGGAAGAAAGGAACTTCAGAAGGGCAGAGCTTGCTCAGTCATTAATTTTTACAACAATTTTAGGGACAACTCATTTAACTGAAGTTTAAACTTTATTTCAGTGCCATGACTTGGTAAATTGACTTGCAGTAAATACCAATGTGTTGCTGGGCAGTCATTTTTATTAAAAAATACCTTTCATGGTTGATGATTACACCCAGAAAAATTGTCCAGCTAAGAAGCCTAACCTTCCAAGATAATGTCTTCTCTACAGTTTATTTCTACAAATATGCTCCTGTTGTTTTGATTAAACATATGTAAGGAATTGATTTCCTGATTCACTTCAGCTTACAGCTTTTTTAAAGAGCAATTTTTGTCTCTACCAATTAATCTTTGCAAATTTTTTCCCTGCTATGTGAATGCTCAGAGAATTTTGATAACATGTAGCTCTAATTCATTGCTTTGTGAAAGGGCCTTTTAATCTGTTATGTTTTACACTTTTTCCCTGAAGAAACCTGCTGAATTTCAAAGCAGGTGTCTTTTAAAGACTTATAGATAATATTTTGAAAGGTAAGTATATTTTGCTACTATTAGTGAAGGGGGAATATCTTTTCCTAATAAAAAAAGCTGCTCTGAGTGCTGCATTAAGAATCATGAAACACCTCTTGTGACTTCAGAGCCTCCTTTGCATAGCACAGTGCTAAATTCTGCCCCTCTGAATATTTGAGTAATGCCTTTGCTACCTAAAGGTTTTTTGTTGTGATTAAGCTTAGAAATGATGTACACTGTTTCTGCATGCAAAAAAACCCCAGGTATTTCCACATACAACAAACCCATAATATTTTGAAAGCCTCATCTACTGTGAAACTTTGAAGTAGATGAACGATTTTTGTTGTACCTTGTAATTTTAGCTTCTAGCTCATGTAATTAATCTTCTCCTGTTTTGGCAATCTTACAGTTAAGGGAACAAGTTTTGCTAGAGAGGAATTTCCAAAGCAGATTTACTTACAGAAAGTAACGGCAGAAAATGCATTTTCACTAATTCTCAGGAAAATGGGTGCTTGGGATTTTCCCTAACAGAAGTCCAGGGATGAGGGCATGGCAATGAAAGCCACAACAAAGCACACAGTGGGTTTATCCTAATTCAGCTTCTTGTGAGTCCCTGCCCAGTTGCTAAAGCGATTGTGTGATGTTTTGTAGAACACCTACAATGAGAATTTTTGTTCATCCTCTTAAATTAACACAGAAAGAGTACTAAGAGTACTGAAAAGAGTCGTAAGCAAGCAGCAATGTTACTGCTGTTGAATAATACACTCACTGCAGCAGGTTCCTAAGGCAGTAGCAATGAGGAAGGTATAGGAAGCACAGCACTCAAAGTTTATTGTGCTCTGATCTCAACTGAATTTCTCACTTTATTCAAAGAAATATGCTTCACAGAATTCAGAGCTGTGTCTTCAACCACCCTTGCAGCTTGTTTCAAATTAGGTTGTGGTTCTGGCCACCTGTCATTACACTGCCAGCTACTATTAAACCATCAAAGCAGTATTTTAGTTGCTTTGATGTAGTCTGGAATTGTATCTACTGCTGAGTGATGATTAGATTAAAAGTTACAAATGTACCCCAAGGGAATAGAAGCACTAGTCTAATCTTGATCCACTACAATTTAATTTTAAGTGTTTCCTAATATTTCTATTATTTCTGATGCATTCCTTTGTATTTATAGATGCCAGTACAGCAGAAACAGCCTCTTGTAATAGCATAAAACAGCTGTCATTAACAGAGTCTGTCATTAATGTGGTGTTTCATATATCACAACTTCAGAAAGGTCTAGAAAATGGATAGTGGAAATGTCATTTCCCCTTTTTAAATGACATTCCATTTTGGTAGATATGGGAAAAGTACAAAGGAAAATGAAGTTCTTTTGTTCTGGTTTGGTGGAGAAGCCGGGCTTCTACCTGAGATTTGCTGGCTATGTTCCTGCCAGGCCTGATCAGTCAGTTAATTACTTGTGTGGTGTTTGGGCTTGGCCTCAAGCCTTTATTTTTATTGCTTGACAAAGTTCTGGTGCCCTCTTGCCCACAAAGGAGCTTGTGTCAGATTCCCCCAGGGATGGTGGGGCACCTGCAGGGATTGTTCCCACTGATCCTTCCTGGCAAGGGAAGACAGTGGCAGATCACAGACTCTCCACAGAATAGGTAAGATAAGAATGTCTGAGGAAAAGGACTAAGTGTCAGCTGTACCTCAGGTTTCTGCTCCAGGGTGTTAACAGCAGAGCCCTGGGACCCCCTTCCAGTGCTGTCACACACAGGTGACAGACAAGTGGAATTCTGTCCTCAAGACAGCCCTGGAGAACAGCTGTTAGTGGACAATGGCTGGATCTAATCTCAGTATTCTGAGACCACCCTCCACACCACTGCTGTAATGAAAAACAGAGTTTACAAATTAGCTTTCATAGTAATAATTAAATTAATTCATGGAAGCAGCCTTTTAGCTGTTCCAGAATTGGTTTGCAACAAAACAAAACTAACCCAAATCTTATCTGATTGTCTATTTAATGTTTATTTGAGAATATGTCCAGACCCTGACCACGGTCTTATAGTTTGTCTTCCCAGAAAATGTAATTCAAAGCTGGATGCTGGCAGATCCTTTTGGGAGTGCTACCTGTATCCAGGTTAATGGAAGGAAGACACCCATTAGTAGCTAATGCTGGACTTGCTGCTTTTAGCAGCAGATCAGTCTGAGCTCAGAGCCTGCAAACATCTGGCTTTTTGTTTGAGGAGGAATTAATGCTGTATAATTACAGAAGGCCAAAGATCCAAAGAGAGAAGGAAAATATTACTATAATGAAGTGTCTGATGCTGCATGATGCATTTCCTTTTACATAAGCAAGAGCATTTTTAAGCTCAGTTTCATGTTTCAGTTTTTCTGATTTTCAGCAAATTGCAATAATACAAAAAGGTTAATTACAGGCCTCAAATGAAGGTTGTTTTTATGATTAGAGCTATAGAAAAGACAAATATGTTTTTCTCTGATTGTTTTCTGGCTGATTACAATAAAATGTAGACATAAGGTTATTTCTATGCGGATGTTTTCATTTTATTTTCTACACCAAGAGTCAAGTGTGCTTCAAATCACCCTTCCAAGCAGAATATCTATGTGATGTTTGGCAAGTGGCAACTTTTTAATTGTGGTAGGTCAAGGAAATCTTTCAAAATGGTACGTGAAGAGAGCTATGCAATTCATGCTGTGATTCTCCAAGTGACTTCCTGTCCATTGAAAATGGTTCATTTTAAGTTGTAAAAAATGAAGAATTTTCATTGCCTTCAGTACGGCTTCAAATTAAGTCTTCCTGATCTAGTGCAGTCTAAAGTAGTGTGGATGTGATATTTAGGGGCAGACCTCAAACCTGCTGAAATAAAGGTATAATTTTATCCAGAGTTTCATATAAGCAACCTGGGTGTGCCTTTCATGAATGGTTTTCAGTGCCTGATTCATGTGTGAGAAGAGCTTTAGAGAAGCCCTATCTTTGCTTGGTAGAACTACCTGGGAACTGAAACTGTGTAGTTACATTTGCTTTTGAAGAAGAAATAAGCTTCAATTAAAATGTGTGCTATTGGAAAAAAAAAAGTGGCAAAACCTCATCCCAATTATATATTTGAAAGAGAGAGGTGTGAGTTTAAAGTAGTTAAAACTTCTGATTGGAGATCTTGAAAACAAAATTGTCATGTTTTCTCAAACTCTAGATAAAATTGCCATTGAATTCTTTTTCTTTACAATATAGATAACTAAATTCTAGAATAAAACTTACCCTTGTTACATTACCTGGAGGTTACAAGAAATATGAAATTATAAAGAATAAGTTTTCCTGCACAGATATAAGGATAAGTGTTAACTGCTGCTGCTGTCTTTCCTTTTAGTGAGAGGTTTTAGGGTGTTAATTATGCAAAGGATTATGATGGTTTGTAGCTCCCTGGGGCAGATCTGCACAGTGCACTGGTAACTGATCTTGGGCAAGGATATCAAAATCCTAGGTCTGAGAACTACCACTGTAGTGAAAGGAATGAGAAATAAGTTGTGTTTGTCCTTGAATTAAGGTGGAAATGATGCTTTTCTGCACATAGGATAAGTTCAGCAGAGCCACTACTGGCCATCATTGCATGTACACATAGAGCTAATGAGCTGTATTAGGAAAAGAAAAAGGACTTTTTAGTGTCTGATTCTTTCCATAGAGACCTATGGAAGGCAAACAAGGGTGTCTGAAGTGTTTCTCATATCTTTTGGTGTAGAACTTGGGCTTCTGTCTGGAGAAAACGAACTGAACCAGATGCAGTGGTAGGGGGCAAGGCTGTTGCATATTTTACCAGCCACAGTGGGGCCAATGTTGCTGCCCAAACTTAGGAGTTACATCCCTAAACACAGCATCCCCTGAGCTCACCCAGTCTTTGCTATGGCTCTGTTCTGCTGGGTGCTACCTCATAGCCAGGTGGATGCTTCACCTGTGTTTGCAGAATAAGTAAATATGTTAAAAAAATACAGTCTCAGGAGCAGTAATCCAGTGGGATTTTAGTATTTATGTATTTTGCAGGAAGGGAAATAAAAATATTAGTTCATTATTTTGAGCTGGGGAGAAAGGTCTCCTTAATGAGAATTTAGAAGTGTTGGTTTCCTTCATAAAAGATACTTTTATTTTAAAATAATACAAAGATTCATTGTTATCTTCTCCTCACTTTCACTTCACAAGAAAAAAGTGTTGTTTTGTGGGTTTTTTTCACCAGTTTAATGCCATCACAATGTCTCTGTGGATAGTTCCAGTGTCCTTCAGTTTAACAGCAGAACACAGCCTTGAACAGAGCGCTACCCCTCAGCAAAGCCTAACAAGTGTTGGGCTGAAGTGGACGTTTTCTCTCACTATAGAAATCTTCTGCTGTGCCCATCTCTATTTTAAAAATGTAAACACTCCTTGGTGGGCCACAACCTTGCCTGGATGACTCTTTTCTTCAGCACACAGTGAACAGGGGGCACAGTACAAATAATGGTATTTAAAGCTTCTGATATTAACTGCTGTGAATGCAGGCAGTGGAAGGAGAAAGCCCTGGCTCAGAGCCATGGAAATATTAGGAGATTCACACTTCTGCTCTCAGTGATGTAAGGCTTCCTCCTTACACACCATCAGAGCTAATTCCAGTTGTCAAGTGTGCTCCTTGGTAGCAGTGGAGCAGTTCATGAGTGATGCATGGGCTCAGTGTCGAGCTTTCTTACCCTTTTCTGGGATAATGTGGATTTTTTAATTTGACATGATCTCTGCTATAAAACATATTTCATTTTCTCCCTTTGGATGGGAAGGACATTTGAAAAGGCAAGGCCTGAGTACCTGGATTTTGTGGGTCTGTCACTGAGTTTCAGATTGTAACTGAGTTCATCAAACTTTAGGAAAGCTAAAAGTACTAAGAATAGCCTCCTAAAACCAGCAAATCTGAAGTTAGTAATCAATAATGAGAGGAAGAAAAAGCTTATTATGCAAAAACAATGAAAATATGCATAGACTAGGCTTTAAAAAAGGAGTTTGTGTTAGCTGAGAATAAGAAAAATAACCAATGGGTTGTTTTTTAAGCGTGGTAATGAACAGAAAACTATAAAAATGACAGCTTAGTGTCTCGTATTTATTCCTCCCCCATGACCTTCATACCAGATCTATAGGATTTACAAGTCAAAAATCTGGTGACACTTGTACAAACTGAAATATTGATCTAAAAGTCAAGATATTTCATATTTGGATTGATGGAACAAAGTGAAAAGTTATTTGTGTCAGTTTTCCAGTTTGCTGTTGTAGAAAAGGCTGATTTTTTCTCTTTGTTATAGTCACGAGGTTAGAAAAGACTACAAAGCCTAGGTTTTTTTGTAGTCACTAAAACTGGAAGTCATAACTATAGAGTGTAACAACCAGGTGTATGGGACCAGTTTTAATTGCCTCATGAGCAAGATACAAACCAAATGTGCAATTGATACAACCAGCTCTATTTACATCTGGGATTAAATCTAAGATATTGTTTGGTTTGGGGGTTTTGTTTTGGTCTTTTTTTTCCTTTTTGGGTGTGGGAGCTAATCCATCAAATCCTTTAAAAAACAAAAAGGTCAGAAGATTCAAGTGTTAGATTTGGAGACTCAACTCCTAAAGATTACGATCTCTGCTTTTGCAGGAGGTCTAAAGCCTGCAAGTCTCCAGCTACATTGCAGTCACTGTCAAATCAGTAAAGCTTTTTACCTGTGTCATTTCAGACATTTTTACCACCTTGCATATTATAAACTGCTCATTTTTTTCACTGAAACCTTAGCTTATAAATAGCAATTCTCAGCACTTTTACTTCAGAGTAAATTGTTGGGGGAAAAAGATTCAAAGCAATTTTAATCATATTGTCAAACCCAGAATAAGCTAATGTATCAAGTTGAGAGTTTTTTCCAGTTTTATGACATAATTACTTGTGTATTAGGCCCACAATGAAAAAAATAGCTCTGCAAGAGCAATGTTTTTAAAACTTTATTAGTAGTGTTTGACTTAAGATAAAATGAGTAATTACCAGCCCATTAAATACTGACAGGTAACCAGTTACAAGAAAGATGTTGTGAAGTTATTTCAGCTAAGTAAAACCAATCTTTCACTGTTATGCTTAATTAAGGTAATTCCAGCTTGGCTCTGATGTAAAATTCAGTTGGAATTCAGGAGAAATAAGCCTTGAAAAGATGGAGTAGTGCTGTATTGTGCAGCATTCTGCAACTAAAGAGTTAATCGTTGATTGTTCATGGCCATTCATAATGGGATGAAAATCATCAGATGCCAAACATTTCTGAAATTCCCACTTTTTTTAGGCCCTAGGTATGAGCTAGATTTTTAGATCTGCTTGCAGGAGTAGATTGATGTCTGAGGGCTGCCAAATTCTACACCTGTCAAAATCTGGTGTTGGACTGTGAGTGGGTTTCTTTGATTCTGAAAGGACTGGAGACTGAAAGGGAGCTGCCTCTAACAGGTGACTCAACATCAGTGACTTCAGCCCAGCCTTGCTGAAGTGGTCACTGAGAGCACTTCCAGCTTCCAAGCTGCTGGACTTGTAATTTTGTGGTGAAAATAAGAAGACTCCAGATTTCCCTGTGAATGCCTTAAAGTCTCATTTTTAGCACCTGCCACAAATATAAACTATTTAAAAATGAAACTAAATTAATTTATAGCTAAGTTACTGTAAGTATGAAGATACAGCCTGTCTCTTCCAGTGGAAGCTTGTTTTATTTCTTGCCCTGAATTTGTTCCATCTATGGGGTGTCTTATAGTGACTAAAATAATAAACAAGTAAACACTGTCCCATTTCTTAAATGCTGGGAAAATTAGTATTATAATAAATTTACTTTAAAACCTAGTGCAGTGATTTTTATGTAAATCAACTGTTACCTGCAGTTGTGTGGAAGGACCAGGGAATTAATTGGATGGGAGGGATAATTTAATGCAATGGTTCAACCCTACCCAGCCTGTAGGGTGCAGTCAGGTCTGCCAGGGAATTGTGGCACAAGAGTTGAATCAGATTTGGAGCTTATTTAAGGATTTCCATGAATATTGTAGTATCACTTATGCAAAATAGTGTTACCCACTGGGTCTGCAGAGATTTCACAACCTGTTGGACTAAGCAGAAGGGCTGCATATGCACCTCAAAGATGATTTTTTTCCTCATGGTAAAAAATGTAGTTACATGGGGCTTGAGACTGTAGTGGGAGGTGCAAGTGAATAGATAAATGTTGGTATCACCAGAAGCACTGTTTGTAGGACAACAAAGCAGTATCTCACATTCAAAGGGTTTGTGCAAGATTAACTTCTTTCTCTAATATAGGCCCAGTGATTCTCTTTCACAACATATTAGGTGTACAGGCAAAATCATTTAAATATTTTGGGGTTTGGCAACAAGCTTGACTCTGCAAAGACTTTACAATCAGTGTGTTGCCATCTTATTACCTTGCTGGTTAGCTAATGTAATTAGCATAATGCAGAGCCCATGATCTTCAAAGCAGCTAATCATTTTGGATTTATATGCAAAAGCATTTGTAACTTATTTTGTCTTTGCTTCTCCCCCACCCTGGTGATTCTGACGTGTTTCTGTTGCAGCACATTTTTAAGTACACGTCTTTATTCTGTTATTTACACAGCACCACCTTCAGCAGATGCAGCAGGTCTTCTGTGATGTAAAATACATCACTGCTTGGAAGCTTTCTCTTCAAAATAATTACATTCCTGGATAATTGTTTATTTTCAGAGACTGTTCCATATTGTGTCTGCTTGCCCCCAATCTAATTTTATTTTGATGGACTGGAATATCAGCTGTGCTGTTCTCAAGCCTGAAGTTAATGTATTCATTAGTTATAATTGCTTCCAATGTGTCCCCACCAATCTTAGCCTTCTGCTTAAGACTTAATGATTCTGATTGGATGTTCAACACTTTTATCTGGGTTAATTTACTATTCATAGTACAATGATGGATTATTCATTTTGTTACCCAGATTACAACTGTAAATGGAGTTATACATCATCAATGAGAGCACCACAGAATCATTTAGCTGAAAAATGCCTTCTAGTTATCTTGAAGCAGCAAAGATAGTCACATAAAAACTTTGTGGCTGGCAGTGCTTCCTGCCCAAAGATGGCTGAATTCATTAGTCTGCTATGAATTGCTATAAAATTGTGTAAATGCTGCTTTTAAGCACTGTTTTACGTGCCTAAGTGTGCATATGTGTGCATGAATTATCTTGAGGGAAACTTAAAAAAATATAAACCAATCTCCATGGTAGAACAGAGTTTGTAAAGGGCAGTGGATTGGAGCTTAGAACTCCTGAGCTCTGTTCAATATTTTGGTGCATTTAAGGAGGTGAAAAAACTTTATAAAACCTTCATGTTGGAGCCACAGAAGGAAAAGTGGCCCCAGTCTCATGTCTCTCTTGCCATTAATGTGACAGCAGTGGTGGCAACTGATTTAGTGGAGAAATATATTGGGTTTATTTTGGACCAGTCTGAGACTCCCCAGGGTTACTTTGGTAAGATAAATTTTCGTTGTGTCCAAATGAAATGAGTGGTGTCTGTTGATGGGATATTTAAATATACCAAAAGACAAACTTTAAATGCATGAACTTTCAATAGGACTGCAGTAGACACATCTTGCATTCATCCCTGGTGTCATGTTCTAAAAACATGGGAAAATCGGACCTCATGTCCGCAGAAAATTTGTGTCTTTCTGTTTAAGGAAGGTAATAGCTCTACAATATGCATGTGTGGTTCTCAGCTTGTTGGGATGTTGATGCTTGAAATATATATTATGATAAATGTAGGAAATAAATATACTGACTAATCATGGCAATTAGGAAAATATCTCACTGGAAAAGAATATTCTATCATTAAAAACATGCTTGCCTCTGCTCATGTAATACTTCAGTCATTTTGGCTGAAACTATATGGGGAAATTTGAGTTGCTGAAGATGAAGTTACAGAAGCAGAAACTTTTCAAAATCAGGAAATCAGCACTAATACAGAAAAGATGTCTCTATCCCAGTCAATATTTCTTGGCTTCAAACTCTTGAACATGAAATATTGATTATAATCATTTCCCCTAAAAACAAGGGCTAGAAAGTAGAAGAACTCAACTTTTATATACTGGTATCCAAATTCAGAAACTGAGACAATGGAGCTCTAAGGGAAGTTACCTTTTCATTAATAACTCCGAATAAAAGGTTATATTTTATATCTTAGTGCACCCCCATTCTATTGCAAAAAACCCCAATTGTATTACACCTTCCACATAACTCTTAAATGTTAGCAGGAAAATACTACTCTGAAAATGAGTATTTTCATGTAATGAGTATCAAACCCTTTCTCAGCTATTGTGTACATAGGCAGCGGATTTCTTGGATTCTCTCCCTCCATAAATAGCTGAGCAAGCGCATGCCCCTTGTAAAACAAACGTTTCTTCCTACTGATTGAGAAGACCAAACCAAGTGATCACTGGGGTTTCTCTGCTTCTCAGCCCAGTGACAGGATGAACTAAGAATTGGTAAAGACATCACAGAGGAATTGAGAATTTTTAAAGCTTTCCCAAAGATGTATACATCTAATGTTGAGATGTTCTAAAAATTCAAAAATACTCCCATTAACCCGTACTTTTAATGTCCCTTTTCATTCCTGCAAGAGTTCATGCATTTAATCAATTTTCTTCAAAGATGTACTTTTAAAATTAAAACAGTTACTGCAGCCACTGATGCAATGTCATCGTCTTGGGCAGCATCTACAGCTGAGCCTGCCTCAGAACAATGGCTGGTGTCAGTTTGGTGTTTGAGATTTTGTAGCATTCTGGGGCCATTTAGGTGCCTTTGCAAGGGAGTGTAGAGGGGAAAAAAATGCATGAAGGAAGCCTTTCATTGCTACACTTCCTATTAATGCTGTAGTTTTACCTGGCAGGGGCTGAGTGGAAACAACAACTTGATAAATGTGTGGAGACAGTGGAGGAGGCAATGGGAGAAAGTAGCAGCAGAGCTGAGGAATTCCCAGAATTTGTAGGTGTTCTCCTCTGACCTGGTAATAGGTCCTACCTATTTAGCAACAAAATAAACAAATGGGTGTTTTAATTGAGTTTCAAGCTTATGGGCTCTGATTCTTTTCTTGCGATGGCTGCATCATTGTGCCACAGTGGTACTGTGTTCACTCAGAATCCAGTGGTCAGATGTGCTTGTCACTGAGAATTCTGAATCAGCACCATTCATAAAAATTCAGAAGTCAGAAGAATTAAACCAGGCAGTAACGGGCAGCAAAAATAGTCTAAAATATCTCTTCCCACTTCTGAAGTCTATTTTGAAAGAGAATGTGGAAAAATTCTCAAAAAAAATCTCTAGCAAGCTAGAATTTTATCAAAATCTAGGCAGAATAAAAAAGTGAGGAAAAAGTCAGAAATAAAATGTAAAAGAATCAATTTAGAAGTGAATTGAGGAAAACTAAATGGGTTTGATGCCAGTAGTCATTAGTCTGAAAGACAGAACCTGTCAAAATAAAGTGAGTGTTGTGCAAGAAAAATCAGTGCAGCATGAGGAGATTTTTGGATTTTTTCAAACCTAAATGAATTTATGGTAAATGATGCACAAATTTACCTTTAATTGCCTTTTTTTTAGTTATTCAAATGCTATTTTAAACTCACAGATAACAAACTTCTGCATTTTGTGGTATTCCTCCTAATTTCTAGAAATTTAAATAAAAAAGTATCAGAATTCTTGGCATGGCAGCAGAGGCAGGGCTGTGCCTGGGGATGTTTTCCCTGGGGCTCTGTCAGGTGCTGCAGGTTTCTGGTTTTTCTCTTTAGCCTCCAGTTTGGGGCTAGTGAGGTTTGGTTCAGAAAGAAGCAGGAAACACAGATTTATTAGTGACTCAGAGGAACCAGGATTTTACAAGGATGTAAGGGGTGTAAAGTCTGGTGGATTTGGGGATCTTGATCCTTTGAAAAAACGTGCCTGAAAAGCACCAAAACACAAGTCTTCACTTTTACCAATATCTATTTCTTTCCATTCTGAGACAGATCCTTTTTTTGTTTTTTGGGAGGCATTTAAGAACAGTCTCCCAGACATCTTCCCTGTGAGCTCTTCTTGCATTTGTTTGCAGTACTGAGGGTTTGAATGTCTGGCATCAAGCACAATTTTACTCAAATATGTGAATTACAGACATGTGTATGGATTTTCGGGATGAGAGCCCGGATAAGTAGAATTCTGTTAACACAGTAACTACTTCTACATTTTTGTAATCTGTGATCTGAAAAAGAAACACTCTTACTTTGCTCAGGCTCAGAACATTTTTTAAAAGTCTTAAACTCAATTACTAGGATTTGGCGACCTTACAAAAAGAAACAGCACCTGATTAACTGATGAGGAAATAAACAGCAGCAATGTAATGTGACCTTTAAAGAGCAGTCCATGAAAATCTTTTGAATTATTTCTACTTAAAGGATATGTCAGGAACATACTTTCTGTGGTTGTTCTCCTCATTCTGTGTTGCTGCTTATCTGACACTGTGGCATTTGGGGTTTGTACCATGGATTCCCTGCAACTCCAATGTTCCATGGGCTGTGTATCCAAACATGGACTGAGCTTGTAATTACAGGGGTGCTGCCACTCTAAGGGAGATTGTGGTATCCCTGGTTTTTTAATGAACTTTTACTGATGTGATTATTTACCTCATGAACTATGCAATGTTCTCTTCAGTTCTTAATTTGATCCATGAAATACTTTTTTAATAGTGTAAGTGGTCACATTAATGGACATGCCAAAGAACTGCTACAATTAGACCCAGAAGTTCCGATAAATTTTCAGATCACTTCTCTCCCTATTATCATCTTAATAATAAAAATTATGTTAAGAGTCTATAGTGTCATTCACACACAGTTCTTAAATACAGGTGTGCAGAAGAAAGCTGAAAATCACTTTGAATTCTTGTACTCTAAAGGGTTGGAATGTGGATCTGTGAATGTAATCAAAGTAGAAGTACTAGAAAATATTTTGGAATAACTTTTTTACTTACTATTGGGAAAACGCACATTAAGTCTGGCTTCTTAGGTAGAACATGAGATAACATTAAAATGGAATTTGTCATATAAATATGGTTTATCAAAATTCAAATGTGATATATAACCAGTTCTACATTGAATAAGATTTTCTTATAACCTTTTTTGTTAACTTTCAGCTATGAAGTAAATGAAACTATTTACAGTAATGAAAATGAACAGTAAATAAATTAGTATTTTAATTAGATAATCTATAAGTATTTTCGATATTGAAAAAATGGCTGAAAAATATACATCCCTCAGATGTTTGAACACACCATTAAAACTTGCAATTTTCTTGTAGCTCTTAGAGTTAAACCCTGTAGAATCTATTTTTGATAACTGTTTTAATAACAAATAAAT
>NW_008236180.1:6744092-6752005 GCF_000691975.1 Corvus brachyrhynchos
CCCTCCATTCCTCTGCTCCTGGGCTCTTTCTCTGAAGGGTGCTGACAGTCAGCAGTGTGCTGACAGTTAATACTTTCCTATCGGAACTCCAGAAGCACCCAAAACTTCAGGAATAATTTAAAACCTCCAAAGGTGCAGCCACCTGTGTTCCCTTCCCTTCTTTGTTCACACAGAAACAGGTGACTCAAAAGAACATGGCCCAGATCTGAAATGCAGACAGGTCCTTCCCCGAATTTGCATTTGAGAATAAAATGTTTGTAGATGAAATTTAATTCAATTAAACTTGGAAAGGTGGTTACTATCTCACAGATTCCCTTTCTCAAATCATTGTTTTTCATGCTGGAAAAGGATCCAAGAGCTCCTTATCTCCCTGGATGTTGCTTTTTTTTCCTCCCCCAGAAAAAAAATCCTTATGTGGCCAGTACAAAGAGAATTGTTTATGCTTTTCTGAGTGAATGCCAAGAAGAAAAGAACCAGAAAACAAAGACTAAAGCCTCCTTGAATTTGCTACTTTAATTTTCTGACAGTCTGTCACACTGAAGCAGAAAAATCTTAAAAATTCAGTTTATATATTTCCTTTAAAACTATTTGGGAAGCTGAGTGTGCACCAGCCTTTGAAGAGACTATAATCTAGGTTGAAAGCATAAGAGGAGGCATATTAGAAACTTTTTTCTTCCTTTTGTTTTCTCTTCAAAATTGAATGGGACAAATCATCACAGTTCTGTTCTCTCAAAAGCCATTGAACATCTGCCACCAGATAAGGATTGTCAGCCTTTGTGCCTCTGTCTGCAGCACTTGTGCACAGTAATCACTGCTCTTCCCTGACAGTTGCTGTTCATAAGAGGATGTGAACTCAGGTTCCCCCCGTCTCTTTTGTCCATCCCCTATCATCCACCCTCCCTAGCTTCGTTCCCACTGCTGTCTTTCGTAGATCCTGCTTTTTTCAAGACTTTTTTTTTTTTTTGTCTTGACAAAAAAAAAGTGGAGGTTTTTTTTAAAAAGTTTCTTCCAGTGTTGCCTTCATTTTTGGGTCTTTTGCTTTCACATGGAAATGAGGTTTATACTGAGAGCAGTTACTTGTCTCTGTCAGGTTTCAAAACTTCTGTCGGGTTTCAAAATTTCTCAGCTGTTTATTAATTATAGCTAAAGGAGATGAACAGGTGCTCTAAAAACAAACATAAACCCATGCTTTCATTTTGGCTGAGTAACACACAATTGTTCACCATCCCATGAGCGTGCTTGTAGCTCCAACTATATATTATATGTAATGTTAAAGATGTGCATGTTGATTTGTGTGTTTGTGGTACAGATATGGACCACACCATTGCTGTCCTGCATCAAGTATTATAAACAGGTAGCCAAATAATAAAAATATTTATGGCAAAAGTTATGCAAAGTAGATGTTTGAGGTGCAATGAGTCTTATTGGGCCAAGGAGCCATTGCTTAATCATGTTCTCTGCACACCAAAACATGAGGGCTGAAAAACTCAGCAAAAAAAGGAGACTTGGTGGTGTCTATCATTCCCCAAAAGATTCCTCTTGGAAATGTTGCTTCCTGGAATGAATTTGCAATAAGGCAAATAATTTAGATATCTAGAGCAAGCCTGCTAAAGATACAAGGTACAAATATTAAAGTTCTCTGCTACTTCTGTGTTTAATCAAAACACGTTAATATAAAATATGCATTCCAATCCCAGTCATTTCATATTGTATATATATGTATTGGTAAAATAAATACAGGTCTAGTATTGTTTAATAAAAGAATAACAAAATGATTCCTGACATAATCACCTTTAAGCTTATCCCTGACCTCATATATTTTAATTATGTATAAGAGCTAGCAGATCTCCTGTGCAACAAGGAGCCCTTCATTACCTGTAATTCCCATTTTATAACTTTTTTGTTTGATCTGTTCCAGGATTCATTCTGAAGAAATTCAACAGAATAAATTATCATTCTCCCCAACCATTTGACTGTAGCTTTGAATATATAATGTATCCACCCATGTATATTATTTATGAAAGATTGATTATTCTTTCATCTCAATATCCCTTTTATGTCAAGAGAATTTCAGATTTAACACTTTCCTTCCCAGACATGAAGAATTGCTGTCCAAGTGTGGTGCTGCATCCCACATGGGCACATCAAATCTCACTGAAAGCTCATCTGGGTACGTCAGCAGGAGCTGCAGTTACATTTTTAACTCACAGGCTGCTAAAGATAACTCAAGGGGGTGGGAAGGGGAACAGGTGAATGGACTTTATCATCCATGCCCTGAATGGTGAAACATCCTCTTTTAAAGCTGGATCAACATGGAATTTTAAATTAAACTTCTGGCTCTGATTTATTGCTTTGCTGCACTGGTGTTTGACCAGTAAGTGAAGTAGTAGTGAGCTAAAACTGCCAAGAAAATCTAGAAAAATGGGGCTAAATATGAACTGAAGGTACATAGTTGGAAGCCATTTGTGTTTCAGTGGATTTGCTGTGTTTGTGTAAATAGAATGAAAATAAATAAAACAGTATGTTTTTGTTGGGAAAAATGCTGCATTTGCTTTTACCTCCAGGTTTTTTGGTAAACCTGGGAGCTGTGTGTTTCTCAAGGACAGATGGCTTCATTACCACTTCCCCTGCACTGCTGTCAGTGACAAATCCCACAGCACACAGGGTAAGATGGTGTCTCCTCATCAAACAGTGGGGAGAACTTCTGTCTAGGGAATGCATTTTCCTTCCTGAGACTGTTCTCTCAGGATGGTCTCACAGAAAAGGGTGAATTAAATATGTTTTTTACTGGTACAGCTTTTCCAAGGTGTGCAGTCTGGATCAGGTGTCAGTTGCTTCCTCAAAGAGGACTGTACCAGTTACTGATTAGGGATGGATGTAAGGAATTCAAACTTTGGATTGTTGAGAAATCCAGGAGCACTCTTTGGCTATTATTTATATTTTTCCATCAACCAGAAAAATCTTCACTGTGTCTCCAAACTGTTCAAAGTCCTTTCTTCTGTCCACCCTGTAGCTGTTTTCCTATTTGGATTAGCTCCTGCAATTTCTTTATGGAGAAGCAGATCCTAAGCAAAGCCACCTTGGTGACAGTGAGATGAGTTACATGAAGAATACGGATGGGTATTTGGGTCATCTAATGCCCCTGGTGTCAGGTACAATTATTTGTGAAGTTTGGGGTTTTTACAGGTACATTTCACACAATTTATCTCCAAGTTGTCAAGCTTGTCTGGAAAATGGATGGTCAAGGAATAGTTAATCTTGTAACTCTGGGGTTAAGGTCAAGGGTATCATTCACACCACTGCTGCTGCTTCTTAAAGTTTATCTGTTCATTCTGTCTCTTCATAGGTGTTCTGTCATGTAATCTTTGCAAAACATGCAGCTATTTTAATTTTTGATGACTTTTCTGGTGCTCAGTTATCTTCACTCCTTTTTAATCTTTTCTTTCCAATACAGTTAAATGGTTTTGCTTGAAATTTTTGTAGAAATTGTTTCCCTGTCCATGCTAGGGGAGTTGGAACTAGGTGATCTTTAAGCTCCCTTCCAAACCAACCCATTTTATGATTCAGTTGTTCAGCAAAATAACTGGATTTTTGATCTAAACCCAATGAGAAAAAAGATGAAATATGGGTTGCTGAAATTGAGTTTTAAAATACGAAATTATAAAAGTTGTAAGGAGATATATTTTGCAAATGGTGGATTAATACTATGATTCAAAGACGTGGAATCAAAATCATTTCATGTTATGCATTTTGAGGAGGGAGGAGATTCTTTTGGTCAAAATAACTCTTGATAGAAAGATGAAAGGCTGCTCCAGGTTTTGGTTAAAAATGAATCAAAGTTTCACCTAAACTTGGGTTTGCATTTTGTGATAAAAATATGTTTTCAGGTTGTCCAATAAGGTTATCTTTTGAAATGTGTTGCCTAAGGAATAAGTAGAGTAGAAATTATTCAGTCATCACCCTGTCAAGGACTGCATGATTCCCACTGGCATTTGGGAAGATGATGTGCAAACCAAGGCCCTAATTCTGTAGAGATATCACATTCTCCAGTTTATGCACAAAACCAGCCAGCAACTTCCATGGGACTGCAGTGGATGTAAACTGTGTTTGCTGGCTGCTTTCCTGCAAGATGCTGTAGGAAAATTCACTCCCATAAAAGCTCCCTGGATGTCTTAACTTTTGTTGGTTCTAAGACCCATATCCTTATCAATGAAAAGGTAAGGCTGTACAGTTTGGGAGTCTGAGCGCTCCCCTGGAGTTCAAAGGAACAGGTTTGCTTTCCAAACCTGCCAAATATTTGTTGGTGGGAAACGGTTCCTCAGTTTCTTCATCTTTAAAACTACTCTTAACCTCTCCTGCACAAAACCAGAGAGCATCAGCTGCCATGAGTATTGGTTTGTCACTGGTTTTCTGCAGAAATAGCTCAAGAACATCTGGAATATTAATAACTTATGTCACAGGGAATGCAGCAGTATCGCACTGCAAGGGTGTGCATTTATCTTTCATAGCTGAATTAAACCACATTTTGTAGCACAGGGGAATTTCTTGTCCACCAGTAAGATTGAGTTGGCTCTGACTTTGTGTAGCTCTGGTAGCAGAAAACTTAAAATCCTTTTTATTTTTGGTATTTCATATCCCTTGGTCTCCTTGTTCCACCAGGATAGAAAGCTTTGTCCCATTTGTGTGTCCATTCATCTAATTTCATTTGCTTGGATTTTTGGTTGGTTTTTGGTGGGTTCTTTCTGAGAGGGCACAGGGTGAGGGAAGAGATGGAGTAGTTTGAGGGAGGGTAAGGTTTTTATCCCATGGAAATTCTTACCTCCTTTTCTAAGAACAAGAAAATTCCTCTTTCTGTGTAATGCAGTTCTGAGCTTATTTGAAGAAATTTTTTTACAGTGGGAGCTAAGGGAAGGTGCTGGGCTCCCTTCATCAGTAGTGCCTCTGTGTGACTTAATCTGAGTCACTGGAGTCCCACTCTGCTGGAGTGGCTCATGGCTGGAGGCTGTTCTTGCTCCATCACAGAGAGATTCTGAGTCGCAGCGTTTGACAGCGCTGGCTGGGGATCTTGTCTTCCACAAACAGTTGATGCTCAGACACAGCTTTTCCATGGCTGTGCTGTTCCCATCTGTTACCATGGCATTGTTCCTGCTCAAGGTGAAATGCCAGCTCTAATAGGGCAGAAGTGCCAAGGAAAGATTAGTTTGGATAGGAGGACTCATTTCTGCTCTAAGAGCCCTGTCTTGTGCAAGAATTCCCCCCTCCAGAGCTGTGTCATGCAGGAGCCAGGCTTTTTTCTATTTGCTGTTGCTTGTCTCCCTCTGAGTTACCTCCTCCTCCTGAAGGCTGCTCTCCCAAACACTCCCGAAGTCAAGGCTGGCCCCAGGCCTCAGTCTGCCTCCATCAGCACCCCCAGCTGACCAGCAGGCTGTGCCTAATTTGGCTTCAGTGAAAGATTTCTTGTATTTTAAGAACTAGCCAAGAATGTTGTGGTTGGTTAGGATATCCCATCCTGTTAGTTCTTTGTGTATTATTATTTCTCTCACTACATGATCATTGTCCTATTTCTTAAATAAACATTGCACTACTGTGCATTTAGTGACTCGAAGAGTAACTTTGTAAGCATCTCTGTAAGTAAAAGGCTTCTTTTTGTATTTATAATTAAATTGATGTCATTGTTCTAAGGTCCTCAAGCCATTCTAATTGATCCTGGAACTCTTAAGGTTAGAAGTTCCCTTCTTTCAAAGATATCCATTTTAATAATTTATCTGTTACTCTTTTTAATATACATTTCTTTTTGAACTTCTCTTTTGGGGAAAAAGGTGGTTAATAATGAGAAATAATGTATTTGCAGTCTCAGGTTCCTTTATCTGCTGGTTGTTTGGGGATTTTTTCTGAAGTACTTTCTATTCTATTCTATCCATCCTTTTTGAGAAAAGCATGAAAAATTTGTAATTTTGGACCCACTTAAACTAAAGCTTGTCAGCATGATATTTTAGATAGCCACACTAAAGTTGTGTACCTAAAGTTTTAAGGTAGATTTTCTCTGTATCTGGATATATTCTGAAGCTGTTGGAAGCTTTTCTGCAGTTGTCATAGCCCTCGTGCAGCCTTCTGTAGCGTTTTAAGTATGAACATGAGACTGGAAAATCAGTGAGGTTGGAGTCATTTTATAAAAGGATAGAAGAAAAGGTTGGCTGGAGAAATTGCTATAAACAAAGTGAATTGTTCATTGCAGAAGGAAAATGAACTTGCTCTATGGAAGATTAACTGTCGATTAACTGCAGACCAGGAAGGGAGAGCAGACATTTGCTCAGGATATATTAATTTGCAGTAGCTCAGTATCTCTGCCTCCCACTCAGTTAACGTCACTCTGTCTCTTTATTTTATTCTTCTCCAGAGATTTTTTAATTACCTTTTCTTTATTCTCTCAGTTCAAAATTAATGATGGAGTAATTATTAGTTGTAAATCAGAATGCCTGAAGATGAAGAGACCAGCACTAGAACTTGGGACTGAAGCAAACCAAAAGCTTCATTGCTTTCCCACATTCCTGGAGGTTTCTGGTTGAGTGAGTTCTTAGTCTCAGGAACATGTTTTTGCATAGATTTTGTTTCTACATCATGGGATTAGCTAAGCAAACTGTAACAGACCAAGTATCTTAGCTGAGACTAGATCACAGAGTGCAATGTTCTACCATGAACTTTTCTGGATGTGAAAGGAAACAGCTCCCCGGGCATGTCTGCCTGGGGGGACTTGAAGCAGGTGCTGGCCCTGAGTTTGAACAATTTTTCTAAACTGTCTCAGGAGCGCTGAGAAAGTGGGACTCAGCTGAAATAAATGGGCAGGATGGAGTTGCTGGTTTTGTCAGACACAGAGGCAAGGGCAGATCTCAGCTCTGTGCCTCATCTGCCTTTTGTGTTTTTGCACAGTATTATCTGTGTGCAATGTACAGCAGCCTGAACCAATATCTGATGTGTTGTGAAGCTAGATGAAGGAAGCTTATTTAACTCCAGAAAGCAGAACCTTTAAGTGCCACTTAACGCATAGGGATAAGTAATGAGTTGAGGAGAGATTTGGGGAAGCTGCACTGCATAGATTTGTTCTGAGGTCTGAGCTGTGCACGAGCTCCCTGACAGGTGACTCCTCTGCTGGGCTTTGTTGTCAGGTGCCAGGCAGGAATTTGTGTGTGCCACACACACACTCACCCAGAAATAACTGATGTGTTTGCTGGGAGGAATCGTGAATGATCCACAAAACATGGAAGAGCAGCTGCTGCATGGCTTCCATAAAACTCCTCAGAATGGGGCACCACGTGCTCAGAGAAGTGCTGGTGCCCTTCCAGCAGCAGAACCAATGCCTTGTGTCATTTGCTGTTGATTTTTATGCAAACTTTGCCATTACAGTGGGTTTTATGCTAATTTTTATAACTTTGTCATAATAATTTATTATAATTTAATGAATTGTCGGAACTGTTAATTTCAAGTAAGGAAAGAATGGCTCACACAACATCTTCTGAGCACTGCCTGCACTGCAGAGTGTAATAAGTAACAGGTTTTAAACTTGTGCAAGTCACATCAGCTTTCATTTGCAAATTATCCATTAAATAATACCAAAATAAGAGATTTCAATTAATTGCTCTTGTGCTGTGCATCTCAAATGCTTTCTGTGGAGGTTTTGTTATTTGGGCAGCTGAAATACCTGGCAAAGATGGGGGGAAGAATCAACTGGCAAACCTACAGATGCAGCAGCAAGAAATTATTTCAAAGTGGCGCATCTTGCATTTAAAACTGCTCAAAATTCAGGTTACCTGCAGAAAAAAATCCAACCTATTGCCATTCATGGAGAAATTATAAATTCCAAATGAGTTGGAATATTATGCTCCAGCCATCTAAATGTAGAGTTCCTATACTAGCAG